>NC_133551.1:77352500-77682857 GCF_048773025.1 Camelus bactrianus | reverse complement strand
GGGAGCTGGGGGAGGGGCCTCTCTTCCTCAGCCTGACGGGGAGATTCTCGGTGCTGACTTGCCTCCCCAGATGCTGCTGAGAACTTGGACAGCGCTTTGGGAGAGAAACTGTCTTTCACTGCCTTGCAGCTGGCGGGGTAACGCACCCAGGATGCACTGTGCAGCTCTGATTCTCCCCACGAGCTACGCCAGGCTCCTTCTCTTGAATTAAAAATGTTTCATTGAGGTGAAATTCACACAGCAGAAAACTCACCCCTTGCAAGCGAACGGCTCAGGGGCGTTTCGCCGCACACTTGGCGGCGGACGGCCATCGCCTCGGGTTAGTTCCAGCTGCCACGCCCCACCCCCGCCCCAGCGCCTCGGGCGCCAGTCTACACCCCCCTCCCCCGTCTCTGTGGTGTCCCCTGCTCTGGGCGTTTCGTCGGTGGACTTGTGTGGCGTGTGGCTTCTTCCGCGCAGCAGGATGTTGTGAGGCTCACAGTGGTGTCGCCTGTGTGAGTGATGGCGCCTTTGTACGGCGGAGCAATACCCCGTTGTGTGGACCTGCGGGGACTGGTCTATGTGTCTGACCGTCGATGCACATTTGGGCTGTTTCCACCTTTCTTGTGACCGGTGCTGCCCTCGCAAGATCCTGCTGTCCCCTTGCTGTGTGACGTTAGGTCGTTGTCCATCTCTGGGCTTAGATGGTCCACTGGCAAAGTGAAGGAGGTGGGACTGGCCCAGGCCAGTTGAACCCCGTGTTGGCACATCCTGCCCACCCCAAGAGGCTGGCCTGACTAATCTCTGCTCACCCAGCAAGGACCAGCTTCGGGAAGGGGTGAGGGTGGGCTTCTGCCCAGCTTTGGGTGGGATGTTCCTCTTCCTACCAAGTCCAGCCTGTTCTGCGTTACCAGGTGGCCAGCTCCACCCCTGACCCTCAGCTCTGCTGGGTTTTGGACAGCTCAGCCCAGGATGGGAGTGACCTCCCCAGCACAGGAGGCATGCAAGTGAGCTTTGGCTGGCCCCTTGTTAAACCCTGTGGGTTGTGTGCTGAAGGCTGGAGGTGGAGAGGGGAGGAGGCATGGGGAAGTTAATTCCCAACTCTGAGAAAACCACTTGGTCGTCCCTGCATTTACAGCTGCGCTATGTGACCTCAGCAGGTCACATAACCTCTCTGAGCTCTGGTCTCCTGAAAGTAGGTGGGAAAGTCTCCGAGCCTGCAGGAGAGTCGGTCTGTGGCCAGCACTTCCTAAGCTACTTGTCTTGGCCATCCTCACTTGGCCCCACCTTAGCCTCCCCCGCCCAGCCCTCCCAGCCCCTGCCATGCTCCAGAGACGGCGGCCTGGCACGTGGCAGCCCTGGGAGCACGCCACAGGCCTCTATCAGTGCCCACCGCCTGGGGACAGACAAAGCGACAGATTGCAGCCACACCCTCCCTCCCCCGATGGCCGTGGGCAGGTCCGGGCCTGCCCGCTTGGGCACTGCCAGGCGGTGGCCGAGCTGATTCCCTCAGGCCCCTTGCCAAGGACCTGGAGGCCGGCCCAGGGGAGGTGACGCCTCGGCCTGGGTGGGGGCAGTGGGCAGGGTGGGCTCTGGTTTCCCTGCCCCTCCCCCCCACCGTAGGACCAAGGGTCCCAGCTGTGGCCGGTATGGTCACGATCACCTCCTCCTGGGTGGCGGGGGCTGCATCGGGTGGGACCTGGGCTTGAAGGTTCTCAGAAGGGGCAGCAGTGGGGACAAAGACCAGCAGATCGGGACACTTCCTGAACACGGGTGCCGTGACCCTTGCTCCTGGGACAGAGCAGGTTCTTGGCCTCGGCTTGGTGGCTGCCCCGTGGCTTGGTGGCTGCCCCGTGGGTTGGTGGCTGCCCTGTTGGCTTGGCATTGCTTTTGCGTTCAGGCTGCAGGCGATGATCCCAAAGGACACCCAGCGCCACAGCAGTCGGGCCCGGTCAGGCTCACACGGGTCCTGACTCCGGCCTCCCGGGTGCCCTACACAGGTTCTTCCCACAGAACGGGGGAGGGGGGCAACCTGGGATGCGGGGGCATTGGGAGCCCCCAAACCTGGCTCGAGCCCCCCTCCGGGCCAAACCTAGAGACCCAGATCATGACAATAACGGACCTCCCCATATTCAAGTGTTATAATCCAGGCACAGCAGAGACTTTAAATCCGTGCTCCCAGCGAGCCCTGAAGCAGCCCCATGTGGGGGCGCTGTTGTCACCCCCACTTCATGGGGGTGGTTCTGAGAAACCCCTGCCGCCCAGGCCCCCGGCTGGGTCTGATGCCACCCCCAGGCCTCGGGTTCCCACCCGGGACGGGGCAGGGGGGAAGGAAGGTGTATGAGGGCGCGCCCCAGGTGTCCTCGTCGGTCCCGCCCGCCGCCTGCATCCCCAGAACGCTGTCCCAGGAGCCCCGAGGACGCCGTACCAACCCTCACTGTGCTTTCCTCCTGGCAGAGCGAGCTGTGTGAGAAGATGTCCCAGTCCACCCAGTCCGCCGCCGCCGACGAGGGCGCCACGTTCCAGCACCTCTGGAGCTCCCTGTGAGTGCTTCCGCCACCCCCAGGCCGGGCTGGGGCAGGGCTGGGCCCGAGGGGGGGCCGGGGCGCTGCTGCCTCGGGACGCAGCTTCTCCTGGGGATGCAGGGCCCAAAGTCTGGGCTCCGTCCCCTGACCAGTCCTGAGAGGGGTCAGGGCCTGTGTGTGGCCACACCTCCCTGGCCCCCTCACCGGCCCTGGAGAGGCTGGAGAAGGAGGGAGGAGGTGGGGGCTGCAGGAGCTGAGGTTCAGGGAGGCAGCAGAGGACACAAGGGGCTGAAGGAACCCTTGCAGGCGTGAGAGGGAGGCCCCATGGGAGGACCTGCACGCTGGCCGGGCTGGGCGGACAGCTTTGCTCCCCCTCCGTTTCCCTCTCTGTCCAGGGAGCCGGACAGCACCTACTTTGACCTTCCCCAGTCGGGCCAAGGGAATGCAGAGGTGGCGGGCGGTGCAGAAGCCGGCATGGACGTCTTCCACCTGCAGGGCATGACCTCGTCTGTCATGGTGAGTGGGGCTGCCCTCTGTGGAGGACTTGGGGTTGGGGCAGTCAACGTGGACTGTCCTGTCTTGGGAGCCTGCAGAACCAGGAAACAGGCTCTCAGGTGTACAGCTTCCTCTGTGGATTTGTCAGCACATTTCAGATTGCAAAGTGGAAAATGTATCAGCTTGTGTAACTGTCAGTCCAGGTGTAGAAAGGCCTTCAGGCATGGCTGGATCAAGGTGTTCAAATAGCTGCCTGTCTCTGTCTCTTGCCCGGCTTTCCCCGTGGTGGCTTTGTTCTTAGGCAGCATCTCCTCTCGTGGTGTAGGGTACCAGGCTCCACCAGCATTGCCCTCCCTTTGGGGACACCTCTTTGCCCATAGTCCAGCATGCCTGTCTCTCACTGGTCTGCGTGTGTCATGTGCCCATTGCTGAGCCATCGCTGTGCCTCTGATGGCCTGGGTCCCCTGACACGGGGTCAGGATGAAGTGGGGTGGTGTGAGTGGTGTGGTACTGACTTATGGGGAAGAGGCCCCGAAGGGAGACTGAGCTGCTGTTTCAAGAGGAGGGAAACTGGATGGAGGATATGGGGGCAACTGAGGTCCTGCCGCCCGCTGGCCCTGCAGCGTCTCAGGTCCTGCCACGCTGAGCAATCCTCTTGCCAGGAGGCAGGGCCGTGGTGCCCACCTGGGTGGGGGTGTGTTCCTGCCTCTCTAGCTGGCCACCTGTTTCCTGGCCCTGGTGCCCCAGGAGGTGGGTGGCGGGTGAGACACGAGGAAGGTGTGTAAGGACCCTGGCCCCAGCACCCGCTGTGGTCACCTCCTTGGGACAGCCTCTGCTGGACCCCCGGGCTGCTTTGTCCTGCCCACAAGGCTTGCTGCCCAGGGCTCCCTCAGGTGGGGGCTCGTTGAGGGACCTTTGCTACGTGCGTGAGGGAAGCAGCGGGTCCTGCTGGGGCACCTGGCTTTGGTGGCTCGTGGCTCCCAGATGGTGGCTGTGCTGGCCGCTGGCCTCCACACCGCCCAGCACGACTGTCTCAGGGCACCGGCTGCAGGCTGATGCAGGGGAGCAGGAGGGAAGCAAAGCTGGGAACTCTGGAGGCCGGGGGGCGGCCCCCAGGCTGGAGCACCCTCTCCCCAAAGCCCCCCTTCCAGGAGTTGGAGCCCCTGCCCCCCGACCCGTCCGAGGCACCTGGCGAAGCGTGGGGGCTGTGGGGCCGTGGTCGCGTGAACGAGCCAGGGTGAAGGGCGTGAGGGAGGAGGAGGGAGGGTCCCCGCGTCCTCTGCCAGTGTCCATTTCAGATGCTGTGCCCACCCAGGACCCGCTAGCCCTCATGGGACCAGGAGAAGACACCTGCTCGTGCAGTCGGCAACCGGGGTGGGTGGGGGTCTGGCGGGCAGCGAGCCCCCATCACATCCATGCCTCTGAGGAACCCCTCAGACTGGATCCCAGGAATCTGACTGCCCGACCTGGGCCTCCTGCTCAGGAGACTGTCAGAGTGGAAACAGCTCACCTGTTAGATTCCCATTTCACAGGTGAGGAAATTGAGGCTGGGAAAGGGTGCATCTGGGCTGGGGCTGGGTTGTGCCGCCCTCTCCCTTCCGACCATCCGTGGTTGCCAGCTTCTCCCCAGGGGCCCAGGGGCCTGACCCCTCGCCTGCCGGGTCCCCCTCCTGGACCTCAGGGTCCTCCAGGACCCAGGTCTCAGCCTGACAGCAGAGAGGCTCCCACTTCAATGATACGTATGTGACTACAATTTCTCACCTGACGTCACGTTACCTCTTACGCTCTTTCGTACACGTTTCATCATTTTTTTCCTCTCTAGCTTGGTCCGGTGTAATTTCAGCTGGCCTAGCTTCCTGTTTACTAAGGCTGTCTTCTGGTCTACCTAATTCACTGTTGCACCCATCCATTGAGCTCCTAACTTTACATGTTGTTGCGAAATATCTAGCATGTCTTCTTTACAACCTTTTTTGGTGCAGACTCCGGGGCTCTGGGGGAAGTTTCCAGTCTGGCTCCTGTTTTCCCAAGCTTATCAAGCATAGCTGTGCTGGCTCCGTGTCGGGTCACCTCGAACGGCCGAACGCAAAGTCGTCCTGCTCTTTTATTCACCGGGCTTTGGGTGACTTCGTCATCTCTCAACAAACGGGTTGTTCCCGCTGTCTCACAGTGACAGCGCCACAGTACACATCCTGGCACCTGTTTAAAAAAATTTGCAGGGAAGCTCTTCGCTAGGAGCGCCTCGGGTCCCCACCTGGGTCCTGCTACCTTGGCGGGGGGGGCGGGCAGCCCCCACAGGCGCTTCCCCGTCAGCCAAGGCTGTGGTTGGCCCGGCCCTCACGGCTCTTGTTCTGACGGCGGGACTCTGCATTAGCCACTTTGATAAGAAGGTTGTCACCCACAGGTCCTGGAGGGAACAGGGCAGGCGTGCCCTGGCCACACGGGGAGGTCTCAGGAGAGAGTGGGCAGGGGACACCTGGGGCTCTGCCTGTGTTGGGGCCAGCGCAGGGGTACAGAGGGTTGGCGGTTCACTCTTTATTCGTGAGAAAACATGAGCGTGGAATTAAGCCACGGAAAGGAGAAGTGGGGTCGCTCCGCGGCCCACTGCTTAGGGCGCCCGGGGCTTTCTGGAAGGGACCGTGACGGTGCGGCAGCGGGCTCTTTACTGAGCTGTGCAGCTGACACGGTGTTTGCGGGATGGAGTTGGGAGTCTTTGAAGTGGACGCCTCAGCCATTAAAAGCTTAATGTTCGGCAGTTACATAACAATCAAAAAGCAGGGTATCCGGCACTCATCCGACCTCCCGCTGTGGGGGCTCCAGGGACGAACGCCCCCAGAATGCAGGCTCTCTGGAGCAGAGGGCCCAGTTCCAGGTTCCTTTGGGGTGGGATGCCCTCCCCCGCAACCTGGGGAGGGTGCCTGGTGCTGTGTGTCCTCCGGCCAGGGGGAGGACCCCTCTCACCAGCCTTGGGGTACCGAGGATGGGGCCTCCCACCTCTGCAGACAAGAGGGCCAGCTCTGTCAGGCAGAGCCATGCCTCTTAGTAAAAGTCTTGCATGAGATATGTGTAGAAAACTCAGTTCACAGAGGCGGGGATGCCCTGGAACAACCCTGGCCCTGGAGGGTGAAGGGTGAGGGGGCGGGGAGCCAAGTCCCCTCCACCTGCCTCATCCTGACCCCTGTCTGGCCCTGTGGTGGGAGCAGCGACTGGTCTGGGGCCCCCGCACAGAGCCCGGCAGGGAGCATGGCCCTCACCCTCACGCAGCCCGATGGAGCCCAGAGGCAAAGGCGAGGCTCAGAGATGCAGCGAGCAGCTACAGAACTCCCCACCTAGCTGCCTCGCAGAGGGGCCTGGGGCAGGGGCTGGAGCCCAGGGTGCAGGCAGGGAGCCCCACAGTGCTGAACCCGGCAGTATTGTTTTAAGGTCCAGCCCGGGAGCCAGGAGGACCTGCCTCTCTGGCCAGAACGCAGCCCCAGTGGATCCTGTGCTGCTGAGTGTGTCGACCTGGTGATGCTGGCAGGCCAGGGAAAGGCTGGGGCCCTGGGGTCTGGGCTGATGGCAGGCGAGGCCTCGGGTCAAGAAAGCCACGACTGCAGAGTCAAATGCTCTCACTCCCTGCCAGCCCTGCAGTCGTGACCCAGGGCTCTGGTGTGAAGGCTTGCACACGCATGCACACACACACACGCGCACATACACACGGGCCCCATGCGGCTTGCTCTGGCCGCTGTCCTCTGCCGAAGGGCACCTGCACCCCTGCCCCCAGGCTCCGGGTCACCCCGGCACCGGATCGCGGGGCTCATCCAGCGGAAGGGTGGGGCTTAGGCAAGCACAGTCCTCGCATCAGGGGACACCAGTCCTCCAGGGTGGCACCTACCATCGTCTGAGGGCCCTGGGTGTCCACCCCCTCATCTGTGCTGGTGACCTAGCAGGCACTCTCCTGCCTGACCTGCAGGTTCCCCGAGTAGTGCCCCTGGCTGGAGCCAGAAGACAGGCCACTGGGGACCCATGGGCTGCCCTTAGCCACGGCTTCAGTGGCTGGTGAGGACAGCCAGAGTGGGTGGGGCCCCGCCTGAAGAGCCAGTCTGTCCCAGGTTCTGGTGCCCCATGCTTCTGAACCTCAGTGTCCTTGCTTGTGAAGCTGGGGTGACAGGCTGTGTGGGGCTCCAGCAGAGGCACCGCCAGCCCCGTGGGGAGGGCCAGTGGTCAGAGTTGAGCCAGCCTCCTGCCTCGCTGGGCAGTGGAGGAAAGCTGTTGGGCAGTTAAAGGAGATGGGCCCCCATGGGAGCAGCTGGATCCTCAGCCTTGGAAGCGTCCCAGAACACAGATTCTTGGGGGCACGTGAGTTCTCTGAGGTCATTGCCACCGGGTTCCAGGGCACCATGTGGCTGAGATGGCATAGAGGGTGAGGGGGCTCAGAGTTCACATCCCACTTCTGCCCTTTCTGTGCTGGGCAGTGCTTAGAGAGTTATATGACCTTCTGGTCCTTAGTTTCCCTGTCTGTGAAATGGGCTAGTGAGAGGATCTAAGTCATCCAGCATTTTGAGGACTACAGGTGATTCCCAGACTACAAGAGTGCAGGTCCAATGCTAGATATGCTGCTGAGGGCAGGGGCAAAGCTCCGAGTTTAAGAAAGCTGTTCCCTCTGGGAGCCAGAACAGTGGAGCCAAGGTGGGCCCGGGAGCAGCCACCTCCAGGCCCAGTGCCAAGGGGGGGCCCGGCCCCCTGCCCACCACGGGGTCCCTTTGGTGGAGCTGTTGCCCTGGTTGGTGGCCTTCGCTTCTAGCTGTCTCTGCAGACCCCAGGTGGTCACCCACACACAAGGACCTACAAACTAGGAGAGGAGAAAGGGGAAAAGCCTGTCGGTCCCTGGCCTCCCGTGGACTTGAGAGGAGGGCTGCCCAGAGGTCATAGGGAGGAAGGTGACCCCTGGGCCTGGGCCGGGTGCTGTGACAAGGGGGAGCTAGTGGGGTCTCCCCTGGCCCTGGAGGGCCGCACAATCTGAGAGGAGCACGGACAGGCTTAAGACTCCTATGGCGAGCGCTCATGGGATCCGGAGCAGGGGCTGGCTTTGGGCTGTCCTGGCCGTCTGATTCTCAGCATTCCTGGGATGAGAGGAGGCAGGGCTCTAGGAGGGGCCACCTCCGGGCTGTGACAGTGCAATGCGTGTGGCAAAGGGAGACAGAGGAAAGGGCCGGCAGGTGCCCAGTTGAGGCTGGCCGGCTCTCCTCCCCTGCCCGCCCCTCCCCTCTCCCCCCTGCAGCGCCTGTGTGGCCTGCCCATCCATCCTCCAAGAGCCTGAGAGCCAGGCCTGGCTCCCCCACACTGTCCCCTCCCTCCCTGCACCTCTTCCCGCCTCTCCCGGCGCCTGCCTCTGGTGACAGCTGTTGTGGGCAGGTGGGTCATATGGAGGGGTTGGGGGCTGCAGCCGCAGGGGTGGCAGGTGGGGCTGATTCACCGCGGAGCCCCACGGCCCCTCCTCAGGTGCCCATGGCGAGCTGAGCAGCAGGACAGACACCAGAGTTAGAAGCTGCAGACCCCAGAGGTCACCCAAGACAGGCCTTCCTGGCCTGGGAGAGCGGAGGGCACAGGCTGGTACCTAGACTCCCTGGAGCAGGACTTGTCAGGAAACTGAGCCAGACTCCGGGAGGGGGCAGGGGGCAGATGAGGGGAAAGGACAGCCCCTCCCGCCACAGAGAGGCTTCAGCCCTGCGGAAGGGTGGACTTGGAGCTCAGGGCCTCCCTTAGCCGGGCTTGGGTGGGAAGACCCTCTGGGTGCACAGAGCTGGGGCCCAGCCAGCCGCCAGGGCCCAGCGCCTCCTCAGGGGCAGGACAGAGCCACCTGCCTGTGTGTGGTCTGGAGGAGCTGTGAGGAGTTTGCCCCTGAGCTGGCTCATCGCCCGTGCCCTTCTGGTGAATCACCCCTTCCTGTGCAGGTGCGCCGTGCAGGAGACTGTCCCACCCTGCCCGCTGCCCTGAGTCCTGCGGAAGTGGTCAGGGTGAGGGGTCCCTGGTGAGTTAAATTCAGAAGAGCAGATGCCGAGGACCCGGTGGGCTGAGCTTGGGTGCCAGGACTGGCAGCTCCCTGGTCCCTGTCCCCTAGATGGCCAGGATTTTGGGTAAATGCACAGGAAGTAGGCGATGCTCTGGGGGAGACGCCAGAGCTCCGCACTTTGAGAGCGGGAAACAGGCTCGCATTCGTGCTGGGAATCCCAGCGTGGCCCAGGCTTGTGCTCTGGGGACAGTGACGATTCTGTCCTCCTTGGCCATGTGGGTGGGGTGGGGTCCCTCTGCCCTGAACTCTCTGCCTTCAGTGCTTCCAGTAGGGCTCGAGAGAGGAGGCCTTCCCAGCTTGACCCTGCCTCCCTCTGGGCAGCCTGCGATCCTGGGCCCCGCCTTGTGCCCTGCAGGCCGGAGCCCCTCGGAGCCCTGGCCTCCTCTGCCCCGGCTCTCTGCCTGACTGCTCACACTCCTGGTGTCTGAGTCAGCTGTGCTGTGTGATCACTACCATTGCAGGGGCTTAAACCAACATCCGTTTATTATCTCATAGTTTCTGTGGGTCTGGAGTCCTGCATGTCCCCATGGGGCCCCTGCTCAGGACTCCTCTCTTCTCTGAGGCCCGGGACCTCTTCCAGGCTCTGGTTGTTAGCAGAAATCCGTTCCTTGCTGGCTGTTGACTGAGGGCCACTGTTCTGAGCTCCTAGAGGCCGCCTGCCACCCCCTGCCACGTGGCCCCTCCCAGCCTGGCAGTTTGCTCCTGAGGCCGTCAGGGGGACGTCCTCCCTGACCGCGTGGAAGGGCTCACCTGATTAGGTCAGGCCCACTCAAGTAACTTCCCTTTTGATCAGCTCAAATTTTGCCCAGTGCTCCGCGGTGGGGGTGGGGGCTCAACGCCAGGCCCTCTGTCTCCTCTCCGACCCAGGCCGCAAGCCTCCCCTGCACCCAGCCCTCTGGAGCGGCTGTAGCAGCGTCCACAGAACCTCACTGACGGACAGGCCCCCCTCCCCGGGCAGCGTGGGGGGTTCCTGCCCTCCGGCCGGTAGGCACCCTGAGCAAGGAATGCTCTCGGCTGCTGCCCCCGGCCAGCATGTCCCACCTGGGCCTTGCTGCAGCCCCCTGTCCTGAACCTCAATCTGCCCACAAACCTCTCTTTCCCTCGATTGTCTCACTGTGAGTGAGGGACACCTGCGCGTGGGTGCTGACGGGGGGGGCCACATGGAGTCATGAGGGTCCAGGCCAGTTCTGCTGAGGCCCGCCCAGAGCCTGAGCCGGGGGCTCCGGCCCCGCCCTCGGGCACACGGCCCCTCCTGGGCTCTCCCTTCCCCTCAGCTGGAGGGGCTGGGGGCCCGGACGCGTCGGTGGGCTCCTCGGCTGGACCGCGGGCCGGGCCCCCCCTCCGCCTAACCGTCTGCTCCCAGCTCTCTGGACGCGGTGAGAGCAGGCCGGGGGACAAGGGTCTTCCCAGCACCTCGCGAGTTTTGGTGGCAGAAGCAGCCGTGCTTTGGGGCTTAGGGATTCACACCCACTGTCACATGTGGGTCGCTGTGCCTGCTTCCAGGGCGGACTCGGCTCCTAGCCAGCACAGCTTTGTGCCGAAGATGGTTAAGTGAGAATGGACGGTCCCTCTGGAGAGGGAGAGGCAGTGACCACAGCGAGGAGGGCCCCTGTCGCGGTGCCCCTGGCATGTGGTGGGCAGGGTCCCAGTGGTCCTCCTCGGCCACATCCCTGCTTTCTGGTGGCTTGGCAGCAGCAGGGATAAGTCTGGCGGCAGCCTGGGCGGAGTCTGGGGCGTGGGCTCTGGGCTGCTGTGGGCCACGCCCAGCTGCTCACTCCGTTGCCAGGCTCCCTGTGGGGTCCCGCGGGGGCACAGTCTCCCCGAGGGCCTCTCTTCTCTGCTCAGCCCTTTGGGGTGGCCCCGGTAGACCACCACCTTCTATGGGCAGGACTGAGATTTGCTCCGCCCTGCGCCCCGGGGCCGTGGCACCATCTCTTTCCTTTGGGGTGGCCTGGCCTTGCCTCCCAAGGTCTCGAGGGTCCAGGCTGGCCCCCTCGTGCTCAGGGGTGGAGGCCTGAGACCCCCCAGGGCCTCCTGGGGGCAGCGTCTCAGAAGGACCCGGGTGCGGCTTCATTACAGAGCCGGCCAGCAGCCCCGCGTGCCGCCCCCTCCCCAGGCAGCCTCCTTGGTGCGGTCCAGCACATCAGTGGGCAAGCTGAGGCCTGCCCTGGACTTTGGTGAATAGTCATGAGGAATAAAGGGGTGGGCCGCCGGTTTTGTTGTTAGATGCAGCTAGTTGACAGGACTAAGGGAGATGGGGAAAGCAAGGATGCCCGCAGCCAGCCCACATGTTCCCGAGCATCCTTCGCTCCTGCCCCTGTAGCCACGGAGCCTCTCTGCCTGGGTCCACCCTGCTGGGCGGCCGCACCCCTGCCCCTGGCCCCCAGGCCACCCACACCCATGCCTCGCCCCGCGGCACGCCAGCTCCCCGGCGTGTGCGGACCCCCGCGCGCCCACCATGCTGTACGTCAGTGACCCCGTGCAGCGCTTCGCCTCGGTAGGTGCGCTTGTGTGTCCTTCCGCCCATGGGGGATCTGTCTCCATCCCTCTTGGGGGCTTGCTGGGGCTTTCGCTGTGGTCGAGGGTTCAGGGGGCATTCTCTTGTTTGTCCCCCGGGGTCGGGCACCCACTGCCAGCTGGGGTGAGCAGTGGCAGGTGAGAGAGGCGCCGAGGGGCTGGGGCGGGTCCTGGGCACAGAGGCAGGCAGGTGTCTGCCCATCCTGGAGCTCTGGGGACCAGTGCCTGCTGGCTGGGCAGGAGCGACAGCCCGGGAGAGGAGGGTGGGTGGGGTCCCGTCAGCTGGTGGCCCTGCCTTGAGGCAGGGGTGGGGGGTTCTGCGGCCTGGCTGCCTGCCTGCCGCGCCCTGCCCCCGGCTGTAGGAGCTCAGCCTGCCTGGGAGTCATATTTACTCCCGGGGCTCGGGTTGGCTGGGAGGCTGCCGCCACCTGCTCCCAGGACAAGCGCACCCTCACCTGGGAGCCTGCTCGTTTGGCCGCGGTGGCAGGAGCGCTTCGCACTGGCCGAGTGCTGGCTCTGTGTGGGTCTGAGCTCCAGGTCCAGGGCTCGCGGCAGGCTGGCCTCGGGGCGTCTCGTTGCCCCTCACGTGGGCAGCCGGCCAGACAGAGGGAAGGAAGGGGCTGCAGCTTGTGCCTGGCCCTGTGGCTTGAGCCCTGGGGACCTGGACTCATTTCCAGATGTGCTGGGTCCCCAGGGCCAGGCGGGCACCAGGCTGCTAATTGAGCAGGTCAGGTGGGGCGCACGCAGCTGCTCCATGTGGGGCCTTTTCCCTGCCAGGGAGGCGGATGGAGCGGGTGCCGTCGGTACCTCGTGCCCTGCTGAAGACTCAGTGGCGGGCGGAGGGATGGGATGGACAGTTGGACAGAGTTCAGATGTCCCCAAGCTCTGCAGGCAGCAGACAGGAGCCGTGTGTGCAGTGCCGCACGACCTGCGGGCTCTCTGCAGTGTGCGTGCACATGTGTGTTTGGGCGTGTGTACACTCGAGTGTGTCTGTGTGAGTGCACTGAACGTGTGCGTGACGCTGTGTGTGTGTGCACGTGCTGTTGTGCACACTGTGTGTCAGGACTCAGGTGTGTGTCCCCAGGCAAGGCCATAGGAAGAGTGACAGTGTGTGTGTGGCCCAGGGGAGGTGAGGGGTGTAATGACCCATCTTCACGGCCCAACCCGGGTGCTGGCTTCGTGCACTCTGGAATCTCCCGGCATCTCCACACCTCTGGCGTGACCTTTTCATCTGAAACCCAGCCCTGGGAAAGTGTGCAGCCGGGTGTGGACTGCAGCTGGAGTCCCGTCTCTCCCTCCTGTCACTTACTCCTTTACTGATTCATTTACCCACCACCGCCTGTCACCAGGCTCACCTGCAGGCCAGGGGCTCCCCAGGGAGCAGCCTTGTACCTCCAGACGCTCCGTGTGTCGAGGCGGAGGGGCTGACCCTGCCACCTGGGTGTCTGTTGTCACACATGGAACCCAAGGCAGAGCCGCAAGCCTGGGCCCTGGAGGGGAAGCCCTGGGACACAGAGGACTCTGGTACAAGCTTCTCTTCAGTGAAGTGGGTATGACAGTGAGTCGCCTTTCGGTGAGTGGGGAGGGAGCGGTGACTGGGGGCACAGGCCCCCTGCTCCGGGCCATGGGGCATCGCCTGCCTGCAGGAGCCGTGGGCTCAGGGAGCCGCTGGCGTGCACCCTGCTGCGGCCGCCCCGCTCTGGGACCAGCGGTGGCCAGCGCCATCAGCACCCAGCTTCCCTGTGCACCGCGGATAACCTGGCCAGTTCGTTCGTTGGCTCCATCAGCAGGCGTCTGGAGCAGCCTGCTGGCGGTGGAGGCTGCCAGAGCCTCTTCCCAGGCCTGGTGGGCTGGCGGGGCCTTGCTGACCTGTGCAAGCGCCTCCGTTTCTGTTCCAGAGGGAGCGTACTTGTAACGTCACCACAGCGTGCAGATGTCGCGAGAGAGGAAGTGGTCTGAACAAACAGGGTGAACTGAGATCATGCGGGCGCCTCTGCGGTTGTCTGGGGCCCGCTGGGCCGGGCGGGAAACGCGGAGCTGCAGGCTGCTGTCGGGGGCCCCGCCGGGTTTCCCGGGAGACCCACCTTCCTGAGCCCCGGTTCTGGTGTGAGCAGGCCGCCTCCCACGCCGGCCTCGGGCCTGACCCTCTCCCTCCGTGGCTCCCGCGGTTCCCGGTCAGGGCTGGGCAATCGCCTGCCCCGCCGACTCTGGCGGCTCCCAGTTACTGGGCCCCTTCAGCTGGTGCTGGGGTGGGCTTGGTGCTGGGTCCAAGCAGCTTCTCCCACCTACGAGCACCAGCTGCTCACAGAGCAGGATGGAGCCGAGGGCCTGCCCCGGGGGACCCTTCTCAGAAGGGATGAGTGCTGGGACCACCCGGACTGTCCAACTTTTCCTGTCCTCTGCTCTTTTGGGTGGGTGTCAGGGACCCCACCTAGGCTCCTCCCAGGCTCGCTGTTTCGCTGAGTATCGACTTCACAGTCTCAAGACAGGAGAAGGGCATGTTCGGACACCCCTGGCTCCCCCCGCCCCCGTGCCTGCCTGTGCTGGCGGCCCAGGTCCGTCTGGGCTGCAAGGTCCTCACAGGTTGGATCACGGGTGACGGGGCCTGGCCCCTGCCACTGTCCCTGTGTGCTGTGTGCTGGAGCAGGGCTGCACCCGTTCCTACAGACATGAGGGGTGGCCTCTGGGCAGGAGCGGCCCCAGGCGGGAGCAGCCAATCATGTGTCAGGAAATATTTGCTGAGCACCTACTGCATATGAGGCACAGGGAGGGAGGAGGGCGGGGTCCCTCCTGAGCTCCTGGAGCAGCCGGTCCTGCAGTGCTGAGAGCAGGCCACCTGGGGGCAGGGCGAGGCCGGGAGCTGGCGGGAGGCTGGGATGGAGAAGGGTGCAGGCCTGGGACCAGGTGGGAATGGGCGGGGTGCGAGCACTGGGGCTCTGGATGGGATCTGCTGCTGAGCTGAGGCTTGGACCTGAGTGACCGGGGAAAGGGAGTCAGCATTTATTCCAATGGGAAACTGCAGAGGGGGATTCGGGGTGAAAGGTAAGCGTTCTTCTGTGAGGGTCTTGTGTGCGAGAGGCTCCTCAGGTGAGGAGGGGAGCAGCCAGATGGGGAGGGGGAGGGGTGGGGGAGGGGGACTTGCGGAAGCCACGGGAGGGAGGGAAGGAGGGGACGTCTAGTGGGGCTGAGGTCAGGCTGGGAGCATCTGGGAGGTGGTGGGAGGCGGTCAGATGAGGGGGAAGTTCGGAGATGACCTTCAGAATAAGGGCAGGAGAGGAGTGGAGGACAGTGTCCAGGGTTCCGAGCCTCGCAGTTGGGAGGGCGGTCGGAGTCTGGGCCACATTGGCCGGAGCACCAATTGGACACTTTGGGGCAGGTGTCCCGCGTGCCAGAATGTGGGTGGAGGCGACCGCTGGGGAGTCCGCCAAGGAGACCAGAGGGCCTGGGAATCCAGGAAAGGGTGTGCTGGTGGGGGGCGTGCTGCTGAGAGCGGGGTGGGGGGCAGCGAGGATGGAAGAGGATCCTGCCTCTGTGGACCCCGGCGGGAGGCGTGTCTGTGGCTGGGAGAGGACAGAGCTGGACTGAGAGTGGGGGCTGGGGCCGGGGCAGCAGCCACAAGGCGCACTCTCCCCACCGGTGCTGCTCTCGGGGTGTGGGAGGGACTGGTTGTCGGGAAGGAGATACCAGAGCCTGATTCAGGGGGACAGAGAGGTCAGCCCATCAGCCAGGCCACCCCGCTCAGGCTCCTGGCCCTCCACCAGGTTCTAGTCTGTCCCCGCAGGAGCTTTCACGTGCCACCACCGCGGTGCCTGTCCCATCTCAGCTGGCGGGAAAACACACCCTCCCTTCGCTCAGCCGGAGCCGCCCCAGCCCCTTCCTACAACGCCCAGCACCCCGCTTATTAGGAGCCCGTCCCCTTGGCTTGACCTCCCGACTCCACCGCACCGGCCCCGCGCTCTGCCACACGCCCCAGTCCCTTCTCCGCTCGGCTCGGTCCCCGCGGGCTCCCGTGGGGAGGGTGCTTCACCTCTGCCCCGTGTCCTGCACTTGGCCCTGCAGCCTGGTCTTCTGCCCGCAGGCCCTCTGCCCCCTGGTTTGGGTCTGGACCTCCCCTCGGCCCCGCCCAGAACCTGCGGCCAGTGGCATCTCTCACCTCCGGCCTTGAGAATCCCCTGGTCTCGGCATCCCTGCCCCTCCCCCGCCCCTCCCTCCTCCATCCCTGGTGCCGGCCTGCTTTTGTCTTTTTTCTTTGTTTTCAGCCCGTTTTGAAGCCCAGAGCCCCTGTGCGCTCACTGCCCTTGCTCCCTGCTCCATGGTTGGTTGGTTGGTTTGCTGTCACCTCCTGCGAGTTAAGCTCCCGAGGGCACGGGCTGTGTCTTTGTTCCTGTGTCTCAGCACGTGGGAGGGAGCCCCAGATGGACGTGTGTTGAAGGGCTGAGCTGCCCTCCCCAGCCAGGGAGCTGGGCCCGGGCTCAGAGCTGGAGTTGGGGGCTGGGGCCGGCCTGCGGGCCTAGCTGAGTTAACTTAATGCAGGTGCTCCTTCGGCTCTGGGGCCCTGGGGCCCTCCCCTCCACCTGGACTGCACGCCCCGCAAGGCTCTGGGCAGCTCTCTCTTCCCTCTTCGGCCTTCCTACCACACCCTCCCTGCCCCATCACTGCTCTGGTCACAACTGATTCTCCCCCACTGGGGAGGGGGCCACCCTGTTGACGGCCCCTTGGTGCCTCAGCGCCCTGCAGGAGGTCTGGTGCAGACAGGGCCTGCGTAGCACCTGCAGGATGGACAGACAGATGGACGGAGGGATGGATGGGTAGGGATGTCCTGGTGACAGGGTGGCCAGGCTCTGGGGCTGCAGGCAGCGGTGCTCAGGGAAGCGGCGGCCAGCACCTCCGCTGCACCTGAGGAGCCCTGCCCTGTCCATGGTCGTGGTCAGTCCCAGAGCGCCCCACCTTCCTTCCAGGCTCTCAGCACCCTGGGAGGTGGGGCCCGGACTGGGCTCGTTTCCCATCCCTGGGTCACCTGCCTGTTCTCGGGCAGCTCTGCAGAGCCTGGGAGGGCACAGCCCCAAGACCCCTGCGGGGCCCTGCGGATGCTCTCGGGTCCAGGCCTCGCCCTCCCTGTCTCAGCAGCGCGATCTGCAGGTGGAGGCTGGCGGCAGGGCTGCTCCGGCCTCGGGTCCTGCAGACACACGCCTCCTGCAGCAGCCAGGGCGGCTCGGGGCACGTTGCCCTGGTGCGAGGTGTGGAAAGTTCCACGTGGCTCTGGCGGGGATTGGGCAAGGTCCCGGTGAGAGAAGAGACTGTATGTGCATACTTTCAGGAGGAGAGGGAGACTTCCCCCCCAAGCACAAGTCGAATCTTGTTGGCATTTCCATCCGTTTAATCACAGACTCCTGGAGATACTGTGGGAAACACCAGCGGGATGGAGGTCTTGCTCCGTGTGGGATGGGTTACCTCCAAGCTGGAGCCCAGACGGCATGTCAGGCACTTACCTCTGGGTGAGGTTGTGCCCAAGCCCAGACATGCCTGTGAGAAAAGATCAGGGAGTTTGAAGTTTCATACTCTGTTTTTTCAAAGTCTGGTGTCGGTATTCCCCGGGGAGCACAGGGGCACTGGGGGTCAGGCCGAGAGTGCACCCGAGGACGGGGGTGCCTGGCTGACCCTCCCCGGGCAGAGCCCTCAGAGATCAGACCCCAGGGACTCAAACCCGGGGTGACAGGCACGCGTCTGTCCACTGTGAACTCCTCCCTGGTGTGGGCAGCAGAGTGAGTGGGAACATGCAGGGCAGAGGCCGGGGTAGGCGGTGCTGGGTACCAGGAGTGGGAGAGGTGGGCTGGGGGCCTCACTGCAGGGGACAGCGTCTGAGCGGGACGGGGCGTGGGGAGGGGCCTCTGAGTGGAGGGCCCAGCAGAGCGTGGGGAGTGTGTCGTGGGGCTCCACCTGGTGACCCCTGCACCCAGCCTCCTCCGGTTTGGATCCACACTCTGCTCCCATGAAAAAACCACAGCGGACACTGTTTTCCGCAGAGAGGTCACTGCCCTGGGTCACACAGCCAGGCCGTGGTGAAGTGGGAGCTGAGACCCTAGTCTCCGGTTCCCCGGTGGGTTCCCACCGTGAGCTCGCCCCACCCGGGAAAGGAGGGATCTGTGGCCCTGCCGCTGGGCTTAGCTGCAGGCCAGGCTGCTGGAGGAGGCCTGGGGGCAGAATCGGGCTGAAGGCGTGAGGAAGGGGCTGGGGGAGGAGAGGCAGCCCCTTGTGAGCTGGTGGGCATGGGTAGGATGTCAAAGGTTGCAGGGGGTGGGGAGAACAGGGCTGGGGGAGGCCTGGGGCTGACCTTGGAGGGCATCTGCAGAGCCCGTCCCTGTCCCCGCGGGACCCTGAGGGCACCTGGGCAGACTGCGGTGCTAGACCCAGCGAGGTTGGAGAGGGGGAAGGGGGGAGGAGAGGAGAGAGGGGAGGGGAGAGGGGAGGGGAGAGGGAGGAAGCAAGCGGGGCAGGGAAATGGGGAGGGAGGGAGGACTGAGGAACTCCTACTGCCTCCCACAACTGGGAGGGTCGCAGGCGGACTGTGCTTGCAGCCACATTTGGGCTTCTTGGGTGTTTTTGAAAACATCCTCACTTCCCGCTGTCAGGAGTCTTGGGGAGAGGATGGAAGACACGGAAAATGCCAGTTCAGAGGCAAGATGTCCTTTCTGAGTTCTTGAGGGTCCCCTGCGACCCTCCTGAGCTCAGCTGAGGTCACAAAGGGAGAAGAGCCTGGGGCAGGGGATCCCCGCCCAGCTGCCTCCAGCGTGCTGTCTCCGAGCAGGGCGGCCACGTGCCCCACACGCTTCAGCTCTGGGA
Source organism: Camelus bactrianus (assembly GCF_048773025.1). Classification (NCBI taxonomy): domain Eukaryota; kingdom Metazoa; phylum Chordata; class Mammalia; order Artiodactyla; family Camelidae; genus Camelus; species Camelus bactrianus. Next base: position 77,664,452 of record NC_133551.1, on the reverse strand, counting down.
AGTGCGGGGGGGGGGGGGGGTCGAGTGCTGAGATGCTGGGCACGGGGCTAAGCCTTCGCTGTGGGTTTCACAAAGGCGTGAGCAGTTGCTTTGGAGGCTTAGGGCCAGAGAAAAAGGGACACCCCCTCCCCCCAGTTAAAAAAGGACAACTCCTCCAAAAATAAAGAAAAAAGACAAACCGGAGCCTTTGTTCCTTCCAGTCCGGTGGGCCCTTAAATGCTGCTGTTCCCAGGACCTCCTTTTTCAAAAACGCACCCGCCCCAGGCCGGTGCCCTCCTGGAAGGGGCAGGGCACAGGTGCAGCCCAGGAGGGGCCTCTCAGGGACGCTCCTGGTTTCCCTAGAGTCCGGCATTGCAGCCCCAGCCCAGTCCCCCCAGGCAGACGAGGTGCCCCTGGGCCCAGCTGACGCAGGGTGTCCTGCCGTTTGGCCACTGTCATCAGATCTCTGGGCCTCCTCTTGAGAACAGAGTGGGCAGTGGACAAGCCGTGCGGCCAGGCCACTGGGATGGGCCAGTGGGATTGGGCTGCCCCGGGACGGGCGGGAGACAGGACCAGGTCGCTGTCCTACGGGGTGGGACTTCATCCCTGCCTGTCTGGAAGGGAACTGTCCCCCTCCAGCCTCCCCTCTGCCAGAAGCAGGGGCATTTTAAAGAGCCAAAGCTGTGTCAGGTCCTCCCCCCTACTCCCCAGCCAGCCAGCCTGGTGGGGACAGGAGCTCCCGGTCAGCAAGCCCTCCGTGACACTTCTGTCTCCCAGATTTGCCTCACACAGTGGCTGTCCTCAAGGCTCTGATAAGGTCTGCACTCACGCCTTCCGGGGCACATGCTTTGGGCACCATGGGCTGGCCTGCTGGACAGCTGCCTGTGTGAGCTGCAGGTCCTGGACGCTCAGCGGGTTCTTAATCTAGAAGCAGGAACTCAAATAGGAGGAAGGCTCCTGGACGAGACGCGCTGCTCTAGTGGAGAGAGGTTGGCTCAGCAGGAGCCTCCCGTCTCAGCACTTCTGCACCGTGAAGGAGTTTCCTTGTCTTGACCCAGCGGAGGCGTCCCTGCTCCCTGGGCGGTGGGGAGCCTATCATTGCGTGTCTTGTCCTGGGTCCCTGTTTATGCCAGTTGCCAGCTCCTGCCACCACCACCCGACAGGCTCCCTTGTGCTCTCTGAGTTGTCCGGTCGTTCCTGTCCTTGCTGAGTCCTTTCAGGTCCATTCTGGGTGTGGAGGGAAGGGTGCACTGTGACCCAATGGATTGTTCTCTGCTGAACTGAAGTGGCTCTGGGAGGGAGGAGGGGAATGTGGGTCCAAGCTGCCAGAAAAGGTCCAACCTCCCAGAGACTGGCCTTCAGGGCCTTGGGAAGGTGCCCTGTGTGACCATCTTCTCCTGACCAGACCCTGAAAGAACAATAAAAACCTTAAAAGCATGAAACCTCCATTTCTGGCAGAAATGTGGAAGAATGCAGGATGTGTGAGCTGGCCTTCCTGTGGCTTGTAAAAGGTGGAATCGGAAGTGGTGTGTTTCCACAACGGCCATCCATGTGTAGCTCCCAGGACTGTGGCCACAGGACCTATGCCCACCTGGGGCAGGTAGGGGGAGAGGGAGCCAGTAGGAACAATGGCAGACACTTCTCTGCGCACTGTGTGCTGGGCACCACTCTCAGGTTTCAGTGTATTAACTCCTGGGCCCTCACAGAAGCTCTTGGTAAATGGTGGGCACAGATGCAAACCCACAAGGGTGTGAGTCATCGAGTCCTTACTCTACCTGGAGAAGCTGGACAGGTGGAGAGAGCCTGGGAGGCTTCAGGGAGGAGGTGAGCCTTGAGAGGCCATACAGTTAGTGGAGATGGATGGCGCTGGGGGTGGGAGGCACAGCATGAGCAAAGGCCCCATGGTACAGACCTGCAGGGTCTGAAGGAGGCTGGAAACTGGGGCTCCCTGGGAGCTGTCTTCACTGCCCAAAGGAGCGGCAGTCCGGTCTTTTGAATCTTTGTGTCCCTGTGTCTGGGACAAACAGATGCTTCCTGAATCCATGTTTGAGCCCAGGGCTCTCCAGCTGCACCTGCTCAGCCTGGTGTCCCCTTGACCGACCGCTGAGGCAGCCTGAAACCGTGAACCTTTGGGAACGTAACCAGAGTGGTTCTAAGTTTTACCGGCAAGATTTTCTGTTATCACGTTCACTTAAAAAAAACTCTTCCACTGGTTGTGGTACCTAAATGTAAATCTGTGCTGTGTCCCCCGACTGCCGTGCCTGTGGTCGCAGTCCGCCTGTGCTCCCGGTGTCTGATGTTAGCGGCCTGGAGCCTTGCTAACGGTGGTGGCGGACGCGAAGAGGCACGAGATTAGGAGGGAGTGGGGACACAGACTTTGTAAGTGTATTTTCCATGTACGTCCCCCAAAATCATTCGAGATGGTTCGCAAATTCTAAATAAATACACAAAATGGGATACTTGTAAAACCCCCAAGCCCAGCTCACAAGGAAAAGACCGACGCCGTGGAGCTGGTGGAAGAGCCCAGCTCGTGCAGTTCCACCGGCTGCTTAGGAGGGCGATCGGTAGGTGGGGGGCAGGGTAGGACGTGGGGGGACACCCCCTTGGGGAGTGCCCTGGAGGGAGGTGGCCTGGCCCCCGGGGCGCTGGCAGGGACGCTAGTCAGTGCAACGTGGCCATTCTCACTGGGGTCTTCTGGAGGGGTTGCCGTGGGCTGGAGCTGTCTTGGGCCCCAAAGTGCGCCCAGAGCAGTAGGCCTGTGTGACTTGTGGGGTCTTCTTGTGAGTTCTAGGGTCTGATTCATTTAACCCAGAGTTTCTGAGCATCCAATCTGGTGCTAACCTGTGCCCAGGAAGGCCCCCAGCAGATGGGGGCGGGGGCTGGGGACTTGATGCGGCTAGGACGGGAAGGGGAGGGGAGGAGGGAGCTGCAACCAGACCCTACCCCAGGGCAGCCCCCTTCAGACCTCTCCCCACTGCTCCTCGGGGAGCATCTTCCTTTTCCTAGGACTCCAGAATCTGGCAGAGGCCAGCTCCCTTCCGGAGCAAGGCGAGATGTCCATCCAGGGGACTGGGCCCCCTCAACCCCCACCCCTACCCAGCCTCCTTTCTCCAGAGACATGTGGCCGCAGCCCGAGGTGTAAGCCACTTGCCTGCGTGTGTTCTGGGCCCTGTGTGCGAGCACACGCCTGGACGTGGCTGTCAGGGTGTGCCCTCGCCCGACGCTGAGCAAAGATAGGCCACCCGGGCCTCCTGCCCAAGAAACGCTGACCCCGGGAGCAAGCCCGCTGCCCTGCAGAGGCTGGGACGCAGACCCGGTTCACCGTGCAGACCATCTGCACCTGCACCCGGAGGGCGGCTCTGACCCCTCTGCCCTGCCCAGCATCCTTCTCCAAGCTGACAGAGCGCAACAGAATGCATGTGTGTGCAGCAAATGGACGGGGCTGTCTTGGAGGGGCTGCCGGGTCCTGGTGGGAGAGGCTCCCAGGGCTTCGCTGAGCTTTGCCAGACGCTCTGAGGACCTGAGAGCGATGTGCTCGCCTGACCCCTCCCCGAGCTCCCGCCCGCACCCCAAGGCATCGGGGCCTCCGAGGCAGGCCCCGCGCTTCCGCGGAGGCTGGAGGGGAGGCCACCCGCTGGCGCCCGCCGCCCGCCCGCCTGCCCGCTCGCTCATGGCCCTCCTTGGGTCGGGCCCAGGAGCCCTGCACGCACATGTAGGCACATGAGGGCTGCCGCGGGCCGGGCGTGTCCCGATCAGCCCGCTCTCCTGGGAGTTCTTATTGAAAGCAAAACAAACCAAAAATGTCCTGGTTTTGCCCGAGTTCCTCCCTGCTGCCGACGGGGCCTCTGGTTCTGGAGAACCCCCCACCCCGCTGGCTTCGGTGTGGCCAAGTTGGACCTCGGGCTTGTGTCTGGCTTCCCCTCGGTCCGGGCTCCCTGGCTGTTAGCGCCTGGGTCTGAGGCGGGCGGGCCCCCAACACAGCCCTCCCGCCCACTGAGCTGGGAGGAAGCACAGTCTCCCGCGGGCAGGGAAGAAAAGGCCTTTGGGGCGAGGATGCAGTGCTTCCTAATCGGCGGGCTTCCAGCTGTGCTCAGAGCTGCCGCCGCCACTGCGGCAGGGACACCCGCGGGACAGCCATCTCCGCCTCTCTCGGGGTGTGGGGGGCATCTGGGGGAGCAGGACAGGAGAAGGAGCAGCCCCGACGGGCCACCCGGACAGCATCCTCCCCAGCGAGCCGGGCCCAGCCCAGGGCCGCCGTCCTCAGGCTCCCGGGGAGGGGAGGAGGGGGCTCCCCAGGACCCTGGACCTCAGGCGGCCACTGAGTCCGACACCTCGGAGGGCTGGCGTGAGAGGATGCGGGACCTCGCTGGCCACCAGGGTCCCACAAGGCTGTGGCTTCAGCACCTGCAGTTCGTGCACGGGTCCCCAGGAAGCCCCCGGGCTCCCTCCCGCCTTGTGGCTGCTGGGTGTGGAGATCCTATCAGCCCCGCTCCTTGTGGTTCAGTGACTAATTCCCCGGCACTCGCCTCAGATCGGTAAAGAATGTGGACAAGTTGAAATCTGAACACCGCTGTCGTCGGACTGCCTCCCGCTTCTGAGCAGGGAGGCAGGGGCTGTTTGCCCCGCTGGCCTGGCCGTCCTCCTGTGGGGGATGGAGGTGGGGGACAGACCTGAAATCCTGGCTGAGCTGTCCTCGCTCAGCTCATGTCTGAGGCCAGACAGGTAGGCTCCCAGCAGTCCTCAGGCCACCCTGGTCTGGTAGCCAACAGGGAAGACCCACCTCCAGAGGGGTTACATGGAAGAGAGGAAATCTCTGGGGTGGGGGTATTGCAGGCTTCATCCCCTACCCCCAGGACCCACCAGTCTCTTGGCCTCCTGTCAAGGAGGGGGTGGGCTCACATCCTGTCCTCAGTCCTGGGCATCCATATGGAGGGGCTGTCCTACCGCTCAATCCACCCATCCATCCACTCATCCTTCCGTCCGTCCACCCATCCATCCGTCCACCCTTCCATCCACCCACCCATCTATCCATCCATTCTTCCATCCGTCCATCCATCCACCCATCGACCTATCCATCGACCCATCCAACCATCCGTCCGTCCATCCATCCACCCACCCATCCATCCTTCCATCCATCCATCCATCCATCCATCCATCCATCCTTCCATCCATCCTTCCACCCACCCATCCATCTTCCCATCCACCCACCTATCCATCCATCCTTTTGATTGACACTAAGTCCTTGGAATCGGCACCCACAGCACAGCTCAGTTCACCTGGGCCACAATTCCTGTGCCTGCGTGGGGATGCATGGATGACCCATAGGACAAGTTCCATCCTTGTAGGGTCTGAAGTCCAGCTGGGGAGACATAAGAAGGGGGACACAGAAGCAGGGCACTCCCAGAGCAGGGTGCTGACACTCACTGGGGGTATGATAGCACTTGGGGCCCCCAGCCCAGGCCTCCAGGAGCGGTCGGCTGTCCCTCCCCACCCCAACCCACCCCACCCGCATCAACAGCCCTGGGCCAGGAGAGAGGACCAGGTCCCTGGGTCCCTCGGTTGTTTTGTTTTAAATGGCTTTATTGAGTTATAATTTGCATGTCACACAACTCACCTCCTTAAAGACCCTACAAGGATGGAACTTGTCCTATGGGTCATCCATGCATCCCCACGCAGGCACAGGAATTGTGGCCCAGGTGAACTGAGCTGTGCTGTGGGTGTCAATTCCAAGGACTTAGTGTCAATCAAAAGGATGGATGGATGGATGGGTGGATGGACAGTTTGGTGTTTTTTATGTATATTAACAGATATGTGTTCCTGTCACCACAGTCCACTTTAGAACATTTTCATGACCTCAGAAGGGAACCCTACCCCCCTTAGCTAGCACCCTGCAGCCCCGCCCAGCCCGGGCTGCCACCGTCCGCGCCTGTCCCCGTGGGTTTGCCTTCCCGGGACTTTCACGCTGAGGGAGCCGTGCAGTGTGTGAGCTGCGTGGCGGAGCTGTCGGTGACGTGTCTCCGCGTTCCCTCCGGACTGTAGCAGCAGACGTTCTTTTCTTTCTAAGTGCGGAGGGGTGATGGTCCAGCGCACGGACTCCAGTTTGCTGACCTGCCTACGAGGTGGGCAGTGGGCCGGACCCCTGATTCTGTAGGTGGAGGCACAGGGGTTAGGAAGGTGGGGTGGGGTGGGGTGGGAGGGTGGTGGGGGCACCAGGTTCACAGGGTTGGGGGAATGACCCTGGAGGTGCCAATAGAAAAGCAAGAGGCCTGTTCCGGAGATCTGTCCAATGGCAGTTTCTGCCAGCGCCTTGAGCCCGTGCCCGGCAGCCTCGCCCAGGCTGGCTGTCCCTGAGGGGGAGGGCACGGGTCTGCTGGGCTGATCCGCGCTGGGTGGCAGTTGGCTGGGTCATCCAAGGAAAGCACCTGCCTGGCCTCTGAGAGGCACTGCGTGGAGGGGGGCGGGCAGTGGCTCTGATAAGAACCAGTCGCCTGTCACCTGTCACCTGAGCTGTGCTCCCTGCATCCGGGCTGGGCAGACCTCAGGAGGGGCTCTCCCTCTGCAGGCCGGGAGGGGGCTTGGGGCTCAGAGACGTGGACACTCTGGGGGGTGGGTTATGAGCTGGAGGGGCCGCGCAACCCTCCTGATGGAAGAAAGACTGGGATGCGGAGAGGGGGCTGAGCACGGGGTGGCCCCCGGGATGTGTGCGGGGTGCTCTTCCAAGGAACGTGGAGGCAGAGACAGAGGGCAGGGCGCAAGGGCCCCGCTGTCGGGTCTGCCTCCACCCCCCTACCCTGCTATGGGGGCTCCAGGCCCCCTGCCCGCAGACGGAGGCCTCTCAGCTCACCGTCCCCGGGGTTCTCAGGCTGGTCTCCTGTGTCTTCTGTTGGGGCCACGGCATCAGCCCAGGCAGGTCCTGCCTGCTCCATGCCTCAGTCTCCTCATCTGCAAGCCGGGGACAGTAGCACCCACTTCAGGTCGTGATGATGAATTAATTGCTCCTCGGAGCCCCGCTGGCTCAGAGAAGGAGCTATTGAAGCGTTTGCGGTTAGAGCAGGTCTGGCCCCTGTCAGCTACTGTGTTACCCTCCTGCTTGGAGCCTCCAGTTTGGGAAGGGGGTCTTCGCTGCCAGCCTTCCTGTGGGGTCTGATCTGTGCTGGGTTCCAGGCAGTGGAGCGTGGACCGGCGCCCCCTCTCTCCCTGACAGGGCCTCCCTTAAGCTCCTGGCAGCGGCTGATGCGTCCCTCTCAGGATCCCACAGAGGGTGACCCGGGGGATATGCCCACACCGCGAGGCTAGGAGTTCCTCTTCCTTCCGTGTGTGGCCCGGGGGAGGGGGCTGGGCTGCCAGTGCCCCGGGATGGGCGGAGGCCGTGGACCAGGCAGAAGCCGCAGGCAGGGGAGCAGTGGGGACTGCAGGGGTCGAGGTCTTTCAGGTGTGGGGTGGACGGGGCAGCCCCACATACAGAGGGCATTTGAATGGGGCTATTGGCTCAGCCAGTGTCCTTCAGCCTCCAACCCTGCCCGGCCACCTGCACAGCTGGACCTCAGGCCACATCTGTTCCCCAGGGGGCCTCTCAGGCATTTCCTGCATCAGAGCCTGGGGTGTGCCCTCCTGCATGCAGGGGCCGCCCTCTGCCCTGGCCCTGTCTCCCCCACTGCCCGGCTCCCAGGCGCGGGGTCTCCCCACTTCGAGCTGCAGCTGTGGGGAGAGGGGGTGTGGCGGGTAGAGGTGAGGATGTCTGGTGTAGGCGCTGCCCCTGGAGAGAGCAGCCCAGCTGAGAAGGTGTCCGGGGCTGGGAGCCACCCCCACAGGCAGCTCCCCGCCCAGGTGTGCTTTGTGGAGCCCCTGACACCCGGGCACCCGGGAGGGTGATGGAGAGAGCAGGGCGAGGTGAATATGTCAGTTTATCCCAACACAAGTAGTGACCTGTCAGGTGGGGGGGGGGGGCCGAGGAAATATTTGGGATGACTGAGCCGCTGGCCCTTTAAGGCTCCTGTAACAGGACACCTCCCGGACTGGGACTCCGGCTTCCACTCTCCAGCCTGACTGTGTGTCTCCCCCTTCCCTCCTCCCCTTCCCACTAGTCCCAGTTCAATTTGCTGAGCAGCACCATGGACCAGATGAGCAGCCGCGCGGCCCCAGCCAGCCCCTACACCCCGGAGCACGCCGCCAGCGTGCCCACCCACTCACCCTACGCGCAGCCCAGCTCCACCTTCGACACTATGTCGCCGGCGCCCGTCATCCCCTCCAACGCCGACTACCCTGGCCCCCACCACTTCGAGGTGACCTTCCAGCAGTCCAGCACGGCCAAGTCGGCCACCTGGACGGTGAGTGGTGCCCCTGCTCCGGCCGTCATCTGTGGGGCGTAGGGTGGGGAGGGGTGGCCGTGTCCTGGGCACCAAGGGAGGGCCGAGCATGCCTGTGTTCTGTCCATCCAGGGTTCCCGCCTGGCCGGGAGGAGCATCGGGCAGGAGGCGGGTCTCAGGGCTGGGCAGTCTGGGTGTGCCCACCCCTCAGACGCTTGGCCAGAGGGGGCCAGTCTCCCGCAGGGCCCCAGAGGGGATGGACGTGGTCCCCCCTGCCCCTGGCGAGGTCCGTGGGGCAGAGGCAGACCAGTCTCAAGACTGCCTGGCCAGCAGGTTGGGGCGCTGCTTTGAATCCCATCCTGTGTGGGCAGGAGTCTGCCGGCCCTGACACCTGGCGTCCTCTAAGGCCAGTGCCAGGGTCCAGGGTCCAGTAGGGAGGTCACCTACTCCAGGCAGTGCCGGGCTGGCGCTGAGCATCTGTCGTACGCGGGTTTGGTCTCCAGGTTGTTATCTCCAAGCACGGGTGTGAGACGGGCACTCAGGGATGTACCCCGGGTCCTGCCTCTCTGTGCTTGGGAACGTTCTGCCTGCCGCTCGAGATTTTGATAACATCCCACGGCCCCACGGCTGCTCCCTGAGAGCTGTGAATTGCGCTAGGCTCTTTGAGTTTATGTTAACTCTTGAAACTGCCAGCAACCCATCAGGTAGAATCTATTATTGTCCCATTTTACCATCCAGAAGACCGAATCACAGGGAGGAAAAGTAGCTTGCTTGGAGTCCTGCAGGTAGTAAGTAGGGGTGCTGGCACGGGGACCCTGTGGCTGGGCTCCCAGCCGCTGAACCGCACTATCCGTGCTGCAGCTGGGGGGGAAGGGGCTGCCTGACATCCCCACGGGGGCAGAGTGAAGGCTCCAGGGACACTGAGCACCCCCCCCCCATACACCGCCAGTGTGCCTGTGAACGTAGGGCACACACGGCACCAGCAGGAAAGGGTGTCCCAGGGACCCTCCGAGTGTCCTGCACCCCCCCAGGAGGGGAGAGTGAGCCCAGCCCTGCGCTCATCCAGGGGACACCTGGCAGGTCCTGGCCACCGGGCCACATCTCCTCCTCCGGGAACGGCAGCTCCGTGCTCACTGCCAGCCCCTGGAAGCAGGACCCTGGAGCGGGGGAGTCCATGCAGGGTGGCTGGTTCCTGCCCCGCAGGGGTGCTGAGCAGGTGACCCCGAGGTTCTGCCACTTTAAGAACTGGTTCCCACCGTCCCCACTGCCCTGCTGACCCCTGCTGTGCTCTCCCCACACTCCTGGGGGCCAGAGGTGAGGAGGAGCTGCAGGAAGCCTGGTCAGACTCTGCAGGGGCCAGTCCCGGGTCTGGGTCCGGCCACGGCCCCCAGCAGCTGTCTCTGGTTCATACTCCAGCTGTGGGCGCAGGCTGACTCCGGGACTTCCAGGGGCCCCGAGGGGCACCTGGTCCTGTCGGTGCCCAGGCCTCTTCATCTGGGGAAGTTCACTCCCTCACTGCTTGTTGGTGGCGGTGATGAGGCCTAACTGGGATGGTGTCTGTGCTGCCTGGGGCTTCGCACAGGTGGTGCTGGGGAGTTGTCTTTGTTATTTCCTGGGCCTGTGGGGGTAGGGGTGGGGGTCGGGGGCCACTGAGGCCGGTCCTCCCAGACAAGGTTGTTTAGGGGAAGCTGCACCTGCCAGGGTTCTTTATTGCCTATGGGGTTCTGCTCCGCACATCCCTGTTCTGAGGTCTGGCCTTTGAGGCATCCCCACACTTGCATACCTCTAGCGACAGGAGGCTCACTATCTATCTTAGTCCAAGTTCCCACTTGCTCCCTAGGCCCTTTCTCTCTCTTCTGGAAGGGAGGGTCCCAGTTCCTCCTTCAGTGACATTCTGTCATCAGGGCCTGAGTGACTGGTCCCCTAGGAGTCCTGGTAGGCAGCTTGTGTGGGGGGGTCCCAGCTCCCTTCCTCTCCACTGTTTGAGGATGCCGGTGGGGTCTCTGTAGCATCTGGAGGGCTTGGAGCCTTCGGATGTCTGAGCTGGTCCTCAGGAGGGACAGAGCTGCCCTCTGCCGGCTGCCCTCTGCCACCCTCCTGGTCGTGTCCGCCACTCCTTGCCAGGTGTGTGGCCTCAAGGCCGGAGGTGCTCATGGCTTGGTCATGGTTGTGCTGGCACTAAGTGGCCCCATGGGGTGGTCTGTCTGGGATGGAGGTGGCTCATTTGGCTGCACAGAAGGCAGAGGAAGGCTCACTGTGCCCAGGGGCTCCCCTTCAGGCTCTGAGCCTCCCTCACCCCCGTGCCCCTCCCTGCCCGGCCCCACCCCCGAAGTCTTGTGGAGCTGAGCTGAGGAGGACGGTGCTGCTGCTGGTGCTAACAGCCCCCGCCCCGGCCCCTGTCCACGTGGGGATGGGGGTGGGACAGACGTTGATAGTGAGACCTTTGGCATCTCAGCCCTGGGAGCGGTCCCCACCCCCTCAGGCTCCCTGCCTCGCCCGGGGGAGGGGGCGGGCGGGCAGGCGGCAGCAGGAAGACGGGGACCACCGGGTGCCCTGCCTGCTCGCAGCTCTAGGGGGCTGGCTGTGCCGGTGCCGCCCAGACTTGCCACCAGCCTTGCTGTCCTGGCCTCTGCGCCGCGCCAGGCACGGCCCCCTTACACCAGCCGGCTGGTAACTGATAGATAATTTATATTTTTCTCAAGTGCACTTCCAAACCGACTGCTGCCGTCACTCCTCTCCTGGCACAGGAAAAACAGCCCCCGCGGCCCCTGAGCGGCCACGGCTGTTAATGGGGTCTTTGGCTTCTGCTCGGCTGAGGCTCCCTGTGGGCTGCCCCGGCCCCGGGGGGCCCCTCTGCCCTGCCCTGCACCCCTCGGACTTCAGATCTCACGCCTGCGCTCTTTGGGCACAGGGGGGCCTGGAGCCCTCAGCCCACAGGCCTGTGTGTGCACACTCGTGCAGACCCACACACGTGAACACATGTGCAGACACGCACAGCACACACACGCAGACACTGCACACGTGTTGGAACACACTCGCAGACACACAGCTGTGCAGGCCCCTCCTGGTTGCTGCCCAGGGCTCTGACAGCCCGCCCCTCCCGCAGAAGGCCAGAGGTGGTGGGTCATGGGTAGCTGACAGGTCAGAGGAGGGACCTGGGCTCTTCCTGAGACTGTGAACAGGAGCAGGGACCAGGTGAGGTGGGAGTTTGGCCATCGGGGCAGATAAGCCGCTGGCGGGGGTGTAACGCCCACCAGTGTTCATTGCATGTCAGTGTTGGGGCTGAGGCGTGTCTGTTTTGGGGCTTATCTGGGCTTCGGGGAGAGACACCATGAGAGATCATGGTTGTGAGTGGGGCCGATGTTCCGAGGGCTGGTGACAGGTGGAGTGGGGCCAGGGCTGGTGGGGCCGAGTGCTTGTATCCCTGTCCCACGCCCTCCCTGGGACACTCACGGTCGGGGTTGAGGCAGGGCCCAGCCTGGCCTCTGGGCCCTGGTGTCCACTCCCATCCTGGGGACTGTCACACGTGGGCACCGTGGGGATAGCTGGTGACAGGGTTCCCAAGGAGCTGAGAGGAGGCGCGACCCCACGTGAAGGCGTCTTGGTGCTGTGCAGTCCAGTCCAGCCTCTCCCCGCTCCCAGGCTGAGCCTCTCCAGGGACGGGACTGGCCTGGATGTTCCAGAGGTTGGGGAGGGGGCTCCGAGGTCGGGCAGCCATGAGGCGAGATGGTGAGGGTGCGCACGGGTGTGCAGGCACAGCTGGTCCCTGGGGGGCCTTGGGACAGACCGCCAGCCAGGACACAGCCCCCTGAATGACCTCCAGCTGCCCCAGACCTGGCGGGGTGTGTGTCCATCCGTCTGTCCTGGGGGCGAGCTGACCCACGTGGTGTGAGCGCCACCCCTCCTGGCCCTGGGGGAGCACGAGGAAGGGGGGCTGGGACACAAAGGCTCTGCGCGGGATTCCTGGGCAGAATGTGGCTGAGTCAACACTAATGGATTCGGGAGAGCACTTTCCAGCCCCTCGGAGGTTTGCAAGCAGGAAAATAACAGCGGAGGTGCCCCGACACGATCGTGGTGTCAATTGCGTTATCCTAAAGGTTTATGGAATGCGTAAGTGGAATTAATACCTTTTACTGGCACCAGGAGCAATTATATGTATTTGAAGCCGCCGGAAGATCTAACAATGTTTATCATGGAGACGAAACGTGGGGTATTAAGGGGAAGTGGGCGCACTCGGGGAGAAGCTGCAGCAAATGCTGGCCTCGTGCAGAGCTCTGCGGGCTGGTCCCGGCCGGAGGACGGGGTCCCCTCTTTTCTCTCCACCCTCCCCAGCAGCGGGGAGCCCTGCCCCTGGAGGTCACAGACCTCAGCCTTGGAGGCCCTGAGAGGGGCCCCGAGTCCCTGCACCAGAGGGGTGCTCCCAGGGCAGCCCCCACGCCCACCCCCGTGGACCCGAGTCCATCCCGCAGGTGTGCGGCTGCAAGCGGGGCATGGTGCAGTACACGTTCTGCGGAGCATTGCCTGTGCTCTGGGGCTTGTTTCCAACTTGGCTGTGGCTCCGTGGATTTTGGGGTGTCTGCTGAGTGTGCTGACTGAACTATTACAGTGCCCCCGAGTAAAAAGGCCGAGCCCTAAGCACCCCGAGTATGTGTTGTAGGCTCTCGTGTTCCCCCCATTTTATGGATAAGGAAACCGAGACTTGAGAGGGCAGGTCCCTGCTCAAGGACACCCATCAGCAGAGGACTGAGCAGGGGTCTGACCCAGCAGCCTGACCCCGGCTTTCCTCACTTGTGTGGGGCGCAGGCTGTGCACCCTTGGGGGCATGTCAAAGGAGCAGCCTTGTCCCAGCTCGAGGGGCAGGTCTCGGGGACCCCCCCGGACCCAGGGGACCAGGGGTTGGGGGGCTGGCCCCCCCAGGGGACCAAGGGACCAGGGGTTGGGGGGCTGCCTCCCCCAGGACCCAGGGGACCAGGGGTTGGGGGGCTGACCCCTCAGAGTTCTAGGGCTTGCCCCTGGTGGGGGACCACGGGCCCTAGCGACCCTGCGATCACTGTTTGTTGATGAGTGAGTGACAGCTGCCGCCCAGCGAGGGTAGTCTGCACAGCCGCCTTCCTGCCTGTTTTTTTTTTGACAAATGGAAATTCCTCAAGAAGACTTTGTGGTTAGGATGATCGGGGCTGACCAGGCTCAAAGGCTGAAGTGGTTACACGCCAGGAGGGCTCGGGAGGCAGGCGAGCTGGACCTGGGACCTGCCCCTCCTCTGCTCTTCCTGCAACTCAACCGGGCCTGCAGCCCCCGCCCCACCCCTGGTTCCCATCACCCCCTTTCTAGGTGGGAAAGCGAGGACCAGAGGGGAGGTCCTGACCCAGCTTCTCCTAGAACTAGTGCTGCAGCCACGGGGGGTCCCCAGTGCCCTGGACCTTGGCCGTGGGGGGACTCTGGGAGAGGGTCGCAGCTGAGCAGTAAGTTAGAGCTCTGCTTCCAAGCCAGGTGGGTTCCTGTGGTTAGTGGTGGGGGAAATCTGCCTTGGGATTTTCTTAGCCCCCAAACTTAGAAGCCAAGCTCAAGTTCATGGATCCCAGGCCCTGGAATTCCACCAGCCATGGCTGCAGGGACCCCAACACAGAGGCCTGCTGGTCCAGGCCCTGGTCTCCTGGAGAGAAGCCCCTTGTCCACATCCGGGCATTCTGTCCATTTGTCTAGGCGGCCTCAGGAAGGGGAGAGGCAGAGCTGGGAGGAAAGCGTCTCCTCTGGGTGGGGTGGCAGGTCGGGGCTGCAGCCCAGGAGGGGCTTGGCAGCTCAGGGTTGCGAGTTACAGCTCGCTCTAGGGCAGGAACCCCCCATGAAAGGCACACAGGCCTCAGTGAAGCGGAAGGTCGGGGCTGTGGGGGGACCATGCAGTGGCCTGAATCCATCCCCCAGGATCGCAGACCTGCCTGGGGCGGGGCACCTCCTCGCTTTCTCCATAGGGTCCTCATATTGAGTGGGGGCAGCTGGTGCCTCCAGGGCCTTGGAGAGGATGCACGGAGGTGGGCTGGTGCAGTGGGAGTCACCACGTGCTGCACGGGGCCAGGTGTTTGGAAGCCCACACTCTCCCCGCCCCAGATGCTTCCCTGGATATTTACAAGTTTCAGTGAAAACCGATTGCAGCCAGCTGTCCTGAAAGCTGAAGACTGACCACCCCCACGTGTCCGGGGCTTGCAGGTCCCGTGCTCACCGGAGAAGCCGCCGCGGGCTCCTCTCCTGCTGGCCGGGGGCGGAGCTTACTTACTGAGAGGCAGCACTGGCTGCTCCCGGCCAAAGGGCGTGTGGCTTTACCCGTGGTCCTCACCAGGGACTCGCTCGCCGCTGCCTTGGCAGGCGGGCAGGGCTCTCACCCTAACCCCGACTTCAGACTCCAGGGTCTCCCTCCGGGGCTCCTGCTCTGGCTTCTGGAGGAGCCATTCTGAGCACCTGCCAGAGCTGTGGCCACCACCCAGCCTCTCTTCCCCCCATTTCCCCCGCCTCCTGCAGCTGGTCCAGCTCCAGGCACCCCCCCCCCCCAGGCCATCTGAAGCTGCAAGGCGCTTGGGGAAGAAGGCGGCCTCTCTGTGCCTGCCCGCACCAGCCCAGCGACAGTGACCAGAGTGGTGTGCCCACAGTCAGAGGCTCTGGGACTGTCCTGTGAGCAAGGCCAGTCCAGCTCAAAAGGCCACAAGCGGGGTGGGGGCGGGTGGGGCGGGCAGAGCTGGGCTGCTGGCTAGCCTCCCCACACCTCCCCGTGCCGGGCCGCTCTGTGGCCTGGCCCACAGCCCCACTTACTGGGTTCTTGCCAGAACATTCTCTCCGTGAGGCCAGCTGGGGATGCCCACTGCAGGCAGGGACACAGGAGGCCAGGACAGACAGCCATGGGCTCCCTGGCTGGCAAAGTCGGAAACCAAGTTTGTGGGCAGAGGAACCTGTGTTTGGACTCAGCTGAGGCTGAGCAAGGTGCCTTTGCTCCACAGGGACCGGGACCCTATTTGCCCCCCTGGAGTGGGAGGGGCAGCTGCTGCTGGGAGCTCCGGGGCTGCCCCGAGGACTCAGAACATGCCCTGCTCACCCCCTCCTCAGGGTTCAGGGGTGGCCAGATGCTGTGCTGGGCTACTGAATGAGGACCGGATGGAGGCCCAGAGTTCCCCACCTGCCCTGTGCACCGGGGCCAAGGGCAGGGCCCGCCTCTGGGCAGCTCCTTCTGCCCTGGCTGGGGTCAGAGTGAGCGTGGTGACAACAGGACCCGCTGTGTGCCAGACCCCACTGGCACGGTCCCTTTGGAGCCAGGACTGAGCCTCATCCCACAGCGTCTGGACAGGAAGGTAGAGGTGGTGCATCCTGGTCAGCCGTCCCCTCCCCTCGACAGTCACCACCTGGGAGCCACCCGCTGCGCAAGACCACGGAGGGAGACCCCACCCGCAGCAGGACCAGGCAGGTCAGGCCCCTGCTCGTGGGTCCCGCTGCCCCCCGGAGGCTGGAGTCCTGCCTCGAGGATGAAGGGCATTGAATCTGGTGCCTGTTTCCTTGTTTTGTCCACCTGCCTCTGAGCTGCACAATCCTTGTGGACCCAGGTCAAGCCTGGTGGTGACAAGCGGTCCGGAGGTGAAGCTGGGGGTCCCAGGGCTGCCCTCCCCCAACCTGGCTGGAAGCTTTGGAAGCAGAGGTCTGGGTTGCTGAAACAGGGTGAGAGTGCGTGACCCCCAGGGTGAGATCACGAGTGAGTGGACCCGGCGCAGAGGAGGCGTCAGTAAACGGTGGCTACGCGACTGAGAGCAGGGTGACTGCACCCACTCACGGGGTTCCCAGTCTTGACTCCAGCAGAGGTGCCTGCCCGGGCCCCCTGGCCCACCCCGGGCACTCCTCCGCTCTGGGCCTGGCCCGTCTCCCATTGGCCAGGCTTTGAGCGGGGCCCTCAGCTCCTGACCGGGTGCCACGCTGGGCCTTCCCTCTGCAGTGCAGACCTGGTGCCTACTGGCCTCTCTCCTGGGTCAGCCCAGCGCATGTCTGCTGCCCACCCTGCCCAGCCTCAGCCCAGGATGGAAGCCACTGGGGCTGTCCTCTGCTGACCTGCAGCCCGGGGAGGGACGAGGAGCTGAGCAGGCTGGTCTCGGGGTGCACCTGAGGGTGCGCACTCACCGGGGGTGCGCTGACCAGACACAGGCCTGCCTCTCTCTGGGGCAGCTTCTGGGCCACGGCCTCGGGGACTCCCCAGGTGGTGGTGAGCGTCTCGGCACCCACAGAGCCTGTTCCACCCCCAGTCCTTCTGGGCTTCTGGGGAGGGGAGCCTGGGCCGCCTGACCTGCGCGGGGGGCATCCGCAGGTGCACCTTTCCCCCTCCCTCAGCGGGGACTCTAGAGGAATCACAGCACGTCCTCCAGGCCAGGCTCTGGCTGTGCCCCCCAGGCATCCAGGGGCTCCCTGGGGCCTCCAGCCTTTACCAGACCTGTGGCAAAAGTGAGGTGTTGGCTGTGGGTTTCCTTGTGCGTGGACCATGGCTGCCTTCTGATTGTGGGTGCTCTGAAGCAGGCTGGGGTGATGGTCACGGGCGCCCCTGCTGCCCTTCCAGGCCGGCGGCCTCCCTGATATCTGTCAGAGCCCCCCCACCCTGACACCGTGCGCCGAGCTGCTCTCTGCTGAGCGAAGACATGGGAGTTTGGTAGCAGAGCGGTGCCAATGAAGGGTGAGAGGTCACCAGGAAGGGGTGGGCAGAACGTCCCTGTGGCTTGTGTTGCCCTGGGAGGTCCCCCCACCTGGAAGAAGAAAGGGGGCTGGAACCGGGGCCTCCTGTGAGCTTTCAGGACCACTTGGGAGCCCACAGAGCTTCTAGTCAAGTGCTCTGCGGACCCGCCCTGGGGGCTCTTCCAGGGTGAGAGAGGGTCTGTGGCCTTGAGGAGGTCCTCAAAGGGTCCACAGCCCAGGAGAGGAGAGAAGTGTGGCTGTGAACGCACGCACACGCACGCACGCACACGTGGAAAGCAGATAAAGTGGGCCATAAAAAAATCATTTAAAAAATAAAGCCCCACTGCAGGCCCCGTCTTCCAGAACCTGTTGTAGCAGATTCACCCCAGCTGGTTAACGGTATTTGCGGTTTGCAAGATGCTACACGTCCCTGGAAAATGACAGACAAGTTATTATCACCTCTCCACTCTCCTCCTGTCCAAACCTGCCCGTGCCGGGCACCCAGCTGCTGGGGAGCGGGTGTGAGGAAATTAACAGCCACTGCGCCGCGCCCGCCACCCCCGCCCCCGCACCAGCCCTGCCAGGCCCGGCTGGCAGCCAGGCTGGGCCCCTCGTGGACTGGGGGGGGTGGGGGGGGTCCGAGGAGAGAAGCCGAGTGGGGGGGGGGCAGGGCGGGCATACCCCAGCATTTGGGCAAACTGTTTCCTGCAAGCACGAAGGAACACATGCACCCCAGAGCAGGCAAGTCTGGACGGCTCTGTGTCAACAGCCGAAGATAAATAAGATTTTATCGGCTGGGAATCTGTTGAAACACATCCATCTAGCGGTTCTAGGGAAGAAGAGGCGGGGGTGGGGGGTGCGGAGAGGAAGCATCTTCACGTGACCTTCTCAACAGAAGAGACTAGGACTGGGAGCCCTGCTGCTCCCAGCCGTCCCAGGGCAGCCTGAGGCCCAGGAGCTCTGGGGGGAGGGGAAGGAGCTGGGAAGGGCGGGGCTCAGGCGCTGGGTGGGACTTGGACATGCAAGGGCTCCTTCACTGCCTACCGGTCCCACGCTGCACCCTGCCCCGGGGGTTTGGCCGTCCAGGCCTGCCCCTCGCCCTCCCGGGCTCCCCTCCTGCCCTGCACCCCAGCGGCCACTGTCAGCACTGGGTGCAGCCGGGCTGGGGACCCCTCAGGCATCCCTCCCGGATGCTGCCTGACTGACCAGCGCGGGGCCTGACAGGTGTGTGTGGTGAAGGCCACGTGAGCAGCCAGCCGGGGGGCAGCACTGGGTTGGGGACACCCCATGGGGAGTTGGCGGCCTTGCCAGGGACACGGGGGTGGGCTGGGCGCCCTCCTCTGCACGCTCACCGCTTGCCCGCCTGAGGCAGCCCGGGCGGCAGCGGCTCCCAGCTCCTGGAGGGGCGGTCGGGCTGCAGTGGGCTGCAGTACCAGGGACAGCGCCCGGCAGCTCCTCCCCGGGGCGGGGCGGCCGGAGGGGCCGGGGCAGGCCAGAGGGAAAGGCTGCGCCGCCAGGGCCGGGGCTCTGAGGCCGCGTGGCTGTCCCGGAGCCTGGTGGTTGCGGGGGTGGGGGGTTGCGGGCCCGTTGTGGGCCCGTCTCCACCTCCTCGAGGCTGCGCCTGGAGCTTGCCAGGCAGCTCTCACTGCACTCTTGTCTCAGAGCCAGGGACGGGCTCTGAAGCCTCACTCGTGGGTGGACAGGAGAGCCAGGACTCAGCTGGAACCTGGCGTTTGCTTGGGGCTGGGCTGCTGCTGCCCTGGGCACGGCTCTTGGGCTTATCCTCTAAGCCATTGCTTTGCGGAGTGAAGGGACAGCGTTTATACTGATGGGGACACAGGGCAGTGGTCACCTCCCTGGGAAGCTGGACTGACCCCCACAGCAACAGGCAGGCTCTCCCCTGCCCCATGTGGCTCCTGAGCCCACTCTCTGGCAGCCGAGGGCCCACCTACACCCACAGGGATGTCCTTCCCTGCAGAAGTCGGGGGCACAGATGGCAGGCTGCCCTGGGCTTCAGGGACCCCAGGTGGGCGAGGCATCCAACCCCCTTCCGTGACAGGGGCACAAGAGGGCTTGTCCGCCCTGAAGCCAGCACTGAGGGGTCCTGATCTCCCAAGACGCCACTAGGAGACCCCAGCCCACTTGTCCCCCAGTGCCCCTCAGACCCCGCCCCAGGGACAGGTCAGCATGTCCGGCTGGGTGTCAGCTCATCAGAGGAAAGACAGCTCATACTGCTCAGGGCCAAGGGCTCTGAGGCCCGGGGACCCCTTGCTCACGGGCTCAGCCCGAGCTCCACTTCCCTTGCTTTTCCTGGACTTGGAGTTACCGAGGGTGTGAGGTCCTTAGGGTCTGTTGTGTCCCTTGACGGCCAGGGGGTCTTCCTCTGCAGGGTTAGGGTGTGAGGCCCCAGCTTCCTTGGCAAAGTGGGCTCAGACCTACTCCTTCTCAGGTCTACGCCCCCCCCCCCCCCGTTTCCAGCTACACTCTTCCTGGCTACCATGGTGGGGTGAGATAGGGCTCTCTCCAGATCCTGGTGCCTGGGGTAACTCCAGGGGGACTTGTGGGGGGCCCAGGGTGTGTGGCATGGGGACAGGAAGTGTCCTGTGACTCAGACTATGATGTTCCCTACTGTTCCTGGGGGACGGGACTATGAGGACCCCCAGATGGGCCCCCAGGAGCCAGTCACTGGAGGGGAGCTGGTCACTGGAGGCAGCCAGCTTGGAAACGAGGGGCACCCCTGTTTCCAACGGACCCTTGCATCAAGGATCACCTTTGAATTTGTGAGAGCTGGCTGGGGTCCTCTGATGGGCCACCCAGACTCCTGAGTGCTGGCCAGGGAGGTCCCTGCAGGTGGCCTGGGAGTCATTCGGTCCTCCCAGAGGCAGGGTCTTGAGTGGGGGGTCCTAGAGCTTCGTGGTCAAAACCGCAGTGGCCAGAACCAAGCTGCAGGTCTGGCCCCTCAGACTCGATGTTCCAGGAGGCCCTGGCTGGTTTCCTTTGCACAAATGCCCTAAAAGCTAACTCTAGGCTTTTAAGAACCAAGCTGTGATGCTGTAAGCCTCACCCCTTTCAAACTGTCATGGTCTGGGGTCTTAAGGTTCACCGGCTTTGATGCACCGGACCTGGCTCTCCGTCCCAGACCCTCTCCAGCAGCTCCTTCTTGCTTTCCTGGCCTCTACTGTTTTCATCCATAAAATGGACCCAGTGGTACCCATTTCTCCAACCAGTGAGATCCAGATAGAAAGCACTTCAGCCTGCCTGCAGGGGGCTCTCTGAGCCCAGACCAGCCAGGCGCTGCCGCGCGGGTGCTGGGGAGAGGCTCTTTGAGAGAAGCAGGCCCGAGGTGTTCAGCGGAGGGTCAGGCACTTGGCGGCCGTCAGTAGAGAGCTGTGGGGGCAGGGATTCCTGGGGTGGGGGCGGGCACAGCGGGCGAGGGCGTGGCGTTGGGGCGGCCATCCTCAACCTGGCCCCTCCTGGCCCCCAGTACTCTCCGCTGCTGAAGAAGCTCTACTGCCAAATCGCCAAGACCTGCCCCGTCCAGATCAAGGTGTCCACTCCGCCGCCCCCGGGCACCGCCATCCGCGCCATGCCCGTCTACAAGAAGGCGGAGCACGTGACCGAGGTCGTGAAGCGCTGCCCCAACCACGAGCTGGGGCGGGACTTCAACGAAGGTGAGGGCCCTGACCCCGCCCCCCAATCCAGTGTCCCAGCCCGGAGGGGAGGGCTGGCACGGGGCCTCCTACCTGGGAGGCAGCAGGTCCGATGGGAGGGGGCTCACCTCTAGGGCTCAGCACGCCCCTCCCCAGCCCCATGTCCTGGCCAGAAGTGCCAGTGCCTACAGGTGAGCGGGAGCAGGGCTGCTGGGCCAGGCCCCAGGGGCAGGAGGGCTGCCCGCTGGCCTGCGTTCCACCCTGCACCTCCCCGCAACCCCGGCCAGACCCCGGCTGGCACCCCTCTGAAGCCGGGTCCCCTCTTGGCAGGACAGTCTGCACCGGCCAGCCACCTCATCCGCGTGGAGGGCAACAACCTCTCGCAGTACGTGGACGACCCTGTCACCGGCAGGCAGAGTGTCATGGTGCCCTACGAGCCCCCGCAGGTAGGCGGGGCCAGGCAGGGGCGGGGCTTCCGGGCAGAGACCCCTGGGGTCCCTTAGCGAGCGTCTATGAGTTAAGTCTGGGCTGTGCAGCTCTACCCTACTTAACATCCCTTCCCTGCCGGTCTGGGTGAGACCCCCTTGGGCCCTCTCAGAGCATCTGCATCCTCAGCTCTAGAGTGGGGGCTGGGCCTGCTGACCTCTGAGCCTCAGCCCTGCCCGTCCTTTTCTCATGCCCTGGTCTCTACCTGGGGCTCTGGGGGACAGAGGGGCTGAGGACTGGAGTTTGGGTGGAGTGGGGGCCCGCGAGGAAGAGGAGAGGCCTGCGGTCAGGGGCACGTCGTCGCTGCAGGGCCTGGAGATGAGGTGATGGGGCCTGGAGGCTGGGGGCTGGGTGCTGTAAGAGGTGGGCAGGGGCAGAAAGACCTGGGGGGTCTTTGGCTCTAAGGCAGCAGAAGGTTCTGGAGCTGACGTGAGGGCCGGGCGGGGTGATGGTGGGATAGGGGTGCCAAGACCTCAGGTGAAGAGCGGGTCCCAGCTCTGGGCCTTGGGCCATGCTTCCCAGGGTGGGCGTGTGGCAGCCAGCCCCTGCCTTTCCTCTGCCTGGATTTGAGACCCCCCCCCCCCAGAGCTGTACCCCGTCCTTCAGCACCCACGCCCCACTCCATCCCTGTACCTGGTCCCACCGCCCCTACCAGGCCCTACCCCAGTACCTCGTCCCCCCAGGCCCTCCCAGGCCCTCCCAGGCACCTCCCCTTGGTTGCTTAGGAACAGTCCTGGCGTTGGAGGGACCAGGGCCGGGGAGGGGTTGCCTTCCCTCCCCTGAGCCCGGCTCTCACCGCCAGAGCCAGCCAGGAGAACAGGTCTCTCCCGCCCCCTGGTGGCCACCACATGCCAGCAGCTTGGTGAAAGGCCAGGTTTCCCAAGCCAATATTGCGATTTTTGCTCCCTGACGTGACAACTGCCCACTTTGTGGGCCTCG
This sequence comes from Camelus bactrianus, assembly GCF_048773025.1. Taxonomy (NCBI): domain Eukaryota; kingdom Metazoa; phylum Chordata; class Mammalia; order Artiodactyla; family Camelidae; genus Camelus; species Camelus bactrianus. The sequence goes on along the minus strand of NC_133551.1, from coordinate 77,642,401 downwards.
GATGCGCAGGGGTCAAGAGTCCTGAGTTCACATCTCAGCTCTCCCCAGACCCCCTGGAACAAGTGTGTGTGCTGGGGGTCCACTTGGACGGCTCTGGGCCCCCACTGCTAGAGCAATGCCTTTCTGCCCAGAAGAGCCATGGCGTGCGAAACACGCTAGTGTGCCCACGGAGGCCTGTGCACGTGCTCACACTAGCCTCTGGGCTGTCAGGGGGGGTGGCTGGGCTGCCAGACCACGGCCCTCTGTGCCTCCCGAGAGCAGAAACTGGGAGTGGCACTCGGTACCCAGAGCCAGCACAGCACATGGCTCCAGTGTACTGCATGAGTGGATAGATGCGGGTGGATGGATTGCTGAGTGGATGGAGGTGATGGATGGATGGATGGATGGAAGAGTGGATGGATGGGTGGGTGGATAGATGGATGGACAGATGGGAGGATGGAGGGGAGGATGGAAGGGAGGATGGATAGGTGAGGGGGTGGATGGGTGGACAGAAGACTGAGAACCATGGGACCCAGCACCCGCTTGCCTACCCAGAAATGTGAAGGATAGGAGCCCCCACTTTTGGGGTTGGGAGCCATGTGCTGACCCCACAGCCTCCCCCCGCCTCCTGTGTGCAGGTGGGGACAGAATTCACCACCATCCTGTACAACTTCATGTGCAACAGCAGCTGCGTGGGCGGCATGAACCGGCGGCCCATCCTCATCATCATCACCCTGGAGACCCGGGAGTGAGTCTGCGGGATGTGGGGCCGGGGAGGGAGCGGGGCTGGGACCTGGGCCAGCATTGCTGGAGGTCTTGGGTGGAGACAGAGAGGCATGACCAAGGAGTGGTGCTGGCCCTGGAGGCAAGCTTGGGGGAGGGGCCCTGCAGGCCATGAGCTGGGAGGGGCCCCAGGGGCTGCAGGCTCAGGAGCCGCCTGGGGGGTAGAGAGAGTAGCAGGGGACCTGGTGTCCCAGAGCAGCTGGGCGCTTGGCCCTGACCCCTCAGCCCATTGAGGCCAGTTCTGTGGGGTCCAAGGTGGCTAAGGAAGGAGGCCTTCAAATCTCACGGTTCTGGCTGTGTCCCTGGATAGCGGGCAGGTGCTGGGCCGCCGGTCCTTCGAGGGCCGCATCTGCGCCTGTCCTGGCCGAGACCGCAAAGCAGACGAAGACCACTACCGCGAGCAGCAGGCCCTGAACGAGAGCGCCGCCAAGAGCGGGGCGGCCAGCAAGCGCGGTGAGCGGGGCTCCGGGCTGGGGCACGGGCGTGGAGGGCAGGCCCGGACGCCAGAGCCAGGCGGCCCTCGGGACGCAGTTGGACCTGCCCCGGGGCTCGGGTAACAGAGCCAGCCCCGCCCTCATGCCCCTGTCCAGCTCTGTCCAGGGTGGGTGGCCCATCTGAGTGGGTGACTGGTCCCTGGGCCCGTCCACAAGGTGCCCCTCGCGAATGTTGGCTCACACCGGGCGGCGTGGTCGGCGTGGCTCCCCTGCATGCGCCCCTCCGCCGCCGGCTCACGAGGCCTCCCCGTCCCTTCCAGCCTTCAAGCAGAGCCCCCCTGCCATCCCTGCCCTGGGCACCAGCGTGAAGAAGAGGCGGCACGGGGACGAGGATGTGTACTACATGCACGTGAGTGACTGGGGCCCCCGGGGTGGCAGGCCGCAGGGCCGGGAAGGGAGAACCAGCTCCCAGGGGGCCCGACAAGCAGGGCCAGAGCAGAGGGAGAGCAGGGCCACCACGCGGGGGCTCTGCCTGAGTCAGGCCCCAGCACAGGAGGTCTTGCTGCAGACACAGCGACACCGTGGGGGTGATGCAGGCCCCCCACGCCGGGTGGCGCGTGAGGAGCCCCACACCCGCACAGCCTGGCCGGCCGCAGCTGCGTCACGGAAACCGCTCTCGCAGGCTGCTGTGTGACAAGGCTTCTCCAGCTGGAGGGTGAACCCCCTGCTTTGCTGGGACTGGTCTCTGACGTGAGAGGGTCATTTTCTGAGTTCTTCAAGAATGAATTCCTTGTTCTAAAAGCCCCGTATTTGTCGCATGTCCCCTGCTGGCACCCCACGTGCACTGAGCTCTGGAAAGGGGGACGGGGACAGTGTGGTGGAGGCTCAGGAGTGGGAAGGGATGGGCGTGGTTTGTGTGGACAGAGGAGACCCGCCCATCAGACCTGCTTCTGGGAAGAGGAGGGTAGAGGCAGGGGACCCCCAAGAAAGGAGAGGCGCTTCACTGCCCGGGGGGCCTGGGCCGGGAGGCGTCCACACGCACCAGGGCAGAGGGTCCACCTCTCTGTGCTCAGGTGCGGGGCCGGGAGAACTATGAGATCCTGATGAAGATCAAGGAGAGCCTGGAGCTGGTGGAGCTGGTGCCACAGCAGCTGGTGGACTCCTACCGGCAGCAGCAGCTCCTGCAGAGGCCGTGAGTGCAGCCCCTCCGGCCCCCGGGGCCCCGCCCTGTCCTGCCTCGCTGCCTGGGGGAGGTGGGGCCACTCGGGGGACTCAGTGTGGCAAGTAGTCACAGCACCAGGCAGCGGTTGCCTTGGTGTCCCCTCCTCCGGGAAGCCTTCCCTGACTGCAGCCATCTCAGCCATCACTCTGTCTCTCCCACGGCGGGGTCTCTGCTCAGTGAATGTGAGGAGGGGTGGTTGGAGAAACGCTGACCCACCAAGACTAGGTGCCGATTCCAGGGATGTAAGCCACACCCACCCCCTCCCACCCTTGCCGGGTCCTGCCTGCCAGCAGGCCACCATCAGACATCAGACAGGGAGTCTGGGTGAGGAGGCAGGCGCTCTGACACCTCACGCGGGTCGAGGTCTCTGGGCCCCAGCAGCACGGAGGTGTTAAGTGGAGGTGACAGTGGCCTGAACTCCTTACCAACCCGAGCTGTCCCTTCCGAGCAGAAGCCACCTGCAGCCTCCGTCCTATGGGCCCGTCCTCTCGCCCATGAACAAAGTGCATGGGGCCGTCAACAAGCTGCCCTCCGTCAACCAGCTGGTGGGCCAGCCTCCCTCCCACGGCTCGGCGGCCGGGCCCAACCTGGGGCCCATGGGTGAGTAGCTCGGGCAGCCTGGCTGGGGTGGGCTCGGACCACCAGGGGCTCTGGGCGGCTGCCTCCCTCCAGCAACTCGGGCCTGTGAGCAAGACGCAGGGTCGTGGATGGTCCCCTCTGTCCACTCCTGGTCTTCGGGGCGGCTGGGCCTGGCTCGCTCTGACAGTCCCGCCTGCCTCTCGCTCAGGCCCCGGGATCCTCAACAACCACGGCCACGCCCTGCAGGCTGACGGCGAGATGAACGGAGGCCCCGGCTCCCAGCCCGTGGTCTCGGGGTCCCACTGCACCCCGCCACCCCCCTACCACGCTGACCCCAGCCTGGTCAGGTACGTGGGTGGCTGCTGGGCCCCGCCACTAACCCACTAACCTCAGCCCTGGCGGCCAGGTTACCTGGCCCCGCCCGGGGACGGTCCCTGCATGCCACCCTGCGCGTGCCCTGCTTAGCGGCTCGAGGAAGAACAGAGGCAGAGGAAGGTCAGGAGTGAGTATCCAACCGACGTGCTGAGGGGACACAATAAGCCAGGGGTTCCTGGACGCTGTGCCCGCAGCGAGCGCGTCCCCGATGCGGTGGCCAGCAGTGGGTGGGGCGACCTCTGGGGTGGCCAGTTTCTACCAGCACGGGCCGCGTAGCCGGGTCCTTAGAGGCTAATGCTGCTTTGTTTCCCAAACCCTCTGCAGTTTCCTAACAGGACTGGGGTGTCCAAACTGCATCGAGTGCTTCACCTCCCAGGGGCTGCAGAGCGTTTACCACCTGCAGAGCCTAACTATGGAGGTAACCGCCCCGGCCCTGCCCGGGCAGGAAGGCTCAGGGGCCACCCAGACCCGGCGCAGGGCCCTGTCTGCGGGGCAGGGAACGCTCTCCCCTTTCTGGGGCAGCCCCTCCGTGCCTGTCCTCGCCCGTGTGCGGGAAGCCTGGGGAATCTGGCAAACCCTTCTGCCCACAAGCAGTGTCCACTCCAGCCAGTTCAGCTGCAGGGCCTCGGGCTGGAAGGGACTCCCCCCAGGCCCCTCATTGGACTTGAGTCTTCTCTGATGTGGTCAGGCTGTCTTTGGTGTAGGGGGACGGGCTGTCTCCAAGGCACAAAGAATTGCAGAAGTCAAAGGTCAGAAGGGCCACAGAGCCGGTCAAGTTCAATGCCACTTACAAGGGGACGAACGGACCCCCAAACTGCTTGCCTTGCACCCACGGCAACTGAACATCCCGCCTGGGGTGTGCAGAGCTAGGAGCACCCCACCCCGGGCACCTTCACCGCGCAGCCAAGGCTTGTCTTTGGGTTGAACAAGAGTCCCGGCAACGAGCACTCATAGCCAGGCGATGCCTTGAGGGCAGTGATGGAGCCAGAGCCCAGGAGACACAGCTGTTGGATCCTGGGGCTCCAGCTTGGGGGGCCTGGCATCTGCTCAGAGGCTCATCCAGGTTCATCCCCAGCCATGGCCATGGGCCAGAAACATGGGCTGCCCAGAGGGAGCTGGGGCCAGTGGCTCAGAGGGTGGCCTTGTCGTGTGTCCACTAACGCCCTCCTCTGACCTCTCCCGGCTTCCCTGCAGGGCTGGCTCAGTGCATGTGAACGCTGCCTCACTGCTGATGCGAGCTTAGCGAGGGGGGAGGGGAGGGGCAGGGATGGGAGGAGGAGGGAGGGTGGAGCCCGAGCATCTGCTTTGACTTTGGGAGGGGCCCCGACCTGAGGCTGGGGGCAGGCGGTCCTCCAGGGCCCGGTGTGCAGTGTCTCCTTCTGTCACTCTGCCGTGGGCAAGGCCCCAGGCCCAGGGGCCCACGAGTGACCTCAGCTCTCCCCCCAACCCCAAGCACACACACGTCACTTCTTAGCTCTCCTGCCACCATGCTGGGGCCGAATTCGGTGCGGCCAGACCCGATGGCCCTCGGGGTGGGGTTCCTCACCTCCCTCTGGGTCCCACAGTTGACATCCCTGGTGGGAGGGGACGAGGGCAGCCTGCCACAAATGCCCTGTAACGGGGCGCCGCCCTGCTCCTGCAGGACCTCGGGGCCCTGAAAGTCCCAGAGCAGTACCGGATGACCATCTGGCGGGGCCTCCAGGACCTGAAGCAGGGCCACGACTACGGCGCCCAGCAGCTCATCCGCTCCAGCAGCAACGCCGCCACCATCTCCTTCGGCAGCTCGGGGGAGCTGCAGCGGCAGCGGGTCATGGAGGCCGTGCACTTCCGCGTCCGCCACACCATCACCATCCCCAACCGCAGCGGCCCTGCGGGGACCTCAGGGCCGGACGAGTGGGCCGACTTTGGCTTCGACCTCCCAGACTGCAAGTCCCGAAAACAGTCCATCAAAGAGGAGTTCACGGAGGGCGAGGCCCACTGAGGGGGCCGGGGGAGGGGCTCGGCTGGGCCCCAGCCCGGTCTGCCCGGGAGAGCAGCGGAGAGTGGGCCTCTGGGCCCGAGGACTCGGGAAGCCACGCTCCACCTCTGCTTCCTTCTTGTCTCAAGCTGCCCTGGGAGGCAGGACCTCTGGGCTGCACCGGGAGAGGGAAGTCCAGCCCTCCAGCCACCGCAGCCCGCAGGCTGTGGGGTGGCCCGCAGGGAGGGGCTCCCGGAGCCGCGCCGAGCCTCACCCCTACCCACCGCCTCACTTTCCTGGGGGCTCCACTGACCGACTGCCAAAAAGTATTTTTCGTTGTCTCTGGTTCTGAGTGACTGTATCTAAGCCTGTCTGGTTTTTCGGGTCAAGGCTCCAGACTACGTCTCTGCGCAAGGCTGGTCCCTCTGCTGGACTTGAGGGCCAGCCTGTCCCTTGCACACCTGACTGCTCATGCAGACCCCACTGCAGCCGCCTTCTGTTTCTGCCCTGAATGAAAACCAGAGTTTCGCTGGAATTGAAGACTGGTCCCTCCCAGGAGGCGAGGAGACTTCTGGCCACCAGCCTCCAGCCAACACCCACGCCAAGGCCGCTGGCCTGTCACCTCTGTCTGGCGACCCTTCCAGCACAGACACGGATGGCATGCCCCTCAAATTACTGCAGATTGTTAATATTTGATAAAATGACACCCTTTTCTACACGGTGGGTCAGCCTATTTTAACAAAACTTCCGTCTTTAATGTTCCTGTCAGGGTTAGTCTAGGGGGGCTCCCAGCTTCCCAAGTCTGTATAAAGCCAGCTGGGCAGAAAGCTGAGGGGCAGAGCAGGCGGGGGCCCAAGACGGGCAGGGCTCGTCCCTTGCTCTGTGGGTGGGATGGGAGGCGGCCATGGGAGGGCAGTTCTGCTCTCTTGGTGGAATGGCCTTCCTCCTTCCCTGGGAGGCTGGGCTCTGTGCTGGGAGAGGCCCTCCCGTCCTGGCAGGGACAGGAGGCAGGCAGAGGGGGTCCAGGCCCTTACAGGGCAGCCCAGGGAGGCAGTGGGCTTGGGGGGGAGACGGTGTCCGCACTCCCAGCTGAGGGGCCGTTTCCTTCTGCCAAGAGCCTTCTGAGCCTTGGTGGCCAGAGAAGCAGAGGACAGGAAACAGGACAGAGGGGGCCAGGGGCCAGAGGATGTTCTGGGCTGGCCTGGAGGGGTCCTGACCGACATGGAAGCCAAGATGCTGCCTGGCAATTTCCTAACAGCGGTCTGTCCATCCGTCTGTCCATTGCTCTGCCCATGCCCCGGCGTCTCCAGATCACCCTGAAGCGGCAAGGCTCCCAGGCCAGGAGGCTGTGCAGACAGAGCCCTCACCGCCCTTTGGGGCTCCTCCTGTTGGGTAACCGCCCCCTCCCCACCGGGAAGTCAGGAAGGGCTCCCTCCAGGCCGAGTGCTCAGAGAGGCAGACCTCTCGCAGGTCCTTTCAGAAGCCAAGCTCGCCCCTCTCCGCACAGGGCAGGACCAAGAGTGAGCGTTCACGTGCCAATTTCTTGGTCAGGTTTCCAGGCTCCTTAGAGGCTGGGCACTGGGCGGAGGGAGGGGTGTCAGCTGTGCCAAATGGCTCAGAGGCCAGCCAGCAGGGGACGGAGCTGCAGCGCCAGCTGTGCCCCAGACCCCAGGGGGCCTCTGGACCAGGACTTCACCTCGGAGGTCATGAGCGTCAACACCGGCCGGCTCCACTGATTTAAAAAAGCAGCGATGGGTGCAGGCGCAGGTGCCGGTGTCTAGGATGACGCTGCCCCCCCCCCCGGGACCACCCTGGGGCAGAAGGGGTGCCATCAGTGCCACGGGGAACACACGGCCGGGCGCAGCGTCATAGCAGCCGCAGGGTGGGCGGAGGCGGGGCGGTGGGGCGTCCCCGTGCTTCCTCACTGCACCCCCGCAAGCCGGGGTCAGTGCGCCCTTCTTGCCGGTTCAGATGTGAAAACCAAGCCCAGGGCCCCAGCCAGCTGTCATGGACTCTGCACTTGCTCCAGCAGCCCACACTGGGCCCCCCAACCCGTTCCCCAAGGACCACCTCAGGAGCCGAGGGGCCCTTCCCCCAACTCCCTGGGCTCCAAGCACCCCGCTGAGGAACAGCTGAGTTCCCGGGCCTCACATGGCTGTTTCTCAGTCTGGTCTCCTCGCCTGGCGCCTGGTGAGGGCGGGCGGAGCCCCAGGGTGGAGGAAGGGGGAGGAGCACCCTCCCTGGGGACCCAGGCCGGCACGGGATCCTCTCACTGACTCTCCCTGTGGGATGAGCTGGCAGGGCCCCTGGGCCTTTGCGCCTGCAGATGGTGGAGGAGCAGCTGTGGGAACACTGTCGTGGTCACAGGAACATGCAAACTGACAGAACAACAATCCTTCCGAGTCACGACGTTGCCACAGAACTCAAGAGAAAATAAAGCTTTATTTTAGGGTGTGGGGTTTCCCCAGCAGTGAGGAGGCGGGAGGGAGCTGCGGGCTGGGGTGCAGGGTGGGCCTCGTGGACGCCTGCGCGCTGAGCACTGCTACCCAGTCCCCCGGGCTCCTCCCCTCCAGGGCAGGGCTGCTGGGGGCATCATCCCGCCCAGCTCTGGGCAGCAGCGCCAGCGGCCCGGGTCCCCAGCGTGCAGGGAGCGGGGGCACCGGGTAGCTGGCCCTCAGAACATGCCAGCGGTAAAGACACAAACATCTTCTGTTCTGTTGGTTAAAGCGCTTTAACACTTGAAGGTTTAAAAAAACACCACCCGCGTTGCCAACGTAACGCAGAGCCTCTTCCGGCAGCGCTTATGGAAGCGTCCCAGCGACGCTAGCTGCTTCTCCCGGTAACGCCATCTTGGGGAAATGTGTTTTTCAGCTGTGTTTTGGTGGGAAGTTTTGGTTTTATACGTAACAAAGCACACGGCCTGTGACTGTCTCCTATGACTGAATCAGACCCAAAGACCCCACGCAGGCACAGGCCCTGCGGGCGCCCTCCACCCCGGGGCCTCTGAGCCGTGTGTTCAGTGTGGACTCGGGTCCAAGAGCGACCTGTGGCCCGACCTGGTGCCATCTGAGCAACGCCCACTGAACTGACAGGACTGGCCTGGGCCCGGCCAGCTCAGACCTCCTGAGAGCAGGCCGGGGGCCGGGCTGTGACCTCAGAAAGGCCACGCGGGCGTCCGTGTGGACTGTGAACACCCTCCGGCTGTTCCAGACGAGCGCTCACGCTTCAGGTCAGCCCTGCTCGGGCTCCGGGGCACCTGGCCTTCCTTCCGCTCCCCTCTTGTCAGACCTGGGAATACGGGACTGGGGACTGGCCACAGCGAAATGCGGGGCTCTCAAAGCTTGTTCAGTGTTGAGGGAGGCCTGGGTCTCTCTAGACGCGGGGCTGAAATCCAGCAGGACAAGGCGACAGGACAGGGAGACGGAGCCCCGCGCACCTCCTCTGTCCCCACTGTCCCCGCCCCCACACACCTCCTCCCACCCCTCCTCTGAGCTGTCACCTCCGCGCCACCCTCCCGCACTCGGCTGTCTGAATCACGGACACGCCGACGCTGCAGAACCGGACGGGAAACGCGGACCTGGGAGTTTTATTAAGACGCCACCGCCACGCACAGCACGGAGACAGGGACCTCGAGGGGTGAGCGCGGCAGCCATGCGCTCCAGCAAGAGGCAGCTTTAGCACCTTCGTTAAAAAACGTTTTTTTAAAGTAGAATACAAGGAACACACACGATCACTTTGAAATAAATGAAAACGCCTCCCACAGGCTGGCACGGAAGTCTGGGAAGATGACCCGCCTAGCAGCAGATCTACCACTCTGCAAGGCACTGGCTCTGGGGACACGCCCCTGTGAGGCCACTTCCTGGCTGCCCGCTGACATTCAGAGAAAGTCTACAGTCAGGCAAGAAAAAAAAAAAAATTCTTTAACATCATATACAATTATTTATCATTTCCTAGGAATAGTGCTGCATAATACACTGCACAACTCACAGATTCTTTGAGAAAGTTGTTTGGTTTTTAAACACAGCTGTAACTGCCCCTGAGGCCCCCGGGAAGCTGCAGCCCGCTCAGGGCACGCAGCACGCGGTCCAGGGTGCTGAGGCCGCCTTCACTCTGCTCCCCACACAGAAGAGGTGCTCAGAGCTGGGGCTGCAGGTTCCCCCCATTTACACGGTCCGATTCCTGACCTGCGTTCTTCCCAGGACCCCACGGAGGAGACCCCAGCCAGAAGGAAATGTAGCAGCAACCCTGAGCTCAGTCTCCTGGCTCTGACATCGCCCTACAATCCGTTACCCCACTAACGGAACATACTCGGTCTCCCAAGGGTCCTCTTCTTGGTCTCTGGTGAAGATAATGTCACCACAGGCGCCAGCTCTCTCAGCACCGGGGCACGTGCACAGGCCGGCGGGTCTCAGGCAGGGTTCGAGCGCACTGTGCCTCCCGGTGCTCTGCCTCGACCACACAGACCTCGGCTGCTCTGTGCCGCAGGGCTCCGGCTGACCGGCACCAGGCCTGCCGTGCGGCCGCGGCCGCCTGCAGCGCCCCGAGCAGCTGCTCTCCGGTGGCCGCGGGAGCGTCTTCCCCCGCACAGGGCGTGCTTACACAGAGTCAGGGCAGAAGCCCAGGCCCAGCCGGGACCACGACACCCTCTGGTCTGGCTGGGGACGGGGGACACGGAAAGGTCCCGAGGGGTGCAGCGCAGAGGCCCACTGCCTGTCTGACGTAGCCGCCTCCCCCACAACCGGGCCACTTTCCTCAGGGACGTGTGAAATTCACCAGATCCCAGGGACGTGGAAGTACCCGTCACATTCCATGCCTCAGAGCTAATGTGTGCGTCCACATAACCCCAAAGGGACACCGACGGGCGGTCCGTCAGATACACGCAACGCAAATGATTATTCAAAACAGCTGAGACTGAACCCGACACCCGTAGTGCCATCACTTTGCAAACGGCTTACCTGCTGCACTGACTGTAACTGAAAACAAATACTCTCGCTACAAGTCAGCACGTCCAAGGTTTCTCCTGAGGGCCTCACCCACCTCGAAGGGTCCTGAGAAAGTGTCTGAGGAGCTGTCGGTACGCCTCCCGGTAGCGCCCGGCCGGGGTCTGGGCATCCAGGGGGAGGGCCGAGCCAGGCCGGAGATGCCCAGGGGTTCTGATGACCCACCTGCAAGGTGCCGAGAGCCGCGCGCCTGGGGGGCCACGAGGGCCGGGAAAGTGCAAGTGGTCGGGGTGGACGGCCCCTGGGTGATGGCCCGTACCGGGGGGCACGGCACCCGACCTTCCAGGGCTGCCTGCACCCCGCGCTCCGTATGGCGCACTGCGATGCAGCATAAGCTGTGTGTGACGGCCGAAGGGCCAGGGCGTCTTTGAGGTAACAACCAACGTGGAAAGAAAAAAGTCACCTTTGGGAAGACAATTTCTTAAAACATTATTAGGACCGACGAGTGAATCTCAATCATCAAAGTATAGAAAACTTCGCTCTCACCAGGTAAGTTTAAAAGTTCTTACAAGAACAGTTAAAATATTTACTGAGCACCTACTGTGCACGAGGTGCCACCCTCGAGTGGCTCCCACCGCATGCACGTGTCTCTGCCCACTGAAATGACATCTTTCACCATCGCAACTGGCTGGGCCGGGGCTGGGGGCCGGGGGCGCCTCCAGTCTCTGATCACAGCTTTTCCTGCAGTGCTGGCTGACATCTAGGTGACAAGGCCCCCCCCCCCCCGGGAGATGTCGCGGTGATCACAGCAGCGCCTGCGTCTTGTAAGGAAGCGTGTCTAGGCAGGAGGGCATCCAGGTGCTGTCAGTCAGTCAGTCCAGCAAACCGCAAAACTTCTGATGCCCAAAAGGGCCAGTAATCTCCTTTACAATGATGGTGTACAACCTTTCAGCAAACAGAAAACTGAGAGAAACAAGGGAGTTAGGGCTGGTGAACAGTCAGTCAGAAAGTGTGCCCTAAGCACAAACGTGGGGCCGTCCTGGGCTCAGCCTGGACGGAGATGCCCAGGGCTGAGTCGTGCCCCTGCCCTGGGGGCGGGAGCTCGTGAGGACCGACATCACACAGTCTCCCACCAGCCGGCACAAGCCCCAGGTGCGGTAAAGATGTGGACATGATCAACCAAGGGGCTCCAGGAGCAATTCAAAAGCTGCCTGTGGCTGAGCACGGGCAGGCTCTAGACTCGCACCCTGGGGCGAGAAGGGCAGGGAGCCGCGGGAGGCACGCGGAATCCAGGCCACAGCGTCCTCCGGGGATAAACCGGTTGGGACAAACGATCTGATAAGGCGCTCCCTTTTAGACAAAAGACGTTCAAGCTCCTCTAAAGCATTCGCAGAAGCGGCAGCCCCACAGACCCAGACAGAACCGCTGCTGAACCTCGGTTGACGGGGGGGCCAGGGCCCCGGAGGGCGCGCTCCCACTCGCTCCACCACACGCGGCCTGAACACCCCGTGGGCGTCAGCAGCGAGGAGGGTCCAGTGCTGCCTCTCTGTCTAGTTTGCTGAAGTGTTTCCAACGCCACTAACCCCTCCTCTCCCAGAGAAGTAGAGTGTTCAAGTGACTTGGGTTCTGTGTACTGTCCTTACGCAATGGGGAGGGGTTCCTTCTGTGACCTGAACGGTTCCGAACCCACAGACAGGTATGAAGGGGAAGCCAGAAGCCCTCACAATCCCGCCGTGCAGAGAAGGACGCTGTCGACACCTGGGAGGTCTGTTTCCAGCCTCTTCCCCCGGGAGCGCTCATGTATGTGTGTGTGTGTGTGAGTGTGTGTGCACGTACAGACACGTTTATACACACAGGTGATGCATTTTTTGCATTGCTGGGCTTACGTTATTTATTCAGTTTTGTTCTCTGCACTTTCCCTGCCTAATGCTCCCTCAAAAGCACCTTCCTGCATCTGGAGAAACCCTCCTAAGTGTCCTGTCCCATGGACTGCCCACTATGGGGACACGGCCTTCGCCTGCTCCTGGGGGCTGGCCTTCAGACGGCCCCAGGCCCTGCATCACGAGAACTGTGGACACGTCCACTGCCACCCCGATCACTTTCTTAGCATCAGGACCCAGGGCTGGAGCCGCCGGGCCAGAACGCAGGAAGGGCTGAGGCTCGGGGTGGAAACCATCCCGGGCGGTGGCGGCAGTCTCACCCTCAACACCCCCGCCGGCAGGGCACGTTGTTTCCTCACGGCGGGGTATGTCCCCCAGGAGCTCACACCAGCAGGGCCCGAAGGGAGCACGCTGCCCTGTCAGCCCGAAGCACGGCCCAGCCGAGCAACTACGGAAACTGGTCATCAAAAGAGGGAAAAGCTAAAACCACCCCCAACGGTGACCAGAAGGCGGGGCTGCTGGCCAGCGCAGAGTCTGGCCAGGCACCCGCCAGCCCCTCCTGTCCCCACACTCGTGGGGTTGCGCTCTGGGCACCAAAGGGGCAGCACGAGGACAGAGCAGTCCCTGCCACGGCCCCGGGGCACCGGCCACACGAGGGGCCGAGAGGACGTGGACTATGATGGTGGAAGAGCCGCAGGGAAGAGCAGGGCAGGCACCGGTGCGGCCTGGGAGAAGCGCCCAGGCAGCGGGGAGCCGGCAAAGCCTGCAGTGCGGCTGCCAGTGTCCCAGGAGCAGAGAGAAGGGCCCTGGCGGGGCGGGTCGCTCCTGTAGGGACTCATGAGCCAAGGATGGGGAGTCTGCCCTGAGTGAGAGGAGAACCCCCCCGAGGGCTGGGAGCAGAGGGGGCCAGGTCCGAAGTCCACTTTAAAGGACTCGTGGTGGCTGCAGTGCAGGGGGAGGCCAGAGAAGGGGCTTGTGCAGCATCCTTTCAGGGGCCCGAGGGGCCAAGAGGGGTGGCCTGGATCCCAGGCTGAGCCCCAGGGGTCAGCGGGGACCTGAGGAAGCAGCCCTGGAGGAGGAGCTCCCAGTGAGAACGGAGGAGGGATGGGGGCCACGAGAACAGATGACGTGGGGGCTCTGCTCCAGCAGGACAAGACAGGAGCTACAGCCCGACCCGACCTCCCCGGCTGGTCGCTGCCAGCCCGGCCTGGCTGCGACCTCCTGCAGGAGGGACAGGGCCCACGCTTCAAGATGGCAGAAGGCACGTCTCATAGCAGGCACTGCAGAAACAATTATTAAAATAACGAATCTCACAGCTCACCAAGCGCGCAGTGCTTCCCGCGTGACACGGCGGGGGGGGGCCCTGTAGGGGGGGCCCTCTAGGGGGCGCCAGCCCCGGCTGCACTCCCAGGCTGGACAGAGGCAAGAGGGTGCCGAGAAGAAAGCGGGCTCTCACCTGGGCAGAGGGCACTCCCCAGGGCACACACGGTGGGGAGCGTGTCCTCCCAGCAGCACACCGGCCACGTCCACACCGTGCACGGCAGCAGCAGGGAAAGTCCCACACGGGAGCCGGTGCTGGCGGCTGGGGTGTGGCCGTGGGCGCTCAGCCCCAGAAGGCGGCTGGGGCTCCCACCGCGGAGCCCCCGCCTGACTTCCTCAGGAGATCTAGGGGGGCTGCGGGGTACTGACTGCTGACGGTGGGGACCCAATGGACCCTCCCCAGGGCTCGGCCGTCACGGACCTTCCCGAGCAAGAACTGGACAGCTGGGTCAAGGCGCCCGGAAGACACGATGGACACCGGGCAGGGCCCACCCCGCAGCCCATTGGCTGAGAAGCGTGTGTGGCCAGCTGGGCTCTGGGCCGCGTCCCTCGAAGCCTTCTGCAGTGTGTGAATTGTGAGGCTGCTGACGGCCACGTCTGCGGGGCACAGCGGGATAGCAGGGGGCACGCCAGCCACTTGACTTCAACCGCCAGCCCGTCTTCTCTGCATCCTGACGCTCCCCACACTGCAGTCTCCGTGCAGAGGCACTGGCCGCTGCCTCTGGGAGCTGGCCCCTCTCAGACCCTGGCTCACGGGGGCAATGGCTTTTCTGTCTCTTCCCCAGTTACACCCAGCGCCAGCACCCAGCACAGCCCCTGGCAACCGGGAGCCACACGGTAAACCCTGGGTCTCTTTAGAATAAATAATGTTCAAACAGAAAAGCCACTAATAACATATCTATTTCTCACTCCTGGAAATGAGACTCTCATTTAGAAACTGCAGGTTAGCATTTCTAAAGAAGTGCTCTGAGTATTTTACATAACGGGAAAACGTTCAAAAACCGCTAGGAGGCTGCTCTTACTTGTAAAGTCCACAGACAGGCGGCCTGCCACGTCTGTCGGCTTCATCGAAGCAGGACCCCGCAGTCTGCCCGTCCAGACAGGGCAGTCCGTCGCAGAGCACCCCCTTCCCTGGAAATTGCAAGGAGGATACGCGGGGTCATGGCGCAGCGAGCAGACGTCACAGAATGAAGACCCCAACCGGCTCCTCTCTACAACCGGAGACCACCCCTGGCCTGGCCACTGTCACCCAGAGCCACATGCCTGGGGACAGAAGCCAGACACACGGCTTTAACAGGATGCATGAGTCAGGGAAAAAACACACCCACCCCTAAATTTACAAATGCAGATGGAACTGCTATCAGTATTTCTCAAACCTGAGTAAGATACAAACATCTTTAAGAAAGAAAAAATCCTCACAAATTCTCAACACTGACTTATTCTAAATACAACCTTCATCACATATAACCAAGTGTTAGTTCCTCTTTTATAATGAGTAAACCAAAGCTAATTTATAAACTAAATATAACATCACAAAACCCACTGCATCCAAACAGGCATCCAGCTATGGGCAGAGGGGACGTCACGCGGCTGGCGTCCACGTGGGATTTCGGCAGATGGGCTCCAGACTGAGGACCCCAGCCCCCACCCTTCCTCCACTCAAACTGCCGTAGGTGCTTCCCGGGGTGGAGGGCACCACAGACGACAGGGTCCCAAAGCAGTTGAAGTCTCTGTCTTGATGCCGAGCTGGTGGATGTGACAGTCTGGACACTAAGATTACGTGGCGTTACTGGCCACACAGTGGTCACCCAGGCGCTAAGAGCAGCAGCAAGAACTAACATTTGTGCCTGATCACTTACTTTCCAAGGGGGTGTGTTAACACAGGTAACCAGATTCCTTTCCCAAAACATTCAGAGGGCGAGAAAGGCGCCCAGGGGCCCGAGCCAGGGCAGGACCCCAGCAGAGTGGCTTGAATCTGAGGCCCCTACGAATGGCTGAATATGGCCTAGTTTTCTCAGATCACCAAGATGCAAGTGCCAAGTGATGACCTGTTGTGGGCACACCGGGACCTCAAGGAGCACCTGACCTGGACATTTCGAGGATGAGCCTTCCTGTCCCCGAATGGCCAAGACGCCAGTCCCAGGTGAGGGGGCACTTCCGGGAGAAGCACTGTGCGGCCCTGTGCAAGAAGCCCTAAGACATTCCTAAACTTCCTTCCCACAAGCAACGGCGAGCTTTCCTGACTGAGGTCAGGACCGAGTGCCGAAGCTAAGCCCTGTTTGTGGAATACTGAAATATTCTGCTGAAGACCAAGTACGTTCTAGCGACCTATGTCTGTCTTACAAGACAAGGGCTGGCGACCGGAGCCAGGTCTTCACATTAAAAAAAAAAAATTAGTCCCTATTCTACAGAAACCCTTCCGGAAAAACAAGGCCAATTCATTCTGCGAGGCAAGCATGACCCTGAAACCAAAACCAAATAAAGGCATCATGAAAAAGCCGTAGATGAATACTTCTTGTGAAAAGACAAAAATGCTTAACAAAAGCTTAGCGAATGGAAACCAGAACGTATAAAAAAGGGAAATGCAGCAGGATCCAGTGGGCTTGTCCCAGGAAGGCAAGGCTGGTTTGACATTAGAAGCGCAATCATCCAGCATCTCAACTGATGCAGAAAATGCATCTGACAAAATTCAACATCCGTTCATGATGAAAACTCTCAGCAAAGCAGGAACAGAAAGCGATTACCTCAACCTGACCGAGCCTGCAGCGGCACCACACTCGTGGTGAGACAGAACGCCCCCCAAGACTGGGCACAAAACAAGGCGGCCGTCACTCCTATTCTAGACCATGTGACAGGTCCAAGCCACTTCCATCAGGCACGAAGCAGACTGACACGCTGGCTGGAAAGAAAGGAATCTGCCTCTATTCACAAACTACATGGCTGTCAACACAGAGAATCACAAAGAACCACACAAAGCTAGTGGGGCTAACAAGTGAGTTCAGCGAGTCACAGAACGCAAGGTCAGTCACACAAGAATCAGCCATGTCTCCACACACTAGTAATGAAACCCTGAAAACAGAAACTAAAAAGGACCCTTCGCAATAGCACCAAAGGAACCGAGCGAAAGACACCCAAGATCTGGACCCCGGGAAGTGCACAGCACCGAGGAAAGAAGTCAAAGGCGCCCTCAGTAAACACAGGGACGGTGCGACCCTCCATCACAGAGGTGTCCCAGACCGACCTCCAGGTTCAGTGCAGTCCAGTCAGGATCCTGGCAGGACTTCTGCTGTGGAAACCAACAAGGGGGGTCTAAACTCACACGGGAAGGGGAAGGATCTAGAGTAACCAAGACAACAAGGAAAGTGAGCAGGCGGGAGGACCCCGCTCCTCGTTCCACGTCACCACCGCACAGTGGTGGCGATCAGACAGCGCCGTGCTGGGCACGAGCAGAGGAGCTGATCAGAGGAGCAGGAGAGGTGAATTTCTGACAAACGGACAAAGGCAACTCCATGGAGAACGGGGTCACCCCCACAGCATCCTGGGGCCCTGTCACCAGTTTGCCATTGAGGTGACTGTGGTGGCAGAGCCTTTCCAACCAGGTGCCCTGACCCCCAGACTACGGGCAGCCCCCTGCCCCTCACCTGACTGGATGAGGCAGAGGCGAGTTCTGAGGTCGCCCCACCCAGAGCCCCAGTGACCGGTCTTTACACTAAGTCTCCTGCTGCTGAAAACACCTAAGTGGCTTCTGCTCCCGACAGTAACCCCCGAAGGACACAAAGGTCAAAAGCGACTGGGAGTCTGGAACAGACACCTGCAAAACCCCGTTCAGAACAGCATTATTCACCAGAGCCAAGAGGTGGTAGCAGCCCAAGTGTTCTTCCATGGATGAACTGTGGATAAATAAAATGTGGTCCATCCGTACCCTGGAACATTATTCAGCCTCAAAAAGGAAGCAAGTTTTGATAGCCGCTACAACAGGGACGAACCCTCAAGACACTGCGCTGAGGGAAAAAAGCCAGTCGCAAAGGACAGACCCTGTATGACTCCCCTCAGATGCAGCACCTGGGGCCGCAAATCCAGAGGAGGAAAGGAGAAGGGTGGCGGCCGGGGTCGGGGGTGGGGAGTGAGTGCTTCATGGGACGGAGCTCAGTTTGGGAAGACGGAAGAGCTCAGGAGATGCCGGTGATGCTGGCTGCACAGCAGGGTGAACACGCCGATGCCCCGAGCCGCGCACTTAAAGATGGTCAGGGTGGGAAACGCTCCGTGCACCTGACCACCACTGAAACGGACGGTGACACCCCCCCCAAAATGACTGGGGGCTGCCAGATTCTAAGGCTCCACTGCCACACAGACAGGAAGGCCACGTGAATTAGCTTGTCTCCTTAATGATCTTGCGTTCCCCCAGGTGTGCTGGAGAACAAAGCCCCTGCTCTCCCTAACACGAAGACAACGAACATTCCAGGGAACACACTTTGGGAAACACTAACTAGGTATCTGGGACCCTTTCAGATTTTCAAGTGGGTTTTCATTTTCATGTCAGCTCCCCCAGCACCACCCCACCTACCCCAGCGCAGGTGCTGCCCACTGGGAAGGAACCACACAGGACCAGGAGGGCGGACAGAGTGAACTGCAGCCCTTAGCTGCTTGCAACGCGTCCAGCACACTCTCAGAAGCTGCCTGAGAGGGCAGGGAGCAGACAGCCACTCCGGAGACCCTGCGGGGAGTAAACGGAGCGTCAGAGGAGGGTGTTTTGATATGAGAGCTAGAACGTCCCGGAATTCACAGTCAAAACCACTCTGTACGCTCTGGAGACCTCAGGCACAGGAGAACAGTGACGAGGAGAAAAGGTGTGACGAAGGGCACGTCCAGCGAGCAGGGCTTGTTTCTCAACTCCTACTGGAGGCCCCGAGGAAGTGCGGACCCCAGCCAAGTGGGAGCATCACAGAACTCAGCGAATCAAACCCTGTCAGACCCTCCGAGAGCCGGTCCAACGGCACAGAAACTCCTTCGTCAGCAGAGTGGTCACCCTGGGTCTGGACCGCAAGTGGGCAGAGGGGGCTTCTGGGGGCCCGAGGACATTCTGGGGGCTGTTCACACAGGGTTCAATTTGCAAAAATGTGCTGACCGAGCTCGGGAGCTTCTCTGTGTACGCTACACACGAAGGTGGGTATTCTACATATGTTATACTTCAGCTCAGAGTCAGGAAAGGAGGCACAAGGCAGATAACGTCACACATAACCCAAAAGTAAAAGCTGTCAGTTTCCAAAGTCATACAAGCTTTACGCATTCGTGAATGTGCTTCAGGGATAAAAATGAGGCTTTGGCATCACACCACACCATTCAGCTGAACGTTTCAGGACTCCGTAAGTGCATCAACCACCCGGGATTAAACCTTCTCACTACATTATTAAGAACATATTCAATGTTAACGGTAGCTACGGCCCTCGAGAGAGAGCCAGGGGCGGGAAAGGAGCATTAAGTTCTAGAGCCAAGTTGCGGCACGCCTGCCGGCCCCATGACAGTGAACGTCGAAACGTGCCGCCCTGGCTCTGGCTGAGCTGGCTAGGTGGCACCTGACACCACTGGCTGGGTGCTGCCTGGCGAGACTGGCTACCCTGCTGCGATCATGCCAAACTGAGCTGGCAGCAAGGCTGGAGTGCTGCCTCCCAGTGTTCCGCTCGGCTGCAGTGACGCTGCTGCCCCCAGTCAGGGCAGGTAACGCCCTCCTCAGCTGTGTGGGTCAGGAAGGAAGCCAGCTCCCAGGAACTCGGCCGCTGTCAAAGGCTCTACTTTCAGAACATCACAAATCTGACCACGCTGCCACTCTGGTCCAGGCCTGACCTGTGTGACCAGGCCCACCCTAGTCTCCCTGCCTCCTTCCACCACTGGCCCCAAAGTGTGCTGTCCCCGGCAGTGAAAGGACCTGCTGGAGCGATGCTTCTAACTCTTGAGTTGGATCAGCCGGCCTCTGCTCACGCCACCAGGGGCTTCCCAAGGCAATCCAAACAGAATCCAAAGTCTGCGTAGCCGTCCAGGCTCCAGGCCAGGACTCTGGCCACCACTCTTGAGCTCACTGTCCACTCCTCACCCAGTTTCAGTACAGTCCTGCCGGCTCTGTCGTGCTGCTCACCCTCAAACAAGACACACAGGCTCCTACTTCAAGGCCTTAAGAGGAGTCGGTGTCCTCTCTTCAGAGTGCTTGCCCCTGGACACTGCATGGCCGTTCACTCACCCATCTGGGTCCCTGCTCAACCAGCCCCTCCTCAGATGTCCACGTCATCTGAAACAATAGCTCCCCACCCTCCTCCTCCTGCAGCCTGACTTCTTCCGCGGAACTCAGTGCCTCTGATGGGCACTGGGATCTACTTGTCTGTCTCTCCACCAAACTCAGCAGCACAGAGTGGGGCTCTGCCACAATTGGGACCATGCCTCCAGCCCCTAGAGCAGTGCCCACCCACGGCGGGTGGTGACATCTGTACACTCACTGAAATCCTACCGCTGGTCACTGAGGACCACGTCTGCATTCTGTTTGCAAACCACCTGTGTGTTGGCCAAATTCGGCTCTGAAGGCGTGCTCCACATCACACAGCTGGTCCTCGATGACATAAAGCAAGCAGCAGCTGTCCTCACCCATCAAGCTCTGAAACAGCTTTTCGCTCCCAAACCCAGCCCTAAAGACAGCCTGGCCAAGGCGGCCAGGGGCCCCTGCTCCGGTATCAGGAAGCTGCCTCATGCCACTTCTGGACACCACGGCATTGGAGGACTCTGAAACAAGTGTTTGGTTGGCTTGCTTTGAGGGGACTGATGGCCTTTCCATCTGGAGGGCTGGAAACGCGGCAAGGTGGCAGGTGGAAGTAGACGGCGTTTGGTCCACCTATGTAGGCACATCACGGGTAGTCAAGCTGAGAGCACTGGGGGGGCCAAGGCCCAGAGATGTGTGGCCAGTGGGAGGAGAAGGCGCCCCCGCCCCCCCGTGCAGGCGCTGGCGGGGCTGGCCGGGAGCACGAGTGGAGGCTGGGGACGCAGAGATGGGTGACTGGGGTGGGAGGCAAGGCCGGCTGCAGCAAGCTCCCAGGCTGCCGAACTAGACAGAAGATGACAGACCTGTCACACAACAAAATGTGGCAAGACCCAGTGTCCCCAGGCCCCGAATCACTCCACAGACGCTAACAGAGGGGAACTGCTCCCTCTAGGACAGAACAAAGCGGAGGACGAGCACAAAGCACACAACGCCAAGACTTCACGGGGCTTCCTCCCCAAGTTAAGACCCCTCGCGGGTTACACTAAGCTAACATACCATCACCCGCGAGATGGAAATCCCCTGCAGCGCAGCGCACTCGAAAGTAACAGCGCGCCCTCCGCTCGCCCACTGCGGGTGTCGGCCGGTCGGCCCATGGAGGCTGACACACGAGCACCGGCGGCGAGCGGAGGCCGAGCCGCCGGCCGAGTCTGCGGCTCCGGCAGTGCCCGTCCGAAGACAGGTGCTCCAGGATGAGGTCCCTCCGCACCCTTACGGGGAGCTCACAGGCCGTGCAGTAGAGGGTCTCCACCAGGGAGGTGTCCCCCGCGTCGCTGTGCTCGATCACGTGCTGCTTCACCACCAAGTCCGCGAACTCAGCTGCATAGTCGCGCTAAGTCTTCTTTTTCCGGCCCACTGTGGGGTCCCCGGCCCCGGGGGTGGGGGCGCGAGGGGACCCCGAGAGTCCGCGCTCCACGCTGGGAGCGGAGACTCAGCCCCGAGAAAGCGGTCGGCGAGGGGCTGCGTGCGAGGCAGCGGCAGCCGAGGCGCGGCGGGGCCGAACCCTCAGGCCGGGTCCCGGGTCACCCCACTGCAGACACTTCGCCAGCGACGAGTGTCCCAGCGGGGCTGACCGGCCGGGGTCTCCGGGGGCGGGCGGCGGGCGGGGGTCCGCGCCGGCTACCGGGGGCGACGAGGCCACGCCCGGCCGCCGCCTGCCCGGCTCGAGAGGAGCCTCAGCGCCGGCCCCCGCCGGCCCCCAACCCATACCTAGCTCCACGGGCGGCCCCGCACCCCGACGGCCGCCGACCGCCGCCGCGTCACGGCGTGAAACCCCTGGGTCCCCGCAACGAACCGGAACCGGAAGTGCGGGAGTTGACTCGGGCCCCGCCCCGCGCGTGGCTTGGAGGCGGGGCGTGGAGGCCTCGCCGGGGCGGGGCGGGACGGGACTCCGGGCTCCGGTGGGCGAGGCCTTGGCCGTGGGCGGGGCCTGGGCGGGGCGAGGCGTGAAGTCCACGCCCACTTCCAGGTGCCGCCCGGGCGCCGCCCATGAATTTCCCTCAGCCAGCGAGAAAAGACTTCCCACCTCCGCTGCCACCGCCACAAAGGCTTGTATCCTTAGGGGTTAGTTTCTGTGTCCTTAAAGAAGTCCCGAGATAGGCAGCGCATCAGCTGAGAGCCAGGCTCCTCTCCCTTCTCAGTCTGTCTTGGCCAGACGTTCACCCTCATCACCTCGCGGTCAGGACTCTGGACCGTGCCCTGAAGATGGGAAAGTGCAAGGTGAAAAGATCGCATCCTGAACGGAAGCAGCCCCTCTATTTAAAGAGCCTTCCGGAGAGCCACTGACTCCTCTGTGACACACCCAGCGACCCATTCAAAGACAAGGACTGCAGCCTAAATTCCATATCCCGGAGGCTGAAATCTTCACCTTGCCCCAGGGAACACCTCGCGCTTTGAACCTTTATTGTGTTGTTTCACACAGGGCATTCTCCATACGAATTTGTTGTGGTTATAAACCGATTGTTTACTTTCTGTTTCTTACCTCTCTGCCTCATGTCTTTGCTCTTCAAAATCCATTCCTTTAAAGAAAAGATAGTAAGTCTTTTGGAGAAGTATGTGTTAAAAAAAAAAAAAAAGACATTTGGGAAATGTCTTCTTAGCTGGATCAATCCCTGCCAGGCGTAAAACCGGGGTTCTGTTCTAAGAGAGAAAGGGATATGGTGTTAGCAGCTGCCCCACTGGTGATCCAGCCCTGTTTCTAGATTTTGAATGTGGGATGCGCTCATGGGTCACAGTGTTTCCCGAAATAAAGTTTGAAAATAAGCTGGAATGTTCTCCGCTTTTTCCTGCGTTTTTCATTAGAAAGTCTTATAAGCCAGGAAATGATCATTCATTCATTCGACCAAATACTTTCTGAGCATCTGCTATGTGCCAGGCATGTCTTAAGTGCCCTGAGGCTGGGGGATCAGGTCTGCAGAGCACATGCACTTGGTATTGCTGATAGAGGCCAGTGGTCACGGGTGGTGTCCTGTCTCCCCAAAATCCACACGTACCTATGAATATGACCTTATTAGGAAATGAGGTTGCTGCTGGTGAAATCGGTTGAGTAGGGTGGGCACCTAATCCAAAAGGACCGGAGTCCTTATCAAAAGGGAAATTTGGACACTGACATGCACACGGGGAGAATGTCATGTGAAGATGAAGCAGAGGTCGGGTGACACTTCTAACAAGCCAAGGAATGCCAAGCATGGCCATCCAACCACCAGAGGCTGGGAGAGAGTCTCCCTCACAGCCTCAGAAGGAGCCACCCACCTGGACTTCTGGCCTCCAGGACTGGGGGAGACTAGCTCTCTGTAGCAGAAGCCCCAGGGAAGCACACAGTGATGCTCGCTGTTGGGGATTCCGGCTGCATCCCAGAGCTCATACGCCTTCCTAACGGCCGTTCCCCATCACCAGGAATGCAGGCCTCAGGGAGCTGACCTCTGTTGCTCCCAAATCAGCCAAGCTCCCTTCCACCCCCAGCACACAAGCCACTCCCTCTACCAGGAGTGCTCCTCTCCAGGGTTCTACTTCCTGTCCCCGTGAGTCTGACTCCTCTTGGGACTTAACAGAAGTGTGACCGTGCCGTGTTTGTCCCTTTGTGACTGGCTTATGTCCCTCAGCATGATGTCTTCATAGTTCATCCACGTTGCAGCAGGTGTCAGATTTTCCTTCCTTTTTTAAATCGAAGGATAGTTGATCTATGACGTTGTGTTAGCTGCTCATGTACAGCAAGGTGACCCAGTTATACGTACACATATACATTCTTTTTCAGATTCTTATCCATTATAGGTTATTGCAAGATACTGACTATAGCTCCTGGTGCTCTACGGTAGGACCTTGTTGTTTATTTTATATATAGTAGTGTATATATGTTAACCCCAAACTCCTGATTTATCCCTTTCCCCCAACCCTGAGAATTTCCTTCCTTTTTAAGGCTGAGTAATATTCCATTGTACAGATGGACCGCATGTTGCTGATTTATTCATTCATCACTGGACACGAGTGTTGCTTCTACTTTTGGTGACTGTAGTAGGTGATGCTGCTGTGACATGGGTATGCAGGTGTCTTGTCTACCATTTTCATCCCCTCCCAAAGTGATCATGATTATAGTGGAAACTGCATTATCAAAGAGCCAATCCATTGTCCATCTTTTCTGGATTGCAGAGAGAAAGGACCCCGTGGATCTGATTTTTCACTGTGTCGCCACTGGGAGCGCTGAGCTGGGCACATGGGAGATACTTTATTTTTTTTTTTTTGTCTTGGGGAAGGAAGGAAGACAGGAAACTTGTTGAGGGCTTGTTGAGGGCTTATATCAGTGAAGATATAGTGTGTTCAGCACGTTGCTGGTCTTGCACTTTTTTGTTTGTTTCTTTTTACTTTTTTAATTCATGTATAGTCAGTTTACAATGTTGTGTCAATTTCTGGTCTACAGTACAATGCCTCAGTCATACACGAATATACATATATTCGTTTTCACATTCCCGCTCACTGTAAGCTACCACGAGACATCGAATACAGTTCCCTGTGCTATACAGAATAAACATGTTTATCTATTTTATATACACCAGTCAGTGTCTGCAAATCTTGAGCTCCCAATTTATCCCTTCCCACCCCCTTTCCCCCTGGTAACCATAAGTTTGTTTTCTATGTCTGTTTGTTTCTGTTTTATATATAAGTGCATTTGGCTTTTTTTTTTTTTTAGATTCCACAAATGAGTGATGTCATATGGTATTTTTCTTTCTCTTTCTGGCTAACTTCACTTAGAATTGGTCTTGCACGTTTTATCAGTGGATTTGGGGTATGAATCTGTGAAAGTGAAATAGTTTATTACCGCATCATGTGGAAATGTCTTCATAGAATCTCCATAAATGTGCTGGTCATGCCCAGGATATAGCAATTTAACATACAGGCCACGCAGTTGGATAGATTACATTTCTGGGGGCCCCTGGAGAGGCGGGGCACCCCTCTCAAGAGAGGCTGAATGGTTACCAGGGGCGTGAAGTGCTGCCGGTGGTGAAAGCAAGGCTTTGTGCAAAGGCGTGGCTCGCGTGGCTGCCCCAGCCCACGCCACCTCCGTGTAGAGGCCCGGGTGGAGGGAAAGCCACAAGACACCCAGCAAAGAGCCGGAGTCCAGCAGGGCTGGGAAGTGAGAACCACCCAGGCCTGGTGAATCAGAATCAGTGTTTTAACCAGCTGCTCCCCCCGCCACCTCCCCCGTGTGCGCTGAGCTGTGGAGAGCCAGGGCGGGGCTGCTCTGCCCTGCAGCCGGAGGGTCCCCAGGGCTGAGCATGGCCTCTCAGGCCCGTCCCCATCACAGCTCTGTTCACACCCTGCTGGGTCCCTGGGATCAGCTCCAGGACACGGGCCTGTTTGTGGTGCTCATGCCAGCAGCTCAGGAGACAGCCAACCATCCGCCCCTCACGTGGTAGGCGGGCTCGTTCCCTGGGCTGCAGAATAAACAAGCTCAGCCCGGGGCCTAACCCACAGGAGTTTATTCTCCCTCAGTTCTGGAGGCCGAAGTCCAACATCAAGCTGACTGCAGGGCCGTGCCCCCTCCACAGCCTGCAGGGACGGTTCCTCCCTTGCCTCCCAGCCTCTGCCAGCGACCCTTGGCGTTCTTTGGCTCGTAGTCACATTATTCCAAATCTTCATCTTCATGTGGCATCTTCCCTCTGTATGCATCTGGGTCTAAATTTCCCTTTCTTATAAGGACACTGGTTGTATGGGGTGAGAGCCCACCCTGACGACCTCATTTTAACACAGTCACCTCTTTCAAGACCCCATTTCCAAGCCAGGTCCCGTTCTGAGGTCCTGAGGGTTGATGTCAACGTAGCTTTTTGAGGGGACACAACTCAGCCCATAATGGTAGGTCTGCACGTCTCCAACCCCTTTGCAATACAACACGGCCAGGTGATCGGCCTTGACCTCTAAGATGTGAGCCTAAGTGGGGGGTGTCACTTCCTGGCCAAATCGTTGCTTGCTAAGATGAGACCCTCTGAGTTCCTTCTTCCTGCCTCCATGATCCAGATGCAGGTGACAGAGGTGGAGCCTCCAGCATCCTGGGTCCCTGACCAGCTGCCATGGACAGAGACTCTCCTGGACAGACTCCTCCGGGCCCTTTTCTCACCTTGGCCTTCTGTGTCCATCCCTGTCCAGCCTGGTTCTAGCAAGAATCCTGCTAAGTCCGTTTTGCCAGAATCTCCGACCCCTGGTATGTGATCAAATTCCTCCTTCCCCAGCTTAGATACCTAAGTCCTTGTGTCCAAATGCTCAGCCTGCCTTGAGCAAGAACCCTGTTAGGCCAGCTCAGTAAGACTCCCCCGTTCTTGGTGTCTCCACCTAGTGGCTTTCCAGCTGCTGACCCCCTCACCCTACCATTGGCTACAAATCCCCTGCTGCCTTTGCTGTGTTTGGGGGTGAGCTCACTCTCTCTCCTATGGCAATAGTCTTGAATAAAGTCTTCTTTATCATTTTAACAAGTGTGGGAATAGCTTTTCTTGAACACAACCAGTGGTGTCCCTGCAAGGCCCGATGTCGGCCAGCTAGCACAATTAAGAAAAGAAATTGTGTGTGTTCAGCCCCTGAGATGGGAGTTTGCTGACTGTCACAGCATGACTTGGTCTATCTCAATGATTCCACGGTGTCCTTGGGGTCTAGGACAGTGCTTGGCACCTGGCAGCCGCTCAATAAGTGAGAATAAATGAAAAAGCCCAAAGCTGTCAAAAAGATACAGAAAGAGGCAAAGGTAAAACTAGTTTGCTTTACGGCCTCCTTGGTATCCAAGTTGCTAACAATGGATACTGGTGACTGGGGCAGTAATAACTATTGTTACGTGGGTCAGCATGATTTATTTTTATTAATCACCCCTTTTGTTCACATTCTTAATTACCCAGGCCATCCAGGTGCCTCCCGGACAGACAAAAGGATGACGGGGGTGATGTTGGTGGTGAGTATGACGCTAGTAATGATCACAGGTAACAGTAGCTAATCTTTTCTGACTGCGGGCCGTGCGCTATTCTGAGCTCTTTACAGAGATTTCGTAATTAGAGTGTAATTTTGTAATTATGAGACGGGTATCATTTTCATCCTCATTTTAGAGATAAGCAATCTGGCCCAGGGAGGTGAAATAACTTGCCCAGGGGCACACAGCTACTGAGATGTTGGAGCTTGGATGTGAACTCAAGCAGTCTGGCTCAAAAGCCACATTCTAACCACCCTGTGGCACTGCCTTGGACCCAGTAATGACAGAACGTGGTGCATCACGCAGGTAACTACTGGACACCCTTTCTAAAAGCCAGCCAATTCCATGACGGCAATGTAGGCAGAGCTGTTCAAAACACAGACCCCAAAGTCAGGTTGTCACAACAATAATTACAGCAAATACTAATGGACTGAACACTCCAATTAAAAGAGGTTATCAGAGTGGATAATAAGACCCAACCATATGCTGTTTATAAGAGATGCACTTTAAACATAAGACACAAATAGATTGAAAATGAATGCATGGGGAAAATACCATAAAATGGAGCATAAGAAGGTAAGAGTCGGGAGGAGGGCATAGCTCAGTGGTAGAGCATGTGCCTAGCATGCACAAGGTCCTGGGTTCAATCCCCAGTACCTCCTTTAAAAGAAAATGAGTAAATAAATGAATATACCTAGTTTACCTCCCCCTTCAAAAAATTTTTGAAAAAGAAGGTAGAAGTGACTATATTAATATTAGATAAAATAGACTTAAAGGACAAAAATATAACAGAGAACTTTCATAAAGATAAAAGAACACTCACGAGGAAAAGACTACAATCTTAAATGTGTATGCACCCAATAACAGAGTCCCTAAATACGTAAAGCAAAATCTATAGAACTAAAAGGGGACACAGTTCCACACCGCAGCTGGAAGACTTTCATACCCTTCTCTAGGCAAATGACAGGGGGAAAATTCAGTAAGCCAAAGAAGATCTAAACAAGACCATCCATCATCTCTACCTAACTGCTGTGTATAAACCACTACACCCAACATCAACAAATGAAGCAGGGTGGGATGGGAGGCTGCCCCTAACCCAGGGCTGAATCACTCAGTGGACAGACTTAGGGCACTACTACTGCAGAGACACTAAAACGGATGAAGAAGAAATTAGGAACAAATTGACTAGATCCCACAGAAAGCATTAGTACAGCCATCTGGGAATGATCGGAATTTGACTTTCTTACATTTATTCCATGATTCAGGATTACCTTGTACTATCTTTCTCTCTAGTGACACAGGGTAGGCACCAGCATCTTTGCATAGTTCCGGCTCTCTCTCTCTCAGTCACACATTTGTTCATACAGGTCCCTCCAGGACGGCACTCTGGCCCCTGCCAGCTCTCATAGCCTCTGATTCCAAGAGGGAGCCTCTCCTTTTAGACTCAAGGTCACAGTCAGGAATGGAAGCCAAGATGGCAGGTTCCACCTTCTGTGAAACGCAGAACTGAGAGCTTCATGCCAGGAAACGTCCCTGGAGTGGACTGGAGGGAAAGTTGCGGCACGTGACACTGAAATAGACAAGATAGCTCAATTTGAAACAATACTCCAATTTCCCTTAAAACTCTGAGCTGACCCAGGCCAGCTAACGGCTGTGGGAGGGACCAGCAGGCAGCAGGAGGAGGCTGCGCTGAGCTGTCGAGGACCCACAGGCGACCCTGCGGGACTGGACGCTGGCACCTTGTTTCCCTTCAAAGAAGGGAGGCTGCTTAGAAGCCCAGCTCTACACGCTGCCTGCGGGGCCTGGCACTTTCCATCCCCCCGAAGGGTCGGCTGAAAGACGGTGGACTCAAACTACAGTTTTAAAAAAAATAGAGATGAAAATCACCATTAAAAGTGTACTAATCTAACCACTCAGCCATAAAGAAGAACAAAATAGTGCCATCTGCAGCGACGCAGATGGACCTGGAGGTCGTCACGCTAAGTGAAGCAAGTCGGAAAGAGAAAGAAAAATACCATATGACGTCACTTACATGTCTTAACAAAAGTCTGTATGTGATTTCTTTCTCCACATCACAACCAGAAGATTTCTATTCTTTTCTTTTTTCAAAAAAAAAAATCTAAAAAAAGACACCAATGAACTTATTTACAAAACAGAAACAAACTCACAGACATAGAAAACAAATTTATGGGGAAATTAGAAGTTTGGGATTAACATATACACACTATTATATCTAAAATAAACAACAAAGTCCTGCTGTACAACACAGGGAACTGTATCCAGTACCTTGTAACGGCCTCTAATGAAAAAGAATATGAAAAGGAAGATTATATATATAAAAGGAATATTTTCTGAGTCACTGAGTCACTATGCTGTACATCAGGAATTAACACAACATTGTAAATCAACTATACTTCAATTAAAATAAATAAAGTGTACAATCCAGTGGAATTTTGTCCACCCACAGCCTTGTGCAACCATCATCATTATTTAGTTACAGAACATTCTTCATCCCCCGGACCCATGAGCTGTCACTCCCCATTCCTCGCTCCCTCCTGCCCCAGGAAGCCACCAGCTTGTGTCTCTGTGTCCTGATTTGCCCATCCAGAACATTTCAGATAAACGGAATCACACCCTACGTGGTCTTTCGTGTCTGGCTTCTCTCACTGAACAGAATGTCAGACTGCAGTTTGAGAAGCGTGAAGTGGCCGAAAAGAAACTTTCTCAGGTAGCAGCCTGGATGCAGAGAAACACAGACACCCTTTCCTAGTGTCCTTTGCGAGCCTGAGGCCTGTGCGTCCAAGAATCTGGGATGGTGAGGTTTTTGCAAGATCACAGCCTCTCTCCTCCAATCCAATTCTATTTTTTTTTTAAATCACATTTTCAGGTGTTAAGAAATACATCTAAAGTGTGGATTTTTAACCAAAAACGTTAAATTTTCACATCAGCGCCACCGACACGGGGTCAGATTTGAAATAGGATGAAATACTGATGATGGGGGTAAAAAAGGAGACAGGAGGGCGGGCTGCTAACGTGTCAGGGCAGATCTCTCACGTGGAACTGGCTTCTGGTCTCCCTTCCCAGCAGAAAATTAAGGCAGATGACATGCCCCGTTTCTATGGAGACATCTGTGATGCTGTACGCTGTTCCCAGGATCCCTTAGGACAGGGAGCTTTGGGAACTGCTCTTCTCTCGGCCCGTGCTTGGGCCTGCAGGTTCATGCTAGGGGCCGAGTTCCCCACGACACCCAGGTCCGGAGGCCCAGAGGATCAGTCCAAGTCATCATTCAGGTGGCAAACCTTGGCCATTTGGTCCCACGCTCCCCATGTTACCTGTCAGAGCCAGCATGCCAAAGAAGAAAAGTATGGTGCCCAACTTGATGGAGAAGAGCCTGGTGGTCCTCCAGAGAGTGGCCAGCCGGGAAGACCAGACCCCGGAACGGAAACTTCACCGCAAGCAGCATGCCCTCAGCAGGTCGGCCCAGGCTGCCGGCTGCTGCTGCAGGAAGACGGTACGGGGTCTCGGGAGGAGGGGTGGCCCGGGCACGCAGCTCGCGTGGAGAGGACCTGCTTCCCCTGCGGATGAAAGGCCTCGAGGGAGGTGGGCCAAGAGAGTGGTCCAAAAATGTCCGAGTGATGATGACGACGGGCGGATCCCGGGAGGGCAAAGACAGGAGAGGGTGAGCCCGGGAGAGGAGCCTTCCTTAGGTTCACGCGGGTACCACGCACTGAGGGAGGCTGGAGGGCCAGCCCCCTCCCCAGGGGCTTCCCAAGTGGACACACGCCTGGGCTCAGCTGACTGCATCTTCCAAGGCAGTGTCCCCGTGGCCCTCGTCACGTTTGTGGGGAGGGGGCAGCCCGATGTGGCCAGCCCACGCCGCCGGCCCCGGCGCTCCGCCCGCTGATGGGAGAGCTTCCTCCAGGGTCTTTTGTCCCCTGGCGGCCTCATCTTCCCACCTCCCCAGGGCGATTACAACCACGATGCCAGCCTGGAGGACAGTGGCTTTGTGTCTGAAGTGGAGGAGCTTTGGAGAAAGTTTCTCACGCGTCCCAGCTGCCCCCAGTTCAGCACCAGGTCCACGTCCATGACCCACTATGGTGAGAGCCACTAACGGGGCCCCGCGTGGAGACCGCCCCCCACCCCACCCCGTCGGAGTCGGGGCCCCGCGCAGGGCCCTGGTGCCGGGCAGCCCAAGGGCGGTGGCCGGGTGGGATGTGCGCGGTGGCTGCGGCTGCTGCTTCTGAGCCTCGCTCTGCGGAAGCGGGGCCGGAACTGGCAGCCGCGACCAGGGTGGGGGCGCGGGGGGGCGGGGGGGCTGGACGGCCCTCTTCCTTCCACTGGGCAGATTAGTGTTATTTTCCTCTTGGCCTTCTTGCTTTTTCTGTTGTTTCAATCACCAAAGATTCCAAGAGTTGGGGTGGGGGAGGAAGAAGTTTGAAGACTCTGGAAGCTTCAGGAAAGAGGCCCCCGGGACCAAAGGCAGCCCGCTGGGGACCAGGCCCTGTGAGGGGCCTCAGCAGCCCTTGTGCGCAGCCCGCGTCGCTCTGACCCTGAAGGAGCGGCTCCGGGAGGGCGGCCGAGGGGTGCAGTGGTCCCCAGGGGAGCGTCAGTCAGGCCAGGCATCACCCAGCCCCCGGCGCCGGGCCCTGCGCAGTGCCCGTCGCCCCACACACGGCGTCACCCTCAGTGGCGGTGGAATCGTGGCCGAGGGCCTGTAGACAGCAGCTGGGGGCCTGTTCCTGGGTCCCAAGCAGCAGTCAGGCCCAAGGGGTGCCCCAGCCCCCTTTCCAGGGTCTAAGCTCCCCTTCCTCAGGGCTGGGGCCTCGGAGAGCAGCCAGCACTCCAGGACCAGGAGAGTGGCAGGTGGCTGGGAAGGACTGAGGGACCACGCAGCATCCCGGGAGCAGGGAGCCTACACACCATCACTGGGCACCTGCCACTGTCTGCGTCCTGCCGGCTTAGCGGCCCCGGGGCCAGCCCTTGGGGTGGAGGGCCGCCTGCAAGACTGTGAGGAGGGAAGGCGGGGTCCGTCCCGCCGAGGAAGGGACGCAGAGACCACGCTGGCCTGGTCAGTGCCGGGCGGACGCTCCAGCAGTGAGTAGGAGGACAGAACCAGGTTTCGATTCCGTCCCGCAGCCCAGTCTTGTGCGTCCGCTGAGAAAGTCACTTTTAACCCTACCCAGTGTTTCAAAAAAAACGAAACACTAGTCCGTGCCCGCAGGTGCTGGGAAGGCCTGATGTTTGCCGTCAGCAGCTGGCATCTTCCCGTCCTGCAGGCCCAGCCACCACACTCGCTCTGCCGGAGGAGCTGTGCTTCGGCTCTGAGCCCCGGACGATGACCGAGGACCTGCTCTCTGGCCAGCAGGGCTTGGACGTGCAGGTGGACGGTGAGGGCAGGGCCTGCCCGGCCCTGTGGTGAGCGTGACCCATGGGGTCTTCTCGTTGGCTCCCCAGCCCCCAGGGCCCCTGCCTGCACCTGCCGGGGCCCCTGCTCTCCCCAGAGCTACCCAAATCGTGCTTCACGGAACTCCCTTCCCAGGACTGCCTGCCTGGCGCCACGTGCTTTACCCATGCCCCTGGGTGCCTCCCTCCTTGAGTAGAGGGAGCCACACCTGCTCCTACAGACAAACACCTTTGTTTATCCAAAGGTGAGACCCTCACCCGGATGTCTACTTTGCTTGAATTTGGGGAAACCCCTCGAAAGTGCCAGGGCCCTGCATACGGGGCAGCGTTAGGACGACCCTGCTTGTCCCTGACCCCCAGGCTCTGGGATCTGGAAGGGTGCTTTGACGCCTCCCCGCTTTGCCTCACTGTACATGCTGGGCTGGGCATGGGGAACAGGAGACTGTGTAAGAACCAGGAGACGCAGAGGAGCCCAGCTGGGCGGGGGAGGGAGGGGCGGGCCTGGAAAGGGAGACATCACGGCAGACGCCAGGGCCGCTCAGTGCGCGGAGTCTGATCCCCCTGCTTCTGGACAGGCCTCCTCCGTCCCTTCAGTAAGAGCGCCTGCGAGTTCAGTTACCTGCGGAAGAGGAGTGCACCCCAGGTGCTGAGCCCGGCCTCCAGCAGCCCGGCCCTGGCGCAGAGCGACCTGAGGAAGAGGGTGCCCTGGTACATCTCTGTCATCCATGAGAAGGTACGGCCGAGCGCGGCGCCCGGGGCACAGATCCTGCCTGAGAGGATGCCCGACCCAGGGGCTCTGGTTCTAGCGCCTGGCGGGCTGTGACCTGACCCCCAATCCCCCTCCTGTGGCTTCTATGTTCATCTTCCCCCCTGGGGTGGCAGTGCAAGCTGGCCTCGAGCTCCCTGACTCTTACACAGCTGCCCACACGTATCAAGACCGTCATCCATCCATCCATCCCTTTTGACTCAGTCACTCCGCTTGGGAGAATGTGTTCTTTAAAACAGTGATAACCCGCCTGATAGGCAAAGACGCACCTACGCATCAGCTCACTGTGGTGTCATCCTCGCTGGCAGACACGGGCCGGTGACCTACCTGCCTTGGCGCTCCCTGTCTGCTTTCGGTGCCAGCGTCACCCTGGCCGCACGACCACCACGACAGAAGTTTCCTCTTCTTCTCTCAAAGAGTTGGCCTGAGATTGGTGTTACTTCTTGGTTCAGCTCTGAAGAAGCCATCACTGAGGTCATCTGTGCCTGGGGATTTCTTACAGGGTTGGTTTTTAAAACATAACAAATTCAGTTCCTTTTAAGAAGCGCAGATTTCCTTTTCCATCTTGTTTCTGCTTTGGTAAACCATGTTTTTCTAGGAATGTATCCATTGCAAGCGATTTTTCAAATCGACCAGCCTAGCCCTGCGCAGAAGAGTCTGCTGGCATCCTTCCAGTGTCAGCAGGCGATGCTGCAGGAAGAGCACTGCCTCGTTCTCGCTCCTGTCCTTGCTCACTTCTGCCTCCTCTCCTTCTCTCCACCAGTCTTGTGAGAGGTGTATCAATGTCAGAAGTCTTTCTTTAGAAGCAGCGTCTGGTCTCTTTAGGTTTCTGCTTTAAGCTGGTGAAGCTTTGAGGACAGTTATGGAAGTGAGTCCTGCACGATGCTGGGTGGCTGCCAGGCAGACCGCGGGGACTCGGAAGCCCTGGGAGTGTGTGTGGGCCCACGAGTCTTCATTTTATCTTCACGCACGAAACGGTACCTCTACCTCTTGTGAGAGATTTCACAGTTTAAGAGGCATGGATGCCCTTGGACCAGGCAATTCCACTTTGGGGAAACAGACTGGGGTTATGAGTAGACAGAGTCACGCAGATGCATGGAAAAAGGTGTTCTCGGCAGGGCTGCTAGGAAAGGCAATTACCCGGCCCGGGACGGGCTGCGGGCTGGCTGCCTCCGGGGCTCTTTCTCTCCCCTCCGCCTTCATCTGATCTGTCGTGGGAAGCACTTGTCCTCTGGAGGCCAGAGAGCCGCCTGCGGCCACAAGCTTGCATAGCGCAAAGTCAGCAGCCCCCGCAGAGATGGGCGCCGCCTTCCGGGAACCACGTCTGGCTGGGACACACACGTGCACACGTCTGCAGCACCCTGGCCGGGGCGAGGAAATGGGGTTTCTCCGTGCTGTTTTAACTTAATCGTATAAATATTTCCCAGCTACCCTTCGGATGCTCCAAATGTTCAAATGTTGCCAGTTTGCTGTCCTTCTGTCCCCACCCTGCCTCGTCTCCCTGTGTCACTCATTCTTGCCCTGATTTTTTTCTTATTTCCTTCCTGTTATATTCTTTGTTTCTGTTTTTTTTTTTTAATTTTTGTTTTTTGGGGGGAGGTAATTAGGTTTATTTCTTTCTTTATTTAAATTTTTTGAATGGAGGTACTGGGGATGGAACCCAGGACCTCGTGCACACTAGGCACACACTCTCCCACTGAGCTGCCCCCTCCCCTCCCACCCCGCTACGTTCTTCAAGTCAAATTTCCAGTTCTTTTTCTGAATTCTTAAGATGGGTACTTAGATCACTGATTCTCTACTGTTTCCCCTAATCAGCACATCTGAAGGCTGTGAAAGGCCTTAACCCCAGCTGCTGCTTTGCCCCACGGCTTGACGCTCCCGGGGCCTGTCACCATTCAGTGTGAAACATCTTCCAACTTCCTTTGTGGCTTCTTCTTTGACGCATGGGCTTTGTGGGAAGCTCCCGCTTCAATTTCCAGACACCTGGACGACTTCCTAGCTATTTTCTCCTCCCTAGAACTCAGTCTGGGACCTTCTCCCTCCTGCCTGCCGCCTTTTGCACTCCTCTACATCCGTTTAGACCTGCTGGTGACAAACTCCTTCAGCTTCCGTTTGTCCAAAAACACCTTGATTTTGTCTCCAATTTCGAATACTTAAGGGCGTGGAGAGTTTGACAGTGGGAGGTTGAGGGGAAGGGGCCCCACCCCAGGGAGGGGCTCCTCGGAGGGCGGTCCCGCGTAGGTATCCTCCGTCACACCAGGGGCTGACCAGGAGCCAGGCCTGGAGGGGAGGCTGCCGGGAGCCCCTGGGCTGCCCTTCAGCGGGAGGTGCCCTGAGTTAAGAAGCACACATCTCGGGCTGGGGACTCGGGTCTAGGCAGCTGGCCTGCTCTCCTTGGGCCCTGCAGGTGGCTGGGCGGGAGGGGTCTGTGTGGCTTGATGGAGCCCTGTTCCTGTCCAGGATCACTGCCTGCTCACGCTAGGGGAGGAAGTCCGGCGCCTCTCCGAGCTGGAGATGCAGGTTCAGAAGAAAGACCAGGAGATCCTGGCTCTCCAGGAGGAGAGGGAGGCCTTGAAGAGGCAGCTGAGATCCCTCCTGAAGGGCACAGGCCAGGAGGCCTTGCTCAACCAGGGCACCAGGGTGAGCAGACGGCTGGCCTCTGGGGCACCCCCTCCAGCCCCTGTCAACCCCTGTCATCCCGGAAGGTGGCCGGGTCCTTGCCAGAGCTCAGTCTGGGTCTCCGGGCCCTGAGCAATGGGCCAGACTCCAGAGGACAGTAGAAGGGAGAACGGTTCGGAGACAGAAGTGAGCCGGACCCCAGCTGCTGCTCCTGGCTGCCGGCTTGTGTCCCAGGGGCAGGCGCTCCCTTACCTGAAAGATGAGGGCCGGCTCCTCTGAAAGCCTGGAGGACGGAAAGGCCCCCGAAGGTGGGGTCCCGAGACCTGGCCCGGCCATGGGCCCCATGGGCTTGGATTGGCCTGACCTGCTCCGTCTGCGGGATGGTCAGCGTCCTTGCCTGTAAAGTGAGGGCGGGGGGAGGGGCTGCAGGAGGCAGGAGGGCTGGGGCCCAGGAGTGGCTCTGCTCCGCGTGGCCCTGGTGAGCAGGCATCTGGTCTAAGATCCGATTCCTTTCATGCCTGAGGATGTGGCCGGAGTTTATGCTGGGTGCACATACAAAATGGGGCGGGGGGGGCGCGGCTTCAGACCATCACCAAGTTCTCTGGATGCCTCCAGAAAAATCTACCCAGATGCCGATGGTGGGGGGCACTGGTGGGCAGGGGCGGCAGGAGTCTGAAGGACCCTGAAAGCACCGACCGACGTCCCCTGCCCCCTGGCCCCCTGAGGGCCGTCAGACAGGGGTGAGCGGGAGCGCAGGGCTCAGCGCCGCCGGGCCGCTCTCAGGGCGCCAGAAAGCGCACTGCTCCCCAGGGCTGCCGCTGCAGGTCCCTTCCTACCCCGCACCCCACTCCCCAGTCCACCGACACAACACGCCCCCCCAAGGACGGTGGGTCCCAGATGGAGAGGCCAGGAGGAGGGGTCTGGGCGGCACATCCCCCCGGGGACCTGAGGGTGGAGGTTGAGACCCTGAGGCTCACGCGGGCACCTTGCAGAAGCGGCCCTCGGAGTGCGTGTCAAAGCCACAGAAGAGGCAGAGCACCCCGAAAACCACGGGGGACGAGGCGGAGCTGGAACCCGGGAGGCAGGTGCGGCTGGCCGGGGCCTCCCTCCCAGGCTGCCCCGGCAACACCCAGGCCACGGTGTCCCTCCTGCAGCCCTAACCCCTCAGCCTGGCTGCACCTGAGGGGATCGGGTGAGGTGGCGGGGCGGCTCCTGGAGAAGCGACCCCAGCTCCTCCCCTAGGGAGGCCGGTCAGCGGCCCAGTGCCCAGAGGTGCCCCTTGGCAGTGCTCTCCCGCAGCAGGCTCCCCCAAACCCGTGGGTGTTCAGACCCCCCTCCACTAGGATGCCCACAGCCCTGCTTAGCATCCCCTTTCCGCTCCCAGATGCAGGAAGAGTTCTCTGTGACCATGACTGACAGAGGCCAGGTCCCAGAAGGAGGCGGCCTCGAGGAGGAAGAAGGCCTGGAAGGGGAGGCTGAGAGGGCGGCGGCGGCGGCGGCGGCGGCGGCGGCAGCGGCGGACAAGGGAGGGAGGGGCAGTGGGAGCAAGAAGGGGACTCTGCAGGAGAAGGGAGGCGAGGAGGAGGAGGAGGAGGTGATGGAGGAGGAGGAGTCAGGGGTGGAACTGGAGGAGGAGAAGGAAGTCCCGGAGGACGAGATTGTCGGCAGGAGGAGGGCTGGCTCCCTGGACGACACCTTTGAGGAGGAGCTGACGGCCCAGCTGGAGGAGTACGAGCAGTTGATACAGGAGTTCCAGTTCCAGCTGGAGATCACCCGGACCAGATACTCCCTGGCCACAGGTAGGATGTCGGAGGAGGCCGAGGCGGGACGAGCAGTGAGGATGCCCGGGGAGCCGGGACCATGGGGCGCGGTGCTGCACGCCTGGGGTGGGACCCGCAGCCCTCAGCCTGAAGGCGCCCCCCGGCCCCCTCCTGCTCTCGCCTCTGTCCATTCCCTGCTGCTCACTCAGGAGTCATCAAGTCCCTGCAGCAACAAGTGGAGCGCCAAGCGTCCCAGCTGCAGGCGGTCAGCACGGAGAACGAGCTGCTGCAGAAGGAGCTGCGGGCGCGGAAGCACCAGCTGCAGGCCATGTCCGACAAGGTGGCCGCGCCCTCAGTCACGCCGCAGGCGGCCGCC
Organism: Camelus bactrianus; assembly: GCF_048773025.1. Taxonomy (NCBI): domain Eukaryota; kingdom Metazoa; phylum Chordata; class Mammalia; order Artiodactyla; family Camelidae; genus Camelus; species Camelus bactrianus. Next base: position 77,604,767 of record NC_133551.1, on the reverse strand, counting down.
CTCCCGCAGGGCGCTCTGGGGCACACTTGTGCCAACCCCCTGGTGCAGGCGCTGGACCCAGGAGCCGAAGCTACATTCCCAGGGCCACGTCGCTGATAGTAGCAGAGCTGGGGTTCACACCATGACCCCCACACCCCACGCTGCCCTCTGGCCCCAGTGGGCGTCCCTGAATCCTGGGCCACTAGGCTCCTGGCAACTTTTCAAGCATCTCCCGGCCTCTGAGCACCAGGGGTGAGCGCCCCACTGAGCTGAGAGAGAGCGCCACTGCCCAGACCCGGCTCCTTGTGGGGCAGTTCTAATTTTTACTTTTATCAAAGGTTTTCACGCACGAAGCTATGTAGCTTAAGGAACTTCACAGTCCCGCAGGCTTGTTACGCACAACAGGAGTCCAACCTTCTCTTCCCTCTTCGCCCGTCCCCCAAAACAACCGCTTTGCGCTCTTCTAGCTGATTCCTCAGGGCTGGCTCTCCGTATCTCTAGATAGCATGCTTATTATTTATAAAATGCCTCTTCCAGATTTTTCTCCATCTTGACACTATCCAATGCTTCCCTCTTTCCTCCTCTGCCTCCCCTCACCCAGGGAACCCCCCCCCATACTATTCTATCGCAATGTCCTTGAGTTGACGCCGTATTTACATCAAGAGGACAGTTAGCTGGAGCGCACGCACGTGACCGAAACTTAAGTTTTGTGAAGGAGTATTAAGATTCTTCAGCCACATTTTAAACTGCTGCCACCCTCACCTTTCTCTTCCTTGATCTACTCCCATATTTACACTGGAGCACATCCTTCAGTAGCTTTCTGAGAAAGATGAGTGGAGGTAAATGGGGGGCGGTCACCGTATTCTGCACACGTCCTTATTCCGCACGGTGATGGAGCTTGGTCGGGTGTAGACTTCCAGTTAGGCACGCATGTTTCCTCTGCAGTGTGAAGGCGCTGCTGCACATCTCCTAGCCTCTGGGGTTGCTGGTGGGGAGCCCAAACTCATCCTGACCCTTGTCCTTTCTGACAACACCGTTCTTGGTCGTGGTTGGTTCCTCTCTGGAAAGTTGCAAGATCCCACCTTTGTCCCGAGTGTTCTGAAGCTCCCACAGCTGGTCCTTATTAAGGGTCTATTTTCATTGTCCTGGGCACTCGGTGGCCACCTGGAGACTGGCACCCTTCAGCTGCGGGATTTCCCTTTGTTTATACAGCTTTTATTTCCTCCTCTGGGTTCCCCACCCACTCCTTCTGGCCTCCCACTGTCTGGCCAGTGGACCAGACGGTCTTGTTCTTCTCTCCTTCTCCCTTCCTGCCGGTTCCCTCCTGCTTTTCATTTCGTTAGGAGATATCCCTAACTTTACCAACAGCCCTTCCACCGGGTTTTAACTTTGCTCCATTCACAGTTCCCAAGATTTTCTCGAAGCCCACACTCGTTTTGTCTGTCACTTGTGGTCTCTCTGGCCTCGTTGAATGCGTAAGTGGTAGTTGTGGCTTCAAACGCCTCGTGTCATTTCTATTTCCTAGAAACTCCTTTTGTAACTGTTTCCAGTTTCTGTGATTCGTGCAAGACCTGTGCTCCAAGGTCGGGGCTGCCTGGGACCTGGGGGTCCACGGGGAGCAGTTTTGGGCTTCCGGGCAGAGTGCACAGTTCAACAGATCTCTCCTCTTGGTTTGGTCAGATGTCCCCGGAAGCTGGGAAACTGGAAGAATTCCTTGCCCAGAACGTAAAGACCCAGCTGCCGGGCTTCCGGGACCAAGCGGGTCAGAGGCTGAAGCCTCCACGTTCAGCCCCACATCCCACACAGGGAGCTGGAGGTCTCCACTAACAGAGCCGGGCATCTCCCGGGCCAGAGACCCTCTGTTGTGCCCCTACATCCAGTCTCCTGCCAGGTGGAAAAGGGGCAGGGCCCTGGAAGCTCAAGGTGGGGGACGAATCCGTGGCTCTTGGTTTCTGAGGTGATGCTTCTCATTTTAGCCTCCCCGCCCAGAGCACCCCAGCCCCGCCGACTTCTGAGGCGTTCAGGGGCTCTGCCGTGCGACCTGGGCTTGTTTCCAGCTGCTCCCGCTGCTGGCTTGGCTCTGCTTCCTGCCTTCCCGGGTGTGTGTGGTGCCTTCCCCCACCCGCCTCGTCAGAAACCCCACCGCTTTCATCCCGCTGAGGTCAGGGAGGGAACAAGTCAGACGCGGGCGCAGCCTGTTAGCCCCTCCCCCGCCCCGTCTGCCTTGCAGTTCTCCAGCCTCCGGGAGGACAAGAAGCACCAGGAGATGATGGGCCTCATTGAGAAAGACAACCTCCTTCTCCAACAGGTGCCCGCCGGGGGCAGTTAGCCGGCAGCCTTGGCGATGGGACAGAGGCTGAAATCCCTCCCAGCTGAGACGGGCCCCCCTCATTTCAGGCAGTCCCCCATTCAGCAAATCTCAAAAAATCAAATGCACACAGGGGCTCCCTGCCCCTGCCCGGCCAGGCGGACCTTGGTGCGGGGAGGAGGTGGGGACACGTGGGTGCAATCGGTCTGGGCGGGGGGCCTACTCCTCCGTCTCCCTGCCCCCCCAGCAAGTGTGGGACCTGGAGCGAGAACTTGCCAAGCGGGAGCAGGCCATCTCGGGCTCGGAGGCCAGGATCAGCCAGCTGCAGGCCCAGGTGAGCCAGCAGCACGACCACCTGCAGAGGCGGAAGCAGCTGCAGGAGGAGGCGCAGGACAAGAAGGAGCAGATCCAGCAGGCAGAGCAGCAGGCCCGCGTGGCCCTGGAGAGCGCCCAGGCCCGGGTACGCCGGCTCCGCTCCGGAGGGTCCGGCCCTGGGCAGGGGCTCACCCCCGCCCCCTCGCATCCAGAGACGTCGGTGGAGGAGGGGGCAAGGGTGCGGCGGGTGTGGCCGCCTGAAACCGCCGTGGGGGCAGGAGGGAGCCGGGGGGGGGGGCGCGGTGGGGGGGCTTCGTTCCCAGAGGAGCCCTTCTTGGGGTCTGCTGTGGAGGGACGCGGCGCTCTGGATGGCCAGCCTGGAAGGAGGAAGGCCCTGAGGTGGGAGGGAGGTAGTAATAATAATGCCATCTGTTAACGCTGGTAGAGGGCTTGCTGTGGGCTGGGGCTGTTCTCAGCAGCTGTGCGTCACTCGGCCCCGTTAACAAAGCGACAACGTGGGTTTCACTAGCGTCCTCACCCCGTAGCTGGGAACCCGCAGCAGAGAGGGCAAACGGGGCAGCCGGGTCCCAGAGCTGCGCGGAGGCGGCGCCGGGATGCACCGTGCAGGGCCCCAGGCTGAGCGCCACCGCCCACCGCCCACCCCACCCCCACGGTGTCAGACACGAGCAAAGGCACAGAGTGGGGCCGGTGCCCCCTGCTCAGGAGCACCCCAGGCAGAGAAGGACAATCAGAGAAGAGCTGACCTGATTTAGAATCCCAAAACCAGCGGCGGTAAAGGCCCCAAAGCCCTGTGCACGTAGGCTTTTGAAATTACATTCTCCCCACCCAGCTGTCTGCCCGGTGCCGCGGCAGCCCAGCTGTGCTCTCCCTCCACTGGGGCCGGCCTCCTGCCGGCCGGCTCACACAGCCTCACTCAGGCTCCCTGCCTCCAGGCCTGTCATTTTTTTTTTCCTTAGTGGGTGTCCTGGGTGTTGAACCCAGGACCTCGTGCATGCTGAGCACGCCCTCCGCAGCTGAGTTTTACGCGCCCCTCCCTCCGCCTGTTATCTCTGATGAACCTGTGTTTCCCTCCAGCAGCAGCTCCAGCTAAACTGTCGGACGGGTGGTGGTGTAGATACGATTCCATTTCGTGTGGGTTTGGTGGAGCCCAGAAAGCTGTGTTGAGAAAGCTTCTGAGGCTGAGTCTAGGGTCGGCAGGAAGCAGTGCCCTGACCAACAAGCGATGCCTGAGGCAGGCCCGGCGGCGGCACTGCGGCTGGACGCCCTGGGTGACCAGCACCCCTTACCCAGCAGGGCCACCTCTGGTGCGGAGGGCGAGCCCCCATTTCCCCCATGACCCCTGCACCTAGCACAGTGCCTAGCACAGAGCTGGCATCAGTATATACTGGGAAGGAGGAAAGGAAGTCCCCTGCCCCCTCAGGGTCCACCCCCGCTGTCCCTTCAACCCTGTCCCAGAGCCAAAGTGGACACACTTGCAGCACGTGAGGCAGCGCCGCGTGTGTCTAGCGTGGCTCTCTTGGCATTTCTGCGCTGGGCAGTTCTTCTGCACACTGAGGGCGAGCACGGAGCTTGTCACTACAGCCCGGGGGACACTGTCTGAAGGCTCCTGGGGTACAGATTGGAGGAGTTTATTCTGAAGTTACTGGGAGGCATGGTCCACCCCTCTCTGGGGAGGTGGGCTGAGGCCTTGCCCCCACACAAGGATGCTGATGGCAGCAGAAGACTAGACAGCCTCAGTGGTCCATCCTGCTTCACGTGTGGGTAACGCCTGGTTAACGCCTGGTTAACGCCTGGTTAGTGCAGATGTCCACAGCATGGAAGGCCTCTCGGTCACGGTCACATAGAAAAGGAGGCGGGGCCGTGAGTACAGTGCCAGGAGCGGGGCTGGCGGGGTCTGCAGGACGTCAGTGGTGGAGCGTCTCCTGGGAGTCAGCAGATGTGGGCGAAGGTCCTCTGGGGAAAGGAGGGCAGCCTGGGGGTCATTTGGAGCTTTTTTTAAGCTGGAAAACTTCCTTTTTTATATCCAAAGTGACAAGAGCTCTGTGTTATGTCTTTATTCAGAGCTTTTGTTGTTTTGTTTTGCTTCGTTTGGACCACATGCAGGTCTTACTTCTTCAGTTAAAAAGAAGTGGGCGCGAGAGGAAGCCTTTGGGCTTTCGTGTCAGGCCACCTGGGTCTGGGTTCTGACTGGCACCTTCCAGCTCTGCAGGAGACCACGCTGACCTCTCCTGCCCTCAGCTGCCTGTCCTCAAAGCCGGGGACAGCGAGGACAGATCCGGTCTCTGCATAGCATGGTGGGCGAGGCTGACGCCGGCCTCCCGCTGTGGAAGGCTAGACTCAGCTGCTTCCCCTGTGCTCACAGCTCGAAAGACTGAGAAACAAGATCATCCAGGCTGCCTTTAATGCCGTCGGGGTCAAGTCCTTGGCCACAGAGATCTCTGACAGTGACATCCTGGAGGCCCTGCAGGTACATCCGGCTTGGAGGCCAGAGCTCCTGGATCTGCAGCTGGGGGCGGACGGAGAAGCCCCCCATTCTCGTCCTAGAGTGTCTCTCTTTCACTGTAATCCCAGAACGGCCCTACCTCTCTGCTCAGACAGAGGGGACTAGAGCTCCCTAAGGGGTGGCAACGTCACAGAGCTGTTCCCAGCACTCAGCCACCAGCAGCAGCTGCTGCAAGCCCACAGGTGCAGCAGGGAGCGGGCCAAGCTGCTGCGTCCCGGACATTCTCCCGCAGCAGGAGCCCGTCCCCACGCTCTGCCCGGCTCAGCCTCCTCCGAGGATGCTTCTTTGCCCCTCGGTGTGGCCTCAGCTGGAATCATCTGCTGAGCCGGGAGCCTGGCATGGCCCCCTCCCTGGCCTCAGGCCACGGCAGCTCCTCACTGACAAGCAGAGGCCTCAGAGGGGTCGGCAGGAGTGAGTCACCAGCCCCTGGACTTTGGCTACAGAGCTGTGGGCCGATCACTCGACTTCGCTGAGCTGCATAGCCCTGCTCTGTACGTGGGCGAGCGTGCCTGCCTTCCAGGCATCGTGGGGCCAAGAGCTCTGGGAGGAAGGCGCCCAGATAACAGACGCTCTGTGCAGGGGGTGGGGGGGGCTCACATGCTTCTCACAAGGGCTGCTTCCATCCCCAAGCCCCGAGCCTCCTCCAACAGCTCTTGACCCCAGCAGCTGCCCGTGGCAGGTCGCATTTCCCTGGGGCCTGGTTCCTGTCCTCTGTTAGGTGGGGCCCGCCCCACCTGGTTAGTGGTGCTCCTGAAGGTGGCCACAGCCCTCAGGGCAGAGGGGGACCCCTGCATGGGGATCTGGGGAGAAGTCTCTGTGGCCTGGCTACTGTTGTTTGTGGGAGAGGAAGAGGGAGGAGGGGGAGAAGGGAAGCGGAGAGAGGAGAGGAGGGAGGAGGAGAGGTTATGAGAGGAAGGGAGGGGTCTGGGGAGGGAGGGAGGGAAGGGGAGGCAGGGACAGGAGACAGACAGGGTGGGAGGGAGGGAAAAGGGAGGGAGGATGGGGGGCGGGAGGATGGGAGGGAGGGCACAGGAGAGTCATCACCCAGCAGCCAGGGAAGAACGCCTTTCCTTTGCCAATGCCCTACACAAAACAGCAGTGGGCCAGAGAGAAGAGGGGGGGGATGCGGGGCGGGACAGACTTCCCTGTGCGCAGGACACAAGGGACTTGGGAGTCAGACCTGACAGCGTCTGAGGTCTCCAGCAGTCTGGGCCCCTGGCAGTTCCCAGGGGACCGAAGAGGTGGACTTGGCGGGGCTCCTGGGGTGAGCTGCCTTGGCGCTGACAGTGGGCGTCTCCCCCCAGCTCCCAGCTCTGAGGCTTCACCCCCATGGCTGGGTCAGCTGTGGTGGGAGTGCTTTCAGCAAAGAAACTGGCAAATACTACAAATCAGAGCTTCCCCCCCCCCCCCGGGGTGAGCAGCTGTAAATGTCACAGCACAGCACTGGGGCAGTGAGCCCTTCGGGGGAGGAAAGGGTGGGGTCTAGCCTGGACCTGGCAGTCGCTTCTGTGTTTCCTTTCCAGAGGATCATCTCAGAGAGAACTGACTACTACAACCAGCTGAAACAGAAGGGTGTCAAAATGCCCCCCCTGCAGCAGCTGGAGATCAGAGCCTCGCCCAGCAAGTCCAAGAAGATAACCTCCAAGTAGCCCCAGCCGGGACCCCCGGCACGGCCAGCCCAGGGGAGGCCAGGACCCAGCCTGGGGGCACGCTGTGTCAGCACCCCCCTCCCCGCCCCACCCTTGAGCTGGGATTCAGAATTACACCTGCTGTTGGCCATGCTCTCACCTTGCCCTTCACCAGGACTCACGGCGGGGCTTCGGCTACATCGACACCCCCCCAATTCCAAAACTCACTCGTTGGGGGTCTGCATAGCAGCCTGCACCCAGGCTCCTTCCTGGGGAGACCCCACGCCGAGCAGGGTGCCCTCTGGGGGTCCCAGGTGTAGGAGGCTTGGTCTGGGCTCCTATGCATTCAGTTCAGGCCCCGCAGTGGCCTTTCTCTCCCGCCAGCTGCACACACCTGCGGCAGCTCCCCTGGAGGGGGGCTTCCCTGGCTGGGCTTCCCCTGACTGGGACATTGCCTTGCTGGGGCGACCCTGGGAAAGAAGGTGGGTCGGGGTGCGGCACTTCCGTTCCCATCCATCGCTCCTAGGATGAGAACTCCACGAGGACAGGTACGCTTGTCTGTGCGGTTTCCGGCACACAGACACGTGCTGAACGGAGTCCATCCTCCGCCTCTTCCCTTTGCTCGCCACGCCGACCTGTCCACGCATCCTTTCATTCGCGCAGAGCGGGCTCGCGGAGCGATGCCCGGTGCGTGGCGGTCCCGCTCCGGCTTCTGGCCGCTTAGAGCGATGACCTGGGCCGAGCTCCACGCAACCCCGGGCGCCCCCGCGAGCCGCCTGGTGTCTCGGTTCTAACCAGGCACACCGGGACCCCTGAACCCGCTTCTACGCTCGACCCCTGTTCTCGTCGGGGTCTGGTGGGGGAGGATGAGTGGGGAGGGGGCTCGGAGATCCTAGCTGTGTCCGGGCCCGGGGGACGTGAGCGCTGTGCTGCCCCTGCGGCCCTTACTGCCCCTCACCGCCGCGCCGCGCACCTCCCAGAAGGCCAGGAGCCCGGCCCGCGCTCCTGCTCGCAGCGCCCCTTGCCGCGCGTCCCCCTTCTCCCCACGACTTCACCAGGCTCCTCCCGGGTTTCAGGAGCCCGGCGGCCGCGCGCACCCAAGCCCTGCCCAGCTCACCCACGGCCCCCAGGCCCCGCCCTGACCGATCTGCCGCGTCCCTTCCCCGGGCCCCACCACCCACCGCCCCGCCCATCCGGCCCCGCCCCAGGCTCCACCCGCTGGACCCTATTCCGCCACCGCTCTGGCCCCACGACCCGACACGGCCCCCAGCCCCCTCCCAGGCTCCGCCGGCCTCTGGCCAGGGACACGTCTGCTGCGCGCTGAGCCGCCCCGAACCAGCCAGGTGAGACGCGGGGTCGAGGCGCAGCTTCCTCGTGCAGCTTGAGGGAGGTGGGCCTGGGTGCGGCAGCCCCGCGCCCTTCGAGGCTGCGGCCTCCCTGGCCTGCGAGCGCCGGCCCGGGAGAGTGAAATTGCTGGGGTGGGGGCGAGGTTGAGGCTGTCCCCCGCCGACCCACCCTGAGGCTAACTGCCCCCACAGCTCCCGCTGGCTGCCTGGGACGCCCCAGGGCCCCTTTCCTTTCCTGGCCCCTGGCACTGCCATGTCTCTTCATTTTTTCTTGATTTTCTTTAAGGTTGGAGGCATCGGAGGCTCTTCAGATCCCGAGCTGTGGGCTGGGAGGTGGTGAGATCCACTGCCCAGGCTCTGACCATCTTCCCGGGCCCCGGAGGCTTTGACTCCAACCCAGGACTCTCCCCTTGTAAGTTGTGGGCCCCTTGGAGGTGCAGTAGGGGTAAAGGGGCCTAATGTCTGTGCAGCCCTGTGTGCCCAGGATTCTGTTCTCACGTGCTCCCCGGAGGCGATGGTAGTCCGTAAGGCTCCCAGGCTTAGCAGGTAGCCCTGCTAGGTAGCCCAGCCCCAGGGTCCTGTGACACGGTGTGCCATTGTGTGAGTGGGTGAAGCCCTCAGAAGCTCAGCTCTAGCACCTCACTAGGTTCTGGTGGCTTTATCTAATCAGGACAACTTGAGAGCCACAGTCCATATTAGTCAGGAACCGTCCTGTTGCAAGTAACAGCAACCCAGTGACCCAGGCTTGAACAGATTGGGATTGGCTCTCCTTACAGCAAGAAGCCCATGGGTGGGCAGTTGGTGTGGATTTGGTGACTCAGTACCATGGGCTAGTGTTGTAGGATATCCAGATTGCAAAGTGGCTGCTGCAGCTCCAGCCATCACATCAAGGCAGGAAGAAGGAGGTGGCTATTCTTTCTTTCATGAAAGCAAGAGCTTGCTATCTCCTGCTGAACCCTAGCACACAGCTGGGTGACATGGGTAAACAGGGATCAGAGTAGTGAACTTGTCTTATCCTGTGACTGTCACTTGGGGCTGGCATACTGCTTCCTGGAACAAGACAGGGATTCTGGCCACAGGAGGGAGGGGGTGGGCATTAGGTAGGTAACTAACAGAGTCGGCCCATAGCCCCTTTCCTGGACATACTGTGGGAAAACAGAACCCTCACTCAACAAATTCTTGGCTTCCTCCAGGCCTGAGACCTGGCTTGCATGGCTGCCCCAGAACTTGGGCTCCCGTGGGGAAAGGCTTCGTGTCTTCGAGACAAGCTCCCCTCCTTCCTGCAGGCCTGGGACTTGGGAAGGGGCAAACGGGGAACTCATGAAGCCAGGGGTTTAAGAACTGCCTGTTTCATGAGTTTCTGAAACTCAGCGTTGGCTTTTTGCTAGTGGTTCACTGTGCTTTTAAGCCTCTGTGTCCAAGATTGCCTGGAAGAAAGGTCAGTTTTTCCCAGGCTGGTGGGGGCTGAGCAAAGTCTCAGCCCCTAGAAGTGAGGGGCCTACCCAGCCCCTGGGCCCCTAGCAGGCCCAAGGGCCCCGAAAGTCCCAGGTCCTCTCACAGCAGTGGGTCAGGGAGGGGCTGCAATGCAGACAGGCCAGAGGCCAGAGGCCAGAGGCCAGAGGACGCAGCTGCTGTCAAAGGCTGCCAGGTCTCCTCCCCCTACAGGACAGGTCGTACCAGCCACCCCGAGGCCTGCTGCCTGCTCACCCCATCCCTTTTCTCCTCAGCCTCCAGGGATGGCTCTGGGGCCTTATCTGGTAGGAACGGGAGGGGAGGGAGCAGTTAGCAGGCTTGGTGACATGGCCGCCGCAGGTCTGCCGTGTCCTGTCTCATGTCCTGTCTGGAGGGTGGCAACAGCTGTGCCTGGAGGGTCCCTCCACCCCCAGGGGAGCAGGCTGGGTGGAAACACAGCCTCTCACATTCCTGAGGGCAGGGTTTGGCAGACTTTCAGGCTCCCTGCTGGAATTCCCTCTGCCTCCTCCCATGTGACCTGGGGCCTGTGGCTTAACCCCTCTGCATCCTGGTCACCTCCTCAGCCAGATGAGAGGATGCGGATAAAGGAGCCAGCCCACCTGAGAGCCCCCTGCTCTGTCCCGGCCCCCAGGCAGACCCTCACCCTAAAATCAGTGTCTCACAGAGCCCTGCCATTAACCTGACCAGGCCAGAACAGGGTGCCTCTGGAGGCCTCAGCCCGCCCTCTGCCCCTCCCGCCAGAGCCTCCAAAGCCCCCAGCATGCAGCCCCAGGAGAGCAGCATCCAGTACAGCAGGTGGGCCAACAGCAGCCGGGATGCAGTCAGCGTGGCCGCAGGGCCTGGCACAGAGGAGGCCTCCAGCTGGCAGAGGTGAGGGGCTGGGAGGTGCCCCACCTGGTCCCCCAGGCCAGCATGCCCAACCCAGACCCCACCTTGCCCCTCCCGCCCACCTGCGCTCCACACAGGTCACCAGCCGGGTGCCCACCCTGGGCAGTCTCAGCAGACCTGGTCCTCATGCCTTCCCCGGCATCTTCCCCTACTCGGCTTCCTCCCGTCTCCCAAGTCCAGAGCAGCCAGGCAGCCCTCCTCCATGGCCCACCTGCCCGGGCCGGGCCGGCTCCTCCCCCTCCCCCTCCCCACCCCGCCCAGCCCCCACAGTCCACTCTGGGGCCCACCTGGGGCTCACCTGCCTGTGATTCTCACCCTAGGATCTCCTGGAAACTGTGTTCGGGCAAGCTGGGCATCTCCATGAAGGTGCTGAGTGGAGTGGCCCTCTTCTGGGCCGTGTTCATCCTGGGCTATGTCACCGGCTACTACGTGCACAAGTGCAAATGAATGCTGCCCAGCAGCCGGGGGTGGGGCTCGGAGGGACACTCGCCACGCACAAGGGCCCATCTGTACCTGCAGACCTCAGTATGCACAGCCTCCCTGTGTACAGGTCCCTCTCTCCACAGACACTCCCCCCTCCCCATACACAGACTTTGGGGGTGCACAGGGCGCAGGTGTACAGCCAGACAAGGACAGGGTACACAAGCAAGGGCAGGTGTGTGCATACCTGGCACACACAGCCACCCGGGGCTCACTGGCTGGGAGATGGGTCCCTGCCTGAACTGGGGCTACAGGACACACCCAGGCTGGTCCTGCAGTCCTGGGCCCCCAGAACCCCCTTCCTTCCCCAGGCACCAGGTGACTGTCCTCCCCCCACTGAGGACACAGGTCTAGCAGCCCAGGACTGAGTAGGGGGAGGGGCCTCGGCCCTGGTCCCAGACCCACCACCGAATCTTTGGGCTTGTTCCCTTGGGGCCCAGTGGGAGCCCGGCTCCCTGCCTGTGCCCCATGGGAGGACCAGAGCCTGTGCCTGGAGGCAGTCATTAAATGTCTGTTGGACAAAAGCACGGATCTCGGTCTCTCCTATGGGTCCCCCCAGCCAAGCGAGACTCGTGGCACCTGGTGTGAAGCCAGCCGGGGGCATGTGGATAGCAGCCAGGAGGCTTGTTGAGGGCCTGTGCGCCCCCTGCTTGGCTCTGGCCTTGGGTGTGCCCCGTCCTGGTCCTGGCGGGGCCCCTGTGGGAGGTGGGGACGGGCAGGCTTGAGGGCCAGCATGTGGCCGGACCTGCTCCTGCCTGCCCTGACCACGGGCAGTCCCTCGCCCGCCTTGGGGCCAATCCGGCCTCAGTAGGTGCCTTCCTGGGCCACACTTGGCCCTCGTCTGCTGTGAACTCGTGTCTCAGGCCCCGCAGACCCCTTGTTAGAAACACCTCAGGAATGTGGCCCTCGCCCCAGAACTGAGGGCGGGAATGAGGGACAGTCGGGATCTTTGTGGGCCCTGTGATCGGAGACCACATGGCAAACCTGGGTGTCAGAGACGTAGCTGGCAGGAAGGAGCAGAGGCCCCCACGGGATGGGCCTATGGGGATAGCAGGCCTGGGCCAGGTGGGCGTGAGGTGGGGCCTCACTGCCCAGGTGATCCCTGGCTCTGACCCCAAGGAGGGCGGCTGGGCGTGGCCCCAGGGGCGGTACCTGGCAAGCCTGCCTGTTCTCAGGCCGGGGCCTCCCAGCATTGGTGCTCCGGCACGGCCTGCTGCGTGCTGGGAGCAAGGGAAGCAGGTTAAGGGGCAGCGGCGGAGGGCCTGGTCCAGCAGCCCTGGTCTTGAGCCTCAGTACCTGTCTCCAGAGAGACCCCTCCGCCCCCACCTGTTTGATCACGCTCTGGGGGAGGAGGCGCCAGCTGACCCATACCTGTCTGGTCTCATCCTGGAATCCCAGTTGGAGCCCCTTCCGGTCATCTCAGGACCGGTCCTGGGGTGGGGGCTGTGGGGAGGTGGGCAGGGGCCGGGTGCATTGCGGCTACATGGCCTCTGTGGGCTCTCAGCGGTGGGCAGTCTGCTCTGGGGGTGCAGGGGCTGGGCGTCCCCGAGGGTACAGGACAGAAGGGAGGAGGGGCCCAGGCTGTCCCCTGCCTGTCACACCTCCCTCTTTGGGAAGCTGCCTTGGCCTCCCTGGCTTGAGACGTCCCTGAGTATCCCCTGGGCAGGGGAAGGTCTGCTGATGGACAGGTCAGATGCCACTGGCCACGGGCAAGGCAGGGAGATGGGATGGGGCAAGGAGGGACAGCCAGGTGTGGCCCATGCTCAGGGTGGGGGCGGGGGCAGTACCAGGGGCCAGAGGAGAGGAAGTGACCTCCCCGGAGCCTGTCCAGCTCGGTCCGGTAATGCTGGGTGCCACCCACGGGCCCTCACAATGCCTGCTCCCCAGGGTGGGGGAGCCCTGGGGGTGGCCGTGGACTGCAGAGCCTGATGCTGGGGTCCTGCCCTGTAGGCTCCATGGCCCAGCAGATCTCTGGGTGGAGCGCTGGGGGCACTGGCCCACGCCCTGGTGGATGTGGTGTCCTCTGCCCGTGGGCTCTGCTGGCACTGGCTGCCTGGCCTGTGGGGAGGCTGCAGGCAGAGGCACACGGGATACCTGCCTCCACCTGGGCCACCTCAGGGAGATGGGCCCCCGGCCCCGGCTGGACCCAAGTGGTCAAGGTGGAGGCGGCGTCCTGACAGCCCCAGGAGGGTTGGAGAGGGTGGGACAGGCCTCCCCTTCTGTAGGAGGCCCGGAATTGGGGTGATATGGTGGGGATGGGTTCCCATCTGGCGCTTCAGACCTGGAAGATGCCGCTGGAAGCTGGTTCCCAGGATCCCGGGGTTGCCCCGCTCTCTGGTGGCAAGATCTGTGCTGGGAAGGGGGTCCCAGGTCCTCAGTGTCCCCATGGATGCTCCCCACCCCCGCCTCCAGAAACACTAAGAAGGAGCCCACGTGTTCCTACTGAACGCTTTTAATTAGAGGGTCACACGGGCCAAGGAGGAGGAACATCAAAGGGGCTTTGTGCTGCAAGTGGAGTGCGTTTCCAGACCTCAGGTGGACTCCAGCTGCATCAGAAAAGGGCAGCAGGCGCTGGGGCTTCACTTCCATCAAGGAGACCCTGGGCCACACGCCACGTGGCCACTGAGGCTGTGGTCTCGGAGCCAAGAGGGCAGCTCGGCTGTGGCACACCCCCCCCAGGAGGGCTTAGCCGAGATGCCCACGCCCGCGCCAGCCATGGCATCTGTGGCTTTGGCAGCCTGAGGGTCAGGAAGTGACAAGGCAGAGCCACCGATCCGCAGGTGCCTGGCAGATTTGGGGGAGATACTCTCACCTGGCACCCACGTTGGCCCAGCCGAGCACGGCCACCCCCGGGACTGGGGGTGAGCCGTCCTGGTGGTGACCGGGGAGCTGGGCTGGGTGACTGGGCAGCTGTGGCTCATCCTTCCAGGTAGGGTGGCTCGGCTCTGGGGAAACTGCGGCCGAGCAGCAGGCCCGGCGAGCGGGGTCTCAGCCTCATGCATGTCTGGGCTCTGTGACCTTCTCCAGTCACTGCTGCCCCGTCCTCCAGTGGGCTGTCGATGGCAGACAGTTTACAAAGGGAACTGTCCCGTCTGGGCGTGGATGGGAAACCTGTACACGGACCTGGAGACGTGGGTGTCACACCTCATCTCCGCGGGGCCGACTTTCCAAGCATGGAGCCCGGTCCAGCGCAGGAGGTGGGCCCGCTGTTGCTCGCGGATGCTGGGCATCTCCATCCCCGACATGGCCAGCAGCAGTTCTGAGGAGGAGACTCTGCCAGTTCCAGGGTCACAGGAAGAAGTTTTTTAAAAAGATTATGATTTGCAGCAGCTGGAGAACGTGATGTCCCACGCGTCCAGGCCGCGCTGTGGGCAGTCTGGCTGTGAGACCCGGGGTCGTAGTAAAACAGCTGCTAGTCAGTAAAAGGCGGGGCGTCTCGCTCCTCACCCAGCTGAACACTCCAGCCAGCGACAGCGCCCTCTTCGCTGTGAGTGCAGGTGCTGGCTGTGCGCTGACATGATTTCAGGACTTCTGAACAGTTCGCTCCCACATTCGAGTAACTTCACACCCAGTCTCAGTGAAGTCAGGCTGGCGCTGCAGAGGCGACGCCCTTTCAGCTCACGGCCACATGGCCTCCCTTTCCAACAGAGCCGTCTGGAAAACTGAACAAAGAATGCATGTGTCTTAAGAGCCCCGAGGGGAACGAATAACTGAGCGTCACGGGGCGGACTCCGGCAGGGCCAGCAGCACGGCTCCGGCTGTCAGCGGATCACGGTCACGTGGGCCGCGATGTCCAGGTCCGTCTTGGACGGGTATACCACCTTCAGGTGCCCCTCCTCGTCCACCACCCGAACCTGCTCCACCACCAGCGGCGGGGACCCGTCACTTTCCGCGCCAGGAGTCGCCCTGGGACCCGAAAGTTGCCCAGAAACTGCATCAGCTTCAGGGTCGGAGAGGGAGCCCTCCTCCTTGTTTTCTGAAGTGTATTTGTTGATTTCTGCCATTTTCTGCAAATAAAAGGTATCTTTTTAACCGCGAGATCAGAGGTGGCCCGGGGAGACTGAGGTGGCCACAGGGTGCACGTACCAGGATGAGGGTGTCCATGATGTCCTTGCAGATCTGCAGACTGGTGGCGCTGGTCACTTCCAGAAACAGGTCACATGTGGTTTTCTTAATCTTCAAAAGAAACGGGAAAGATTTCAGAGAAGAATAAAGTAATACAAGGGCCACCAGCAACTGCAACACCTCATCTGAAGAAAAGCAGGGAGATGGCGTCACCCAAACCCAGGCTGTCGCCTCCGTGAGCAGAGAGCCCCGGGCGCGGTGCATCTGGTGAGACGCGCGTGCTAGCGCCGCCCGTGGGAGCCTGGCAGAGGCCGGGCCACAGGGGGCGCCACCCACCTTGGTCTTCTCGCTGTTTGTTATCGGCGGGAAGGAGATCACGTCGCCCTCGGCGTCCACGAGGCACGGGTAGTTTTCTTTCCCGTCCAGCAAGTGCAGGTACCTGTGCGGGAGGGGGCACCGATCACAGGCGCAGCCATGACAGACCTGCAGCGAGTGGGCAGTGCGAGCCCTCCGGACAGTGGAGGCGCAAGGTCCAGGGCGCGTGTCAACAGCCGGGCCGAGGAAGGCTCCGAGGCCTGTGTCCGCAGGGTGGCTGCCGGGCGCGGCAAGGGACGTCCAGGTGGGACGGTCTGATGGCGCCCCAGGGCCTCTGCGCGCCCGGCCCCGCCCTGCCCGATCTGGAGCAAATGCGGTGGGGCTATGCCTCTCCCCACCCCTCTGTCCCTGCGTGCCTGGCATCTGTGCCGATGGCCACCCTCCCGTGGGACACTCCTGTCACCTGGTTCTCCGGGGCCTGAGAAGCTGGGCTCACGGTCCCCTCTTTCCTGACTAGAGGGGCTGAAGGCCAGGGAGGTTCCTCGAGTTCTGGCAGCTTCAGGAGCTCCCCGGACGACGGCGGCTCCCGGGGCTGCCCCCAGCCTCGCTCGCCGCCCGCAGCGCCCACCTGTGCAGGCCTGACACGTTCTGCCTCTTCTTCTGCTTCCTGTGCTCCTCCGCCTCCAGCTGCAGCTGCCGCACCAGGTCCTTGGCCTTGACTTCTCTGCGCCCCAAGGGGATGATCTGTGGGGCGGAGGCCGCACGTCAGCCGAGTGGAAACAAGCCAGCTTTGGGGTCACAGCCAGGCGCGCCCCGTCCTCTCGCTCACTATGGCTCTGAGCACCGCGACCCCCGCACTCTCCTCTATCCACCTCCACGGCAGCGGGATGCTTCTGAGAGCTGACGACCCCTAGGTGGAGGTCAAGGTGACTGAGGGCAGAACCTGCCCTTCACGTCACCTGTGGACACACCGTGCCTTCAGAGGTCACCTTGGGCACCCGGACGCCCAAACACTCCAGTACTTATGAAGCTGGGCTGAACCTTAACCCGCCAAACAGACGACCACGTCTGCATGACCATCCGTCCCAAGGAGGCCGAGGGAGGAGATGGGGCCGGTGGCCGGAGCTGGTCCTCAGGCGAGCAGCACAGCACTGAGGTCCGCACGGTGGCCACCGGGAAGCCTCCCCGCCCGGGGAACTGAGAGCACCGTGCAGAGCTCACAGACTAGGAGCAGGACCCTGATGGAGCAACTCAGTTGAAGTCAATCCCAAAGTACAGCGTTTGCAAGTGGGATATAAACCACAATGTTTGGCTAAAAGTTAGTGGAGAAAGGCCTCTTTCAATCACCACCTCCTGGCGACACGGCCCGTCTGGTTATCTGATGTTTCGGCTAGGAGCACAGGAAGGCCCGGGTCCATGCAGAATGCTCCAACTCGATCAACACCACGTGTATTTTTCGAAAAACAGAAAATGAGCCCTCAAATCGCAAACACCGGGAGGGCCATGTGGCTTCACCTTGAGGTCCTGCGGCGGGCGGGCAGCGTACAGCAGGGGCCCCCGCACCGCTCTGAGGTCGTGGGTTGCGATGGTGGCCGCTGTCCTCTTCTCACAAAGGTCCTCGTGGAGCTTTGTCTGCGACACAAGATCCAAGGTGGGCGGGCAGGTCTCAGTGGGCGAGGCTGGCGGGAATGAGCCCGCCTGCCACCACCTCGCCCGTTGCCTCCCCAAGCCACAGTTTTGTAGAAACACTGTCAGAAAATGATCTTATCTATTGATCAGCAGAATTCCTTCTTTCCTTAACTCTAGTACACAACATTCGAGACTTTAAAGGACCATCCTGAGTTAAAATTTATGACTGAATGAACAAAAGTGTAACCTAAACAGAACAATGACCCCAGCGTGTTTTTCTTCCCAGACACTGATCTCTGAGTTCTGAGCTCCTGCCACGCGTGCCCCAACTGCCTCCCTGAACAGAGTCCCTTCCACGAGGCAACCTCAGCCCCGCCGGCCACACTCGGGGTCTCCCACATGTGAGGATGTGCCTTTTATTTTAAAAGCCGGGCAGACTTCACAGAAAAGCAGTAACCTGCAAGTTCGCCTAACTGAAATCTAACAAAACTGAACAACTCACCTAAGAATGTGCTGGCAAGAGCTGAAAATTTTAATACTATCTCCTGTGAAACTCAATGTAGAATTTATTACTGAAACCAGGAAGCCCACTAGTGTATCAGAGACTGAAGGAACGCTCACTGCCCCGGGGAAGGAGGCCCGGGCCTGCCCCATTTTCTAGGCGAGGAAACCGAGGCATTTGGCAGGAGCGAAGGCCAAGGTCACCAGCCCCACAGCCCACCCCCACCTCGTCTGCCAGCCACAGGCACCCACCTGGGAGGAAAGGAACTGCTTGAGTGCGTTCCCGGGCCGCAGGTCCATGCCCCGCACTACGGCGCCCACGATGAATGGCCGGACGTCCTTGACCTCGGGGCTCACCCTGACCATCAGTGGGGCCGGGTTCTCGGACACGTGCAGGACCCTGAGCAGCAGCCGGCTGGCCTCGTCCACCGCCGCCTCCTCGCCCTCGCCACTCTCTTGCTTCCTCCGCTCCCTCCTCTTCCTCCGGCCCTCCTCCTTGTCCGCGCCCTCTGCCCTGCCCCTGCCGCGGCCGCCCCCGCGGCCCCCAGCACGCAGGTACTCCAGGATGGACCTGGTCTGGCAGCCACTGACCATCTTCTCCAGGCGCTTGTCCCTTAGCCTGTTCCCTCGGAAGTTGATCTCCTTGAGCTTGGGGCAGTCGGCCAGCTCCGCTGGGATCTCGCTCAGCTGGTTGTTGGACAGGTCCAGCGTCTGGGAGGGAGACGGGGACACATCAGATTTCTGAGCTCCGGCCAGGTGCCAGGATGGGGGAAAGGACCCGCAGTCCTGTGGCCACCGGCCCCTGCCCAGTGCCTCCTCGAAGGGGAAGGCTAGAGCGGGCTCCCACAAGCTCTGTGAAACAGTGGTGGTGATGGCACTGCAGGACCACAGATTTCTCGCTGTGACAACCACAGCACAACTTCAGGCCGGTGATCAGGGTGCAGAAAGACTGCAAGGGACGAGGGGGCTGTTTGGTCACAGGCAGAAAGAACTGTACATGAAAAACAGGTTCCCTGCAGAATGGTACCATGGTTTCTTTAAATTAAATGAGCAAAAAAGAAAGACCAGAGCAGGAGTAACACAGAGTCACACTCTGCATTGCTCTGCGATGTTGCCAGCACCTGGGCACCAGGAGGTGGCATCTCCTCCAGCCTGGCCTCCTAACTCACTACAAACTGGCTGCCAGCACCAGCCAGCTGTAAGCCCAGGCCTGCGGGGCTGACCCAGCAGAACATGCCCAGCATTAGAACGAACCTGAGCTGGAGGATGGGCTGAGGCCGGATGTCCCTGTGTGCACACGTGAGCCTGGCCTGGCCCAGGAGAACCGGGTGCTCACCCCGCTCGGAGGCTGGCAGTTATAGTGAAGGGCTGGCATTTCAAGGTCAGGTTTGGACTTGCCCGCCCAACTCTGGGGTCTCCTGCACGGTCCAAGGGGAGCTTTGGCCAAACAGCTGGAAGTCCACTGGCCACCCACTCTTGCGGCAGGAAAACACAGCCGCCGGGTGGATGGAGTGTCTCTGCATTCACATGAAAAGACCCAGAAAGAGCAGCAGAGGAAGAGCCCACAGGGCGGCAGCGGCGGGTGGAGGCAGGGGGGCTGTGCCTCGTTGGTTTCCAGCCCCAACTAGAGAAGCTTCAGGCCAGCAGCCTGGTCAGGTGGTCCCAACAGAGGACAGGGGCAAGGGTATTGGGAGGGGGTCTTCCAGAAGACACCCACTCACTCCCTTTCTATGGGTAGCACAAAAGGGTGGGTGGGGCCGGCCCCTGACCTTAGACAGTGACTCCACTGCCTTCTGGGCCATGCTGCTGGGGAAGGGACCCTTAATTCCCAGTTGCGAGCCCCAGAGACGCACACTCCACCCCAGAAATGTGGAAGGGACTGGTCCTTGTTCCAGCAGACGGTGGCCAGGCTGAGGGGACCTGGACCCACCATCTCCGGCAGCCACTGAGAAAATAAAAAGACGGAAGGATTCTTCTCCTATTACCAGGCAAAGGCTTCACATTCAAAGTTTAATGTCTCTGTGAAACTTGGTTATGGGAGGAGCCCTGCGTACGACCGAAATCAGACAACGTAAGTGGACAGGATTCTGGTAGGAAATGGGAGGAATCCTGTGGTCCTTTAGCTAATGGACCATCCTGGCCCGATGCGGAAGTCTGGGGGCACGTCTGTGCTGCACATGCCTGCGTCAATCCCAGACGCGCAGGGCCGCGGGGCTGGGAACAGTCATTCAAAATGAGGGTTCCCCACCCTCGGTGCATCACAGCCCTGGGCTGGGCCCGATGGGTAACAGATCCCCAGTGGAGAGAAGTCCACTCCACAGTCTCCTAGGTTCCCCCTGGGGAAGCCCAGCTGAATGGGTCTGAGACCAGGGAGATGATGGTGAAGCCAGGCTCCCCAGAGGTGGAGTTAACTGGTGAGGGAAAGACAGCTGTCTCCTCAGCTGCCTCGTCCCAGGTGACTGCAGTGGGGAAGAAGGTCAGGCCTTCATGGTTGCAGGCCCGGGACCGCCACCTGGCGGCAGCTCCCAGGGGAGTGGGCACCAAGGCACTTGCTTGTATCTGATGTCTCCCAACTGGAGTGGGTGGCACAAGCACCTGTGTGGCGTCACTCCGGTGGCCCCCAGAGGACCTCCAGGTACCCACATCCTGGTGTGACATCTCCCACGAATTGGACTGAGCTCTACCGATTTAACCAACAGGCTGCAGAGGAAGTGACAAGCTGCGGATTCCAGGTCTGCTCCTTAAGGAGCCGGGCAGCTTCTGCTTTCGCGCTCTAAGGAGCCCTGGGCCGCCACGTACGAAGTCAGACTGTGGAGCTGGGGCGGGAGAGGTCCCAAGACGACACCGAGAGAAGCCCAGCCCGGAGCCCGTGGACCGAAGCCACACGAGTATCAGGAGCGAGGCCAGTCCAGAATGGAGAACCGCGAGCAAGTTAGCAGGTCTTCCTGGTGCTGTGGTCACCCTCACAGGTCTCCAGGTGAGCAGACAGGCCCGGGACGCCGAGCTGTCTTCCCGCAGCACTAGGAAGGACCGAGAACAGATCGTACCGAAGCTCCAGCCTGGGGAGTGACGCTGCTTCACCCAGTTCTGGTAGCTGCTCCTTATGGAGGCGCCAAAGGACACCTGAGCCCAGAAGGGATTCCAAGTAGCTCTTACAAGACAGTCTCCAAGAAACAGGTCTCTTCCCATGAAAGAGGGTGGATGGAAGTCTAAAAGTGGTGACCAGGCTGGGCCAGGCCAGGGGGAACTGAGCAAGCGAGATGTTCTCTTTGCCTGAATGAGGGTGTTTTGGACACAATGAAGATGACTTTACTGGGTGGGTACTACAAAGAGTAGCATAGGACATTATTGAAAAAAAATCCCAAAACCAAACTTGAATACTGGTGAGACATTACAGATTTAAAGAAAAATACAAAAACTGCACTCACATGACGCTGTTAAGCTACACATCTGGTACACGAGCCTTCTGGAAAACCAAGGGATGTATCAGATGGAATAGAAAGTGCTTACACAGTGTGTCATACCGGAGCCTTAGAGGGAGGCCCCAGCCCTGGGTGACAGTGTCCCAGACACACACACACACACACACACACACACACACAGCTCTATCCCAACACAGACGTTAGTAAAATGAGTTGGCAACATCTTAAAAGTAATTTCTGCTGCAAATATGTCAGTTGCTAAACTGTATATACATTTTATTGTTACAGAAAGTAGGCATAAAAAGATGAAAAATAGGAAGAAGAAATGCAGGCCTCCCTTTTTAAGGAGAGGAGCCTGGATTTCATCCCAATCATAGTGACTTCTGCCCTCCTGTCTCTTACTCAACAGACTTAATATTAATAGGCCCTTGTTTTGAGATAAGCATTCCATTGGGACCTGGGGACCCGAGATGAATAAGCCAGCAGTCCCTAGACAACGCAGTCTAGAGGAAACCCCAAATTGCTGGCTACTTTGGGCAACCCCTTCCGGCTTTTGATAAAACAGGAATAACAACCCTGTACCTTGCGAAGCAGTTGCCAGAGGTAAGGGAGTGTCCTACGTGAAATCACACGCTGTGCCCTTATGGGAGTTCTAGTCATTTCACATCTTCCTGCCCCGTCTGGATGGCCCCCCACACAGGGCCTACCAGGTCATTTCACAAGTACTTGGGACTACAAAAACTAAGACATAGGTCCCTGCTGTTGACCTGCTTTCCACCTAAGAGAGAAGCTGTTTGCTGCCAATGACAAAACAGTGTTACAGCCCAGACGTGAACAGTGTGCGATGCGCGTCGAGAGGACCACCAGAGGTTGGAGGCCAGGTGGTGGGAGGGGACCCGAGGGTGGGCCGACTTTCCAGAGGTGCCGCCACGATGAGTAGGGATGTCAGCTGGGTCGGCTCAGCACCGGGAGGAGGTCCCCCTCCCAGGCGACAAAAGGGCCCGCCCGCCCCGCCCGCGCCGGGCCGCCCCGCTGACCTTGAGTGAGGCCAGGTGGGAGATGTCGGGGCTGAGCTCCCGGAGGCGGTTGTCGGCGGCCGCCAGTTCGCTGAGCAGTGGCAGCGCGCCGGGGCGGAAGAGCGCGGCGGGGAAGGAGTCCAGGCAGTTGCCGGTGAGGTTGAGCGTCTGCAGGCGCGGGGCGCAGAGCGCCAGGTCGGCGGGCAGCTCGCGCAGCCGGTTGCCGCTGAGGTTGAGGCTCTGCAGCTGCGGGAGGCCCGGCGGCTCGGCGGGGCCCAGGCCCTGGCCCGGCGGCAGCGCCTCCAGCGCGTTGCCCGACAGGTCGAGCACGCGCAGCGCGGGCAGCGGGCCGAGCTCCGGGCTCAGGCCGGGCCCCAGCGCGTTGCGCCGCAGCACGAGGCTGTGCAGCTGCGGGAGGCCCTGCGCCAGGCCCGGCCCCGGCTCCCGCAGGCTCCCGCAGCCGCTCACCTCCAGGTAGTGCAGCAGCGGCAGCGTGAAGAGCCGCGGCGGCAGCCGCCCGCCCGCCGCGCGCACCCGCTGCTCCAGCCCGGGCCCGGTCAGCAGCAGCTCCCGCCGCCGCTCCCGCTCGGCCAGCTCCAGCTCGGGCCAGGCCTCCGGCGCCGCCGCCGCCGCCGCCGCCATCACGCCGCCGCTCCCGCAGCCCACGCGGGGCGCCTCCGGGGCGCGCGGCGCCACTTCCGGTCTGGGCCGGAAGGAGCCGTAGAGAGCCGCCGCAGGCTAGAGCGCCGCTAGAGGAGCCCGGGGGCGGGGCTGCGAGGCGGTCACAGCCGGGGCTCCGGGTCCGCGCGGTGGGCCCGGGCGTCGGGGCGGGCACGGCGGCCCCAGCGCCCGGGCCCTGGAGGTGCGGCGAGTGTTGAGCCCCAAGCCCGAGGGACCCCTCCCGCCCGTGTGGCTGAGGGAGGAGCGGGGGCTGTCCCGCCGCCGGCTGCCCTGGAGCAAAGGCCGGAGAGCGGGCGCGCGGAGGGGCCCAGGGAAAACGCTGGGCTCCGGGGGACACCATCTCGAGGGAGGGAGGAGGGGAGGGACCAGGAGGACGCGCGGAGTGAGAAGTGAGATGCAGGGTGCAGGTCGCGCAGCCTCCTGGCGGTGAGCCCGTCTTCCCGGGAAGGCGAGGCTCCCCGGGGGCTCTGTGACGACCGAGTGCCCTTGAGAGGGTCTGTAGGCAGACGGGGGGCAGTTCCCCAGACCGCTCCCTGCGTGGGCTGGTTTTCAAGAGCACACAGCTCAGAAGTCAGTGTGTTGAACTGTCATGTTTTGCGGTGGTGTGATCTGAACTCTTAGGCACATTTCGGGGTGGCGTATTCCGCTACCCTTGAAAACCTAACCAGGTACCTTTCAGTGATTTTCCATCCACTGGCCCCATCTGCCCTGTGGCCGTAAACCTCTGTCGACTGAAATAAATGCACAGCCTAAAAGTTGAGAGTTATGTTTTATTTGGCGGGAGGACTCGAGCCGGGATGACAGCCCCTCAGGTGGCTCTGAGGGGCTGCTCTGAAGAGGTAGGGGAGGACCAGGATATATAGGAGCTTTACAACAAACACCAGGTAGATGGAACAGTAAAAGATTGCTTGTTATCTAAAGAAAGCCAGGTATCTCAAGTTAAAGAATTTAGTGCTTTTCTATGTATGGGAGGAAGCAAACATATGGGCTCGTTGAATTCATTCCTTTGACAAGCACCTAGCTATCTATGGCCAGTATCCTGTCCTTTCTTATTCTGAGTCCCCTCCGAGGGCACCACTGTGAGTGGCTGCAGAGGCCCGGCTGCAGGCTGGTCTCCACTGGGGGGGGGGGGGGTGGCAGCGGCTGATGACTTGATGGCTTTGTCTACTGAGATGGTTTGCAGTACTTTTTGTTCACATATGTATTCCGAGTTGAGTTCATGCTCCCCTATTGCAAGTCTTAGGTTAAGTCTTCCTTGCTGTTTTTAACAAGCATCCAGTGCAAAAAAAAATTTTTTTTCTTTTCCAGATTAGTAGTTTGTGTATTGGAGTCTCCAGGAAATTACAAGTGACTGATGCCCAGTCCCTTGTCTGGAGACTTGGCCTGATAGTCTGGGTGTGGGATTTTTAGCAGCACCCCCCCGCCTCCCCGGTGTTCCTGCTGGGTAGGCGAGGTTGAGAAACTGCTTGGGTCAGACAGTCTTCCCATGTTGGGATCCACTCCCCAGAGGTGTTAGGAGGAGAAGGGTTGGAGGAATGAACGCTTAGATCAGCTCCCTTGTTCTCTCTGCCTGTTTTCATAAACTCCTCACCCCAGCAGGGTTTCCAGTTGTTTTGTTTTGAAATTTCCAAACTTGTATTGAAGGGCAGTACACATCCAGAAGAGTGTGCACACGTGGTTGTGAACTTCCTCCAGACAGAAAACACCCGTGCAGCCAACACACGTGACAGAAGCAGGTGCTCACCCGTCCCCCCGCACCCCTTGTCCCCCCACACCGTGGACTAGTTTTGCTGATTTTTGCACCTCCTGTATGGTGTGCAGGGCCAGCTCCGTGGTGCCTGGTTTCCTTTGCTCAACCTTATGCCTGCGGGACCATCCATGCGTGGGAGGCACCAGTGGATGGGTCATAGGAAAGCTGTGAATGTACCATATTTATTTCCAGCAGGACCTTGGTGCTGCCCTGACTTCGCCCCCATCACCCCCCATCACCCCACAGGAAAGCTGCATGTTTGTCTTGGTTGCTGTTGTGACCAGTTCCATCTGCAAAGGGCAAGCAGCGAGTGTCCCGAGGCCGTGCCCGGAGCGGCGAGAGTTGGGCTGAGACTTCTTCCACCTGCCCTTTCTGAGCCGCACCCCGTTCAAAAGAACCTTGGATCTCCCCAGAGATTTCTTGGGAGAACGTAGCACGTGTGTAACACCTGTGGATTTCAGTTCCTGGATCTGTGTATCTTCTTGCCTCCTGTTTCTCCGGAGTGGATTTCTGGGCCGCTGTCCAATGGCTCATACAGTTATGTACCGATCCTGACGGGCTCTAAGAAGATTGCTAGTTTTACAGTAGCCGACAGTGGAAACAGCTGATGTCCACCGACAGGCGGATGGAAAAGAAAACTGCGACGTTTCTGAAAGCGAATGAGGATGTGGCCCCAGCAGCATGAATGAGGGTCAGGGTCACAGCGGAGATGAGCAAGTCAGCAGGAAACGAGCAGTGTGATTCCGTCCGCAGGCGTCAAGTTAGGTCAGACTCAAGGTTACGTCACTGAGGGATACATTCACGTGTGGCGAATCCGTGAGGATGGCAAAAGTCAACGCTGGGGACAGTGCATATGGACCCCAGCGCCACTGCCCAGTGCTAGGACCCATCGCTGTCCCTGCTCGGACATGTCCCTGACCATGTCCCCACCTGGTTGAGGCTGGGAGCCCAAGACCCCGGACACCTGCAGTGCGTGCCCTCCCGCCTCTGTCCCCGCCTCCGGGGTAATCTGATTCAGGATCCCTGCACCCCTAGCATTGTCTCCTTCCGCCCCTCAGGGAGAGAAAGGTCTCCATCTGGAACCCTAGCGATGGTTCCAGCAACGACCCCACTTCCGGCGAGACACCGCCCCCCTCCCTCTCCAGGCCTGGTCCCAGGACACCGGGAGGCCCCAGGGAGGAGGTGACTGGTGTGGAGGCGACTGTAGGACACTCCTGGGGAGAGGACAGGGGTCATGCCGTGCCCACAAGGCACCCCCACCCTGCTGCTCGGAGTCCAGCCTCACTCCCCACTTCCCCCGCAGGGACGTCTCGACGGGGAGGGGCCCGCACTCACCCTCCCAGGAGGCACCCGGGGACCCCAGAGGCTGGAAGGAAGCTTGGGGGGATTTGGGAGCCGTCGGCAGGTGGAGGGCCCCCCGCCTCCAGTCTCACTCCCCCGTTGGCCTGGCATCTGCCCCGCCTGAGACGAGGGAGGGAGGCTGCCTGGGCTGGAACGGTCCACGGTGGGGCGGCTGTGCTTGCGCAGAGGACGCGTCGCGGGAGCCGGGCCTCAGCGCCTCCCCGAGCTCCAGTCCACGGAGGAGGAAGCAGGCGGAGCCACGCTGCGCCCACTGTCCTCCCGCGCCCGCCCCTGCGCTGTCCCCCGGGGGGCGGGCTGCCGAGCTCAGGGGTCACGGCCGGGCGCCGCCCTCCGGGGGTGAGGCCCTGCGCGCTGCCTGACTTCCCGGCCTGCGACGGGGGGGGGGGGGTGTGGGTGGGGAGGGAGAGAGCAGCCGCCCTGCAGCCCCTTGGGGGCTCCAGGACGCCCCGC
Source organism: Camelus bactrianus (assembly GCF_048773025.1). Taxonomy (NCBI): domain Eukaryota; kingdom Metazoa; phylum Chordata; class Mammalia; order Artiodactyla; family Camelidae; genus Camelus; species Camelus bactrianus. The sequence goes on along the minus strand of NC_133551.1, from coordinate 77,578,635 downwards.
GGGGTCGCCGCGCTGTGGTAGCGGCCCGGGCGGCCGCCCCCGCCCTGACCGCGGCCCTCCTGTCCGGCAGCGGGCCTGGCCGGTGGCGGCGGCCCGGGGTGGGTGGGTGGGTGGGGGCCCAGGCCTGCCCAGAGCTGCGCTGCCGCGGGGCCGACACGCCGGCCGCGGCGCTCGCGGGGCTGCGGGCGGCACTTCGCCCCGGCAGGTCCTTGTGCTTAAGAACGAATCTAGTTTCGAAGAGCAGAAAAGCGGCGGCACAAACGAGCAGCGCGCTGCGCGGCCCACACGGGGAGCCTCGGTGCGTCGCCGCGAGGCGGTGGCGCCGCGGCGCTTGGTTCCTGCTGTTTAACTGTAACGCTGCTACGTTAACATACGTATTTGTGTAAAGGGAAAACTGCATGATAATTTCAAAATGGAAACAAGTATAAAATCTTTAAAGCTGGTAAAAGCTTGAAACCACGCTGAATCAGAGAACATACTGTATTTTCACTTATTTGAGGAACGAAACAGCTCTGTTGGCTGGTAGAAGTACCCTCTCTCAAAGGGGAAAGAGCAGAGGGACTATAATGTGTGAACCTCTCCTGGGCACAGTTAGAGCATTTATAAAATTCTCACTTTATTCCACAGGCTAAAACTGGTCACTAGTTTAATTTGTAGACAGCTTAAAATCTGTCAGCTTCTTCAGCAGTAAACCCGTCTTGACAGGTAACTTATTTTAGGAACCAAACTCTCCCAGAGCAACTTCACGCCCTCTGCCCTCTGCCCAGCGAATCTCAGCGGTTCTCTGAGGCTTCCGGCCTGGGCTGCACCTGCGTGTTGACGGAAGTCAGTGTCATTTACGAACTGCTTTTTAATCATGATCTAAAATTAAAAGCGACAAAACATTTAGTAATCTTTTTATTATTTTAATATGCTCAGATGAATTAACCCCTAAACCCTAAAATAACAGCAAAAATATATTACTTATTTGATAATTCTGGTACCTGAAATAAAGACAAATAGAAAATGATGTTAAAACATTAAAAAGCTGTAAATTTTCATGGAGTATTTACATTTGTATTCTAATGCCAAATTTATAGATACAGTTCTTTTAAGTTAGACTGATAGAATATTTTGAAGTATAAATAATAAAAATAAATAGTGTTAAGTATTGACGACAAATTCCTGAATGAAATTTGTTATTAATTACTGTTCCGAGTTTAGATATTTATTCACGAACGGCCAAGGGAGCTTACAGGTCCTTTTTCACTTCCCACCCTTTATTCCTGGTTCCTTAATAGTACTGCACCCTGTAAAGCTTTTAATAGACACTAATCTCTGCCGGGAATCATCTGAACGTAAACACATGGTTCTTCTGTAAGCAGCAGGGCTAATCTGCTTTAAGTGTGCTCGATTTTGTTTGTCAATCACTAAAAATTTAGTATTTTTACAATTATCTTCTTTAAGTTACACTACATAGAAAACATACCGTATGTATTTCTGGGAAGTTCTGACTGAAGAGAAAAGAATAATTTCTTGGCTACCTTTCCTCATTGTTCTATGTAAACAAGTGTTTTCTCTGTGCCTCAGCAACGGGTTAGGGGATCGAGGAGCACCTTTCTGAGACCAGGAAGCGTCACTCTGTAACTGTTCTGGCGTCCGTCCTCCGCTCTGGTGCAGTGTTCCCTTCTCCCCCATGCTTTTAAACTGAGTACAGTTTTGAAGGGAATTCTGTTGGTCAGTCACATTCTTGCTCACCGTTTTGAGTCAACCATATGAGAGATACTAGTTTACCAAAAATGGAGATTGATTAGTGCAAATTCATGGTCACTAACATACCCAGGGAATACCTTGCTTAAATAGCTATTAATTTTTTAAAAAATGGGTTTTGTTATTTCACGTGGATGGGAATGAAAGATTCTCATCCGCCAATGGTGTAGCCTGGGAGTCACCGACCCCGTGTTTGTGTCCCTGAGCCCCGTGACGCTCAGGAGGGAGGCCCACCTCTGGGCACGGGGTGGGGTGGGGAGGGCCAGCTTCCTCCGGTCTCCGGTGGAGGGGGCCCCTGGGGACCACAGGCATGGACGGCAAGTTTCAGACACAGGCTGGCTTTTCTCTGCAGCTACCCGGATGTGAAGCAAGTTGAACCAGTTCCACAGGACGGGATGGTGGATCAGGAGCTGGTTAGGAGGCTGGATTTGGAGGTTTGGTTTCATCATTTGAAGTAGTTTTTGGTGTTAGAGTGTCATACAAAGTGTTCGAGGAAAGTGAACTTGCAGTTTAATTCCAGCTCGGATCTGGGCGGGATGGGGTGGCGGGCGAGCAGGTGCTGGGCCGCTGGCCCGTGTGGGAGGCCCCCTCGTGACCGTCACACACAGGGCAGGTGCTGGGGCTGCTCCGTCTGCCGTGACCGACACGCCCAGGCGAGCGCAGGGCAGTCAGTGGCAGGGTGTTGCATATTCTTTAGGAAGCACCCCAGGAGGGGCCTGACGTGGAGCCGCCAGTGTTACCCCAGATCCCTGAGGGGGCCGGCAGGGGTGGGGCCAGGTGGGCAGAGACCCTCATGAGCATCTGGCCAGGGGGAGCGAGGGGGCTGTACTGAGGGCTGCGGTCTTGACCTTAGTTCTCCTGCCGTGGACCACGTGGGGTCTGCTGCCCTGTGGGGCTCGGTGCCCGGGGGAGATGCCCTGCGGACCTGCTACCACGGGCGAGAGAGACCGATATAGGAAGGGTGCGCAGCGGGGTTTTTATGGGAACCGCTCCAAGCCGCGGAGGGAGGGGCGCTGTGCTCACACCAGGCCCCTGCACCCGGCCTGAGTGGCGCCTGGTCCAGCGCGCGACTGGGGCAATGGCTCCGGATCCTATTCTAACAGAGTGTCGCTCTGGCACTGACACTGGGCCTGAGACCCGAGAACGGTGGAAACCTGATGGCCAGAGCGACAGTGAGGGCAGGGCCGGACTCTGGACGCGGGCTCTTGGCTCGGCTCCACACGGGCGCCCACAGTGAGGCAGGAGCCCAGGGCAGCAGGGGTGGAGTGCAGGGGTCGCCACACCCAGAGGTGGCCTTCAGGAGACGGGGTGTGGTCAGGTCGGGAGGTGGCTCAGTGCCCACGGTGTCACCGCTTTGTGAATGTCCTGCCCAAGCCTCTCCTCAGGCCCCCCCTGGGTGTCGGGATCTTGCTGCCGACCTTTGACACTGAGGTCCCTATGGTGCTCGTGGCTGGGCCTTTCCCTGCAGTGGACACATGGAGAGAGCACGGGCACTGTGTCAGGGGGAGACGGATGGGGGTCAGCCACAGTCCGAGTGGTCTGGCGCCACTGACACTAGGCGGGTGGGGGGGCACCAGGGGTGTGACGCTCCCACTGGGCTCGGCCGGAACCCACGGGGTCAGCACCGCACCCGGCGGTCACTCAGCTCCCAGGGAACCGGCCGGGCAGGCCCCTGTTGGGGGGGCCGTGCTGGCCACACAGTAAGTTGCACGTGGGACTCAGAAGAGGAGGAAGAGAGCCCAGAGGAGAAGCCTGAGGTGGGAAAGGAAAATAGAAATGCCTGTTTCCTAATGATCAGCTTCAGACACTTAGCTCCTGAGGTGAGCGGGGCTCGCTGACGCGCCGGGCGCTCCTCCTGAGGGGCCGCGGGGACCGGCACCCGCAGAGCACAAGACCTGTCCCCTGTTCTCCCGCTGACCGCACTCCCGAGGCACAGCTGTGCGCCCCCCATCTTCCAGGTCAAGAATAACTTTGCAATGAAAACTCATTTTCCTGGAAGGCGTCCCAACCCGACATAGAGCAGCTGCAGTGGGGACCTCGAGGTCAGGCGGTGCTGTCACCCGTGGGCCTGCTACTGAGCCTCGTGTCTTTGAACACTCAAGCTGGCCATGTGGAAGGACACGGAGAACCAGGGTGTGCGCCCCTGGGAGGCCCACCGTTTGGTTTGTTAGCTCCGTGAACGCCACCACAGAGCCTGGGGAAAAGCACGGTCACAACAAAGGGCCTTCGGCAAGAGCTGGGGCGGGGACAGGCTTGGTGACATGCAAGGGCCCAGTGGCGTGGGGGCAGGCCGTCTTACCTGGCGGCGGCACGGGGGCCTTGTGCAGCACGTGTGTCCGGCGCAGGTTCATTGTGCAGCCGGCAGGGCCCATCAGGTGCGCCTTCCATGCCTGAAATGAGAGAGGCACATGGGGCAGCCATCAGGCCACCAGCAGGGCCACCAAGACAGTGAAGCCAGAGGGAGCTACGCGCCGCAGCTGCGGGAGTAGCGCCAAGCTCTGTGTGAGTCCTGGGTCTGCCTGCTCCCCATCTCCAAGACCTCCGGGCAGGTGCGCCTGGGAAGCACCCAGTCTCGCAAGACGGCTGGCCTGTTTCACATCCCCTGGACCTCACTGCCACTGGGCACAGCAGGCTAGGACTGCTCCGCCGAGGTGCGCAGGTGTGTGACGGCGGTTCAGGGGCACACAGGCCGGGGCGCAGGTTCAGGGGTGTTGAGGGTGGCTCTGCTGCACAGCCAGCAAGGAGACAGACCGTGGTCCTACAGTGATGAAGAGAGCTCTGGCAATGCCGGGAGGAGCTGGGAAGTGGCTCCTTCCCCGGTCCAGCCCTCGGACGGGGACGCAGCCCGGCCGACACCCAGTGCTGCCCGGTGAGACCCTGAGCAGAGGGCCCGGTCAGGCTGTGCCTGGACTCTCGACTCAGAAACTGAGCGAGCAGACGGATGTTTCCGCCACCCAGCGAGTGTGTGGTGCTTTGCTAAGAGACACGGAGAACGCAGAGGGATGGAGAGCAGCGCCAGTGCCAGCGCCTCGTGGCTGTTTGCTGGGGGCCAGACGCCGCCCTGTCGAGGCGGACGCTGGGGGCGGGAGGCGGGGACGGGGAGGCGGCCACCGTCTGCACGGCTCAGCAAGGGGACACACTGGGTCTCCGGGGGGGTGGGGGCTGGCCGTGCGTGACAGAAGAGCGCGAGGGTGGCAGTCGCTGCAGGGGCCCAGCCCGGGCGGAGGAGGCGTGAGGGCTGCTCACATTCTTCTCTAAAAAAGGCCGAACAGTCTGAAGCCCGTCCTGCGCGAGGAGGGCGGTGCGCCGGGCGGGGCCGCAGCTTCTGTGGGGCCTTCTCTGAAGGCGCCTCATTTTATAGGCTCGGGAACCATGTAAATATTTTAAATAATTATAGAACTTGATTTTTAAAACCCCCTAAAACTTGACCGTAAAATGAAACAACGAAGCTGAAAGGGCCCGCGGTTGGCGCCAGACCGAGCAGAGTGACTCCGGGGACTGCTGAAGGGCCCGGGGCCACGTCCCAGCGGGGTGCCCGGGAAGGACAAGGGGCGGGGAAAACTTATGTCCCGTGGCTGTCCCGGCGGGCAGCGCCAGCGCTGCCGTCCTGAGACCGTCCCAGGAGGTCAGCCATGCCTGAGACTCCGACTCTAACTTCTCGGGGGAAGACACAGATGTGACATGGACGGGGCGGAGACCCGTGCAGCTCCGACTCTGAACTGGAAGTGTCGGTAGGGTCTTGGAGGTGTTCCTCTCCACGCTTCCCCGGCTCCGACCACCGAGAGAGAGCCCTAGAACGGCGATGACCCCGGAACAAGGAGCACCCGGGGGGCCTGGAATGTCACCTCCCTGGAGGGAGCTGGGATCCAGGCCCCCGTGAAGAAGGGGCTGGTCCCAGGCCAGGCGCAGGGATGGCAGGCTCGGCCGGGCCCCCGTTCACACCAGAAAACGGGAAGCTCAGGTCCGCCGGGGCCATCAGCTATGCCGGGGGCCCTTCTGAAGGGGCGACACCGGCCTGAGGTGGATAATCCACCATCACTAAGCAGGTGACTGCGATGACTGAACACGTCCAGAGCTTGAATCCGTGATTTCATGCCGATACTAAGACCCGAGCAAGTACACTCCCACTGGAAGATACCGGGGACCCAGCTTGTGAGTCTGAAAACCCGTAAACAGTGGGAGAGAACTGGACGGCCCCCGTGTGCTCCCCCCACACAGCCTGGCCTGGGGACCCAAGGGCAGAGGAGACAGCTTTCTGCTCAGAGAAACATTCTAGCCACCGATGAAGGCGGTGGGGCAGTGCTGGGGCGTTTGGACCCTGCAGCCCCGATGAGGTCACGATCCAGCCTCGAGAGTCACACGTCCCTGCCTCCTCGGGGAAGGACCCATGGCCATCCATGAAGTGACCACAGGGGAAACTGGTAACTCAGCCCTGTATCTGACCCAGCCTCTAGATCCAACAAGGAGCCCCCACGGGACAGACACCTCCCTCCCTGTGGGAAGGAAGCCACTGAGAGAGCCATCAGCCACCCCCTGGGGCCTCATCCAGGTGCCGCTGAACAGATCAGCATTGTGGGGTCCCTGGCCTGGGGGGCACTGTCTGGGGAGCTGGGCGGATGCCGCTGCGGCTACGGGACAAGTCCTTCCAGGGCGTGAGGTAACAGGACACGCTGTCTGGGGAGCAGGTGACCAGGGCCCCACGTGAGGCCAGGCTGGCAGTGAGCAGACAGCTACACGTGGAGGGTGGGGATGTGTGGGTCCCCTGCTTCTCTGTTGGGTACTTGACATTATCTGAGAAGGGGCAGAGACGATGAGCCAGGACAGCGGGAGGGCTGGAGGGATGGGTGCCCGGCCCCACGTTGGGCACGAGTCTGTGTCAGGAGAAAGCCACCTGCTGGGCTGGGACCAGAGAGCAGAGGCCAGATGCGGCAGGTGGGCGGCGGAGGCAGGGCCCGGGGGCTGAGCCACTACGGGCCCCATGGGGCTCGGCGTCCCCTGCGGGCACACAGAGCAGGGCGCCGCTGACATGTGAGCCGGAACAGCCATCGCCCCTGATGCCGAGGACGGGCACATGAAGGCAGAGGTGGGAGAGGGAGACCCCGCGATGTCAGGCTGGGGCGGGGAGCACCGGGGACCAGACACAAGGTGGAGTTTCCAGACTGGCCTGGGCTCGGCTTTAGCTGTCAAGAGGGGCCAGAGTGTTATGGAATCTGGCCAAGATGCCAGTGAGGCCCCGGCTCGGAGATGAAGGCCAGGCCCGGGAAAACCAAACCACTCATGCTTCTACCCCAAGGAGGTGGGGCGCCTCTGAGAGACACTAGAGCTGTCCCGGCCAGAGAGCCTGGCGAGGTGGGGGCAGAGCCCGTCCACTCCCCGAGCGCCTGCCATCCTCGTGGTCGCCCCCGGGCCGGGTCCGCCCCCAAACAGGCCCCGCACCTCTTCTCCAGGGGTGAAATTCTCGTGGCACAGAGGACACCGGTTTGCTAGCTTCTCCGGTTTGGCAGCTGAAACGAGTTCAGAAGACGAGACCTGGTTACTCCTGTGGGCCGGGGCCGGGGCCGGGGGTGGCGGATGCACCCCTGCAGCCCCGCGGACACTAGATCTGAGCCCCCTGACCCTGCTGGCACAGACGCCCGGGGGGCTCAGGGGCCGGACTCACGGTTGCAGTCTTTGGCTTTGATGTGTCTGGGCAGCTCTTCCTTCACAACAGCCTCACTGCAGCGGTGACACTTCCCGAAGCTGGCCTTCTTGTCACACTCCATCAGCAAGTGCTCCGTCAGGCTGCATATCTCCACCACCTGGGCCCGGAGGGACGAGGCGGTGCTGAGAGCGTGACAGCCCTGCCCTGGGTCCCCAGCCCACGAGCACCATGAGGGAAGGGACGCGTGCACACCTGTTCCTGCTGTGGTCCTCGCTGCACTTTGCTAAAGACCCCACATCCTGCATGTCACGCCACCTCAGCCACATATAAAGGCCACTGCTGGGGCGGGTGGGGGCGAGGAGCTACGGTTTTACTGACGACCATCCTAGGGGCCTGGAGTGTGGCCATGGGGTCCCATCCCGGCTCCCTGCCGTTTCTGGGCACATCACAGAGACAGGAGTGCAGCAAGATGCTGGGAGAGCCTCTCGCTACTCTTGACAGCTTTGCTGGGGGCGGTTCGTACACGCCTGAGAGCTGAGTTCCCCGCCAAAGACACATGCTGCCGGAGGGCTACGCGGGGCCGGGCGTCTACACTGCCAGCCAGGGAGTAGCTGCTGTGGGGGCGGGGGGGGGGCTGCCCATCAACACTCTGCTCTGCAAGCCTGAGCCCCCAGGAGTGGGGAGAAGGGGAGTCCCTCCCAGTTCCCTCTGCTATCAAAAGGGGGCCGGCTGCCTCCCAGGAAAGACAAAAGCTGCGGGGGAGAGACTTCTTCAACAGGACATGCGAGCACGAAGCACAAAGCAGACTGACTAGGTGGATGAGGTTAAAATGCAAAGCTCCTGACGTCAGAAGGAAGCCCTGACGCGGGGGCACACGGCGCACCGGCAGCTCGGCATGCATGTCCCCCGTGCTGAGAGCGACCACGTGTCAGTGAGACCGAGGCTGCCGCCCAATCCCCCAACGGGCGGGAGCCCAGCAGGGCTTCCCACAGGAGGGCAGAGAGGCCGTGGGCACCAGGCCACCTCGCTGCTCAGGAGACGCGCGGGAGCAGCCCTCCAGCCGGCCGCGGCGCGCGGGGCACTGCTGGCACGAGGCTGGGGGACGCGGGCACAGCCAGCGCTCCCACGAGTTGGCGGTGCCCAGCAAAGTGCCATCAGACGCGTGCCGCAGACCCACCCCAGAAGGTCTGCAGCGACACTGCTCATAGTGGCCTCGATGTGGACACAACCCGAGTCCCACAAACAGGAAGGAGGATGGAAACCCTGGATTCAGACGGCGGATGAGACAAAGCAAAGCACCGCACACGTCGGGTGACAGGAAGCGTGCTGACAGAAAGCTCAAGAAGCGAGACACAGAAACCAGACAGAGAGGGCTCTGGAGGGGGCCCTGGGGTCCTGGCCTGGTGGCTGTCAACTGCTGTGTTTGTCCAGTGACGGTTCAGGAGCTCAGCACCTGTGACCTGTACACACTTACACGTGTGTCTCACACCTTAAGAAAAAGTCAGAAAAATCAACCCCGAACCAAATGGGGCGACAGACGTTCAGCTGCTCTCCCCACAGCTTTTCCTCTGCAAATACTAAGGCCTGGGACGCTGCTGATCCGGCCTTTGGGGACCCGTGCGTCCGGCCTCACACCTGGGTCGGGCCGGCCGTGCCCGGCGCCTGACCTGTCTGCAGTGGTCACATCGCGTCAGCATGAGGCAGTGCTTCCAGTAATGGAGATCCAGGCCTTCTTCTGTGAAGGATTCACTCCTCTCCCCGCAGAAAATACACAAACTGAAACAGGACGGGAAGGCCAGAGCTGAGGCGCAGCCGGCCTCGCCGTCACCAGGAGCTTGGTGCCCTGTCCCCGCAGCTGGAGGGGCCCCGCGTGGGTGTCTGGTGGCCCCGGGGGCGGCTCTCGGGAGGCGAGACGCCTCCTCTGAGTGGAGCTCACTCGCTTGCTGATTCCAGCCGCCGGGTCAGAGGGCAGCTGCCCCAGCTTCAGGGCTGACGGCGGGGGGAGCCCAGCGGGCACAGGGGCCTCACGCACGCGGGGGCGCGCTGACCCGACAGCATCCTCCCGCTTAGCCCTCTGACTGTTCCGTGACAGAGCAAAGACCTGTACTCACTTATCGAGGCAGCGACTGTCTGGGATTTCTGGAGCGCTAGGTGGGGCCGCTTTCCCTCCTGGAGTGTCTGGAGAAATGAAGAAGGCAATTTAAATAACTTTTTGTAGAAAACGATTTTCCAAGCTTCACTAAGCAGGCTGATGTGAGGTATAAAGGGACGCCGGGCAGCGCAGGCAGCGCGTTTGACACGCAGCACTGCAGCGGCCGAGCGCGGCCGGCCTCCCGCACCCGTCTGCTGAACGAATGAAAGTGGTTTCCACCCGAAGGCCCCTGGCGTGCACGCCACGTACCCGGATCCTGCGCCTTGGCAGCTTCGCTTTCTTTCTCCTAAGACACAAGAACAGAGAGGTCAGGGACAGTGCGCCGCGGTGAGCGGGTCTCTCCACGATCCACGTCCTTAGGTTTTGCTGGAGAATTTATACCAGGAAACGACACAGCCCTTTGAAAGAGTCGTCCATGTCAAACGTCTGCCGCCCCCTCCGTCCTGCTCTCCCCTGGCCCCCCCCTCGGGGCTCTGGTCTCCCGACTCCAAGGAAATGCTCTGCAAGGCCACGTACGCCTCCTCCAGGTCACCCGCCCATGGGACATCTCCATGGGCTCCCAGCAGCCATGACCCCTCCTCGCCTCTCCTCTGGTCCCTTAGCTGGGCTCCAGGGTGCAGCCCCCTCCCCTGGTGCACCCTGTACTCAGTCCCCCACCCCCACCCCCCGCCTGTCTGTACAGACCCTGCCGGAGCTCTCACCCAGTTCCTCGGTTGACACCCATCTCTGCGCCGATGACACAGACGTCTCAGCTGTCACCCCAGCCCTCAGTGCCACCCAGCACGTACTTGGGTGTGGAATGTCACCTAAACTCCACTTAACCAGACTACCCTCCCGCGTCCCTCCGCGCCCCCTCACAGCCTGCTCTGGGGGTCACGGCCCCTTCAGTGGCCCAGCTACTCAGGCTGAAACTTGGGGAGATTGGGACGTCTCCCTCCCTCTCCTGGGCTAGCCTGTCCGGACCCTCCCAACCCCACAGGGTCCACTTCGGAACACACGCCGCGTCCAGGCACTTCACCCAGCCTCCGCTTCCCAAGCCCTCCTCCGCCCCAAACCCCAGGGCCAGGAAACCGTTACTGCCTCTGGAAGGTGATTAGTTCAAGACCCTCGACGGCTTTCTAAGTCATCCTGGCGAGTGGTCTCCACTGTCCCCGGCGCTCGCCAAGGACAGAAGGCTCTGGGGCTGAGCCTGACGGTCCGGCTGAACCACCTGCTGGGTGCTCTACTCAGTTCCCCCACTTGTACGTAAGGGGAAGGAGAATCACCCACCTGAGGCGAGAACCCGCTGGGACACGGGTCCAGTGGGCGTTGGACACTGTCCCCACGCAGCCCATGGGCCCCTTGCCTCCCATCTTCCGTTCCCACTCCTTTAAAGTCACTGACCCGCAGTGTTCAGTGGAAACGTCACTGTCACTTCAGCATGTACTCAGCACATTTCTCTTTTCTCCGCTCTTATCCATTCACTCCTTTCTAACAAGTGGTGGTCAGAGCCCTTCCCACGAGCCTGCCTCGGACACCGCTCAGTGTGGTGGCCCGACTCGCTCGTGCACGACCGAGCTTCTGCCCCCTCCTTACTGTCAACTTAAGGAGCTGAGTCACAGAAGTCAGTGTGATGAGGCCAGTCTACCCTAGAAGCAGGGAAGCTGAGCAGGGACACGTGTGCACTCGAGCACACACCATCGGACCCCCCACGGACTAGGACTAAGGGGTTCCGGAGGGGGAACGTTTGTCCAAAGCCTGCTTTTCACTGCAGGGAAGTCAGGCCCTCGTGTTCAAGCTTCCTTTCTCCTTGGCCTCTGAAGGGGGCGGGGAGCTTCCGGGAGGAAACCTGCCCATGCCCTGCACCCAGCGCCCCGGGCTCCTGCCCTCCAGTCCCCAAGTCCCTCTCTCAGCAGTGACGGCCACTCCCCTCACCCCCCAGACCCCAGGGGATGAGGGGCATGCAGATGAGTTACTACAGGATTCCCTGTATTCACCCCCAAACTAATTCAACAAGCAAGAGAGAGTGAAGACAGCCCTCGTGCGCCCACGGAGAGCACACCGACACGCGGGGCACCTGCAGAGCCCGGGCCCGGGCCCGGGCCTGCAGCTCCCTCGGCGCCGCCGCCTGGCCCTGCAGGGCTGTCATCTCCTCCTCCTTCCGTTTTTCCGCTTCTTCTGTGGCCACTCTCTTCTGCGCCTGGTACAGAATTATTTTTCTGTTAGAGCTGATTTATTTCCAGGGTGGTCTTAGGAGTCGAGAGACAAGTCGCAGCACGTCAGTCATGTTTCTCACACACTGTTATTGTCACTGAGGCGAACGTCAGAAAGGCCTCTCTCACAGACGCTCGCTGTTGCCGCACCCGCAGGTGCCCCCGCGGCCACAGCGCGCCTGCTTGCAGGCAGAAGTGGGCGCCGGCATGAGCGCTGCGGGGGGTGTGTTCCCGGACACGCGGCGCCTCCTGTCGGGTCGGTTCCCTCATGCACAAGTCACTTCTTACGTGTGGGATCAGAGCAAACTCTGTGAAGGTGAACTTACCCTAATTTCCGCATCTGTGGGTCGGCCATCGATTTTCGCAAATCCCTCAAAAATGGTTTTATAGAGAACGTTCTTGCGGGTGGCGCTGTCAGCCGGGGGCAGGTGCTCCAGAACCGCGGCCCGGTGCTGCGCGTACAGGCCCAGGATCAGACGCACCGCCGCCTCGCGGACCTCGGGGACTCTGTGCTCCAGGGCACGTGCTGAAAACTGAGCGTAAGGGTGGGGGGGCCCTTGTTGTCAATGACCCTTATGATGGCCGCGTTTATTTTTCCAGCATGAAAGAAACAAGGGTACATGATCAACATTTGAAAAATAAAGCGACGCCCACAGAGTTGCAGCCATAAAGATACAGTTCTTCCCACCTTCTTTCTTTACATGCGCAGGTGAGTTCGTGTTGTAGGCACAGCTCAGAGTCTTGCTTTTTTTCTGCTTCAAGCATTAACTACCACTTTCAAAGCTATGTCCTCCCACAAACTTCATATTAAATGCTACCCAACGTTTCAGCCACAGAGGAGCGGGAATCAACAGACGTCACTCTCCACCACCCACAGCACCCGGCGTCACCAGTTTGCCGCGTTTGCTTCAGACCTGTCTAAAAGTCAGAGCACAGACGCCTGTGCGGGGCCCTGCGGTCCCCCCGGCCCGTTGTCTCCTCCTCCTCGGGGGCCGCGATCTCCGAGGCCGGGGGCCTGCACCCTCCAGATGTCCTCACTGGCTGCCACGCGTGCACATGGGTGTGTGCAGGGTGCGTGCACGCACGCAGATGTTCTGTTCTACGCGACAGATGGCCCACTGTGCTGTGGTCCTGACACGGCCTCTTACTCAGCCTTCTTTTTTTGAGATCTGCACACGGACAAGATTCATTTCATTCATTCTTCCTGCTTCAAGTACTTTGGTGTCACGTGGACCTATCAACGCACCGCCAGTTCCTCTCGCGGTAAATCCACGACCTGGGGGGTCCTCCCTGGGTCAGCCTCACACACTGGCTTCCTCACTGCCCACGTCATCACCTGCCACATGCACTCAGCTCCTACCCCGGTCCCTGTCACCCTAACCACTGCCCACCTCCAGGGGCTCCAATCTAAGGATCCACGCCCTCTCCTCCGATGATCACACCTCCCTTTCCAGCTCGCTAGTCTGCAGCCCCTCCTCCCCGCACGCCTATCACTGAGTCCCTCCGGCACGGCACGCATGCCCATCCTCAAGTCTGGGCCCTCCCTCCTTCCCTGTGATCACCAGCAAAGCAGAGCATGACTGCAGAGCCGGGGGTCGTGCTGGCAGGTTTCACGCTGGACTCGCAGCCGCAGCCGCCCTAGGGGTCCTGGCGTCGTGTGGTGAACTGACCTGTGATGTTTCCTGGGCCTTTTCCCTTCTCAGACGCCCAGGGCAGTGTCCCCTACTTCCTTCTCGCCTCCGAAGCCCCCACCGTCCACTCGTGGCTTAGAGCTGACCTCCTCTCATTAAGGGGAGGGCTGGTCCCTGCTCTGCTCTGAGCCGGCCCCCTCGAGTGTGCTCGGAGCCCAATCTGTCAGCTACAGCGGGTGCTTTGTTCCTGCTGTCAAACCCTCACCCCCCTCCCACTTTGATTCATCTCCTCTTCCCTCTGTCTGGTTGCATGGCGCTGCACTCAAGTGGACCAGCACAGGGCCATGTGCCCCACAGTCCAGCCCCTCGTCTTCCTCCCAGCCCCTGCGGTGAGGAGGGCTGCCACGGTCAACAGAGATGTGGCGGGAATGGCTTGGCCCACGGAAACCCCCACTCACTTTCCTCTCCTCAGGGACCTGGGCGGTCACGTAGGGAGCTGCGACATCACACGTGGGGGAGGCTGAGTCCCTGAAGGCCCGCGCAGAGCAGAGCAGCTGACGGCTCTGGCCGCGACAAGGCTGAGCTGCCACCGAAGGGCTCGTGTCTGTCACTGCGGCTCAGATGACTGGAGCCGAGGCTCCTGTCGGGACCCTGACGTGGGCTGTGAACACGGGCGGGCTCTGGTCTCTGGTGGGGAACCGGAAAACCGAACGTGGAGGTCGGGGAGACGGCAATCCATGTCACACAGGGCAAACAGCTGACACCGGGTCACACAGAGAAGGTGGGCCGGGGCTACTGCTCTAGTGGTGAGACAGGTGAACGGGCATAATCAGGGGACTGGTATATCTGGGGAGGACTGGCCGCCTTTGGCGGTTTCACAGCAGAACAAGTCCAGCTCCAGAGAGAACTGGAAGTCTGCGGCCAGAGTGATCGAGGCGGGAGGCACCAGGGATCCAAGCAGGGAGCGTGCAGCTCGACCTCATGTTAACAGGCGCTCTCCGAGAGCTGGCTGGGAACGGACTGCGGGCCCAGAGGGATATGGAAGCCACCGGGGAGTCTGTGACAACCAGCAGGAAGAGAGACAGTGGTGGCTGGTCAGGTTCTGGAAACATATTAAGGAAGAGCCACGGCACTTGTTGATGGAGGTCTGAGACAAAGGGAGGGGATGGAGTGGACCCCAACGTCTGTGTCCTGTGCAAACCTCCTGCGGCCAGATGGAGGGGCCGGAGTCCGCTGAGCGGGCAGCAGGAGAGGAGTCCCAGCCGCTCAGGGAGGGGATAGGCCAAGGCCGCAGGTCGGGAGCCCTCGTAAAGCGGCGGTGTGGCGTGGACGGAGACGCGTGTACAGAAAAGAGCAGCCAGGGCCCAGATGCTCGCACTGGAGCTGGGAAGTGGAGCGGAGCCACCGAGGGGCTGAGACGGCGAGGCTGGCGCTGCAGGAGACAGGCCTGGGGCCCCGGAAGCCGAGTGGAGAAGGTGCTTCTGGAGGCTTATTTATCCCAGTGTCTATGAGTGAAACAGGCCAGTACTAACAGGCCCCGTGTGCTCCTGCCACCTGAGTCATGCCAGGTCCAAGTCCGGGCTCTGAGTCCGTGGACGCGTGGAACAGCTGCACAGCTGCCTCCTCCCCGGCCACTGGCGGGAACGGGCGCGGGGCTGACGCAGGGCCGGCGGGAACTGACACGGCGGGACCCTCTCATCCGCGTGGCCCGGGGCCGCACGCTCAGAGCTATGCTGGCAACGTCTGGAGTCGGGACTAGGGGACCTCTGATTTGACAGGAAATCTCTCCCCTACACCTTCTGAGGCCCGTTAGTCATCCAAGCACAAAATCTGCATCTCCTCCTGCAGACCCGACATGCGCTGTGACGCGCTGTCTGAGCTGCACAACCTGCTCCCGTTGGGACAGGGCTCGGCACACGCACTCCGCCCCAATGTGTGCAGCGCCAGCAGTGGGGGGACCCCAGCGCCCTCAGAGGAACCGGCGTGTCCCTGAGGTCACCCGCCCGCCTGGCCAGGCCCCGGCTCGGGGTGCTCACCTTCATCACGCTGTCCACGGTGAAGCCCGCGCCCTCTGTGCCCAGGTCCCTCAGCAGCCGGGCCAGCAGGGCCATCTGACTGATCGCCAGGTGCGCTGAAGAGCCGGCTTTTAATGGCTGGACCAAGTAAGCTGGGATAATCTGGAGAGACCTGACCTCCTTACACAGGGCCATTTCCTACAAAACCAACAGAATTTGTTCACTTTCACTGGAAGAAGCTGAGGCAACTCAGTGCAATTCAGTATGCGCTCAAAGTAAACAAGGAAGGAAACGACAGGGACTAAGAAGGGACAGTGACAAATGGCAATAAAGCCATTGATTTCTAAGCTCCTGTTTCTATTTAAGACATAATAACAACTAGAAACAAAAACCTGCATGACCTGGAGATGAATGAAAGCTTCATAGAAAACGTGATTGAAAACTTAAGGTCTCTCTTCTCAGGATTTTCCCAACCTCAAGAAGAAGAGTTTCTGATTTCTAAAGCCCTGAGAGAAGTCAGCTCTGCCGTGAGAACCGCCATCCTGGCGGTCAGGGAACGCGGGCCCGAGTCTGAGGGGGCCGCCGCTCGGGCTGCCAGGAGCGCTGGGGGTGGGTGAGGGGCGCAGGTACCAGCCCAATCTTCACGTCTCCAAACATGAAACATGTCTCTTTCTATGATTAAGTCCTTTATCATTTAACTACCCAGACACAGGAAAAGAAAAAACTGCTAAAATGTTAAAGAAGAAGACTGGAAACATGATGAAACGTGGATAAAATAAGCTGTGGCACAGGAAGCAGTCCGCTTCAACGGGGCTGCAGGCCACACCGGCCGTGGTGCCCTCCTGCCTGGCGGCACAGTGAGCTCTCTCTCGGAGCCCGAGAGCAGCTCTGAAACACAGTGAGAGGGGAGGGGGGAGAGCGTCCCTCAGAGCAGTGTGAGCGGTAAACTCCCCGTGGGGCAGGCAGGCAGGCAGGCGCCGCCGCGGACACGGGGCCTCGGAGTCGGCCGAGGGGAGGCCGGTGCAGGACAAGGATGGACGCTCACGCAGGCGACCCTCAGCCCCACCGACGTCTCAGAGATTCATGTGGCTCAAAAGTGATGAGACAAAGCCATGCCGTGTCCCACGAGCACCCCAAGCGGTGCTATGTGCTCGTCCTCCCTGAAGACTTACACCCATGAAGCGAGGCCAGACCGGTGGTGCTTCGTGCTGGAGGGACGAGCCCTTTGAGACAGCGGGTGCTTTGGATTTCTTCCCAAGAAAGCCGTGCCGCTCGCAGCACTGTGCGCCACATGCGAAGGGGTTCACAGGCTTTCTGAAGCCCAGACATGAACCTTAACTTAACTTAAGACCTCCTAGACCAGGCGAATTCACTAAAGTGCCCCAAACTTAGCCATTTAACTCCATCTCGACATCTCCCCGTGCCCTGGCTAGAGGAGGCGTGTTTGCTGGAAAAATAAGAACATTTAGATCAAGACAGTTACACGTTTACTGCTACCTCTTTACCCCATTTCTCTGTTCTGATTTAGTTTCCATATATTTTTACTTATTTAAAATATGAATAGCCTACACTGAATAAGAGAAACACTAGAAAAAGCAAGCTGCACATTTTAATCATATTTAAGGCGAAATTTACCTTCCTTAGGACTAAGGAAAGTGTGACAGGGAGTCACTAAGGATCATCTGTGGTGCTCCTGAGCAGACAGAACCTTGCAAGGTGGGAAGGAAGCCGAGCCCCTGGGGGTGTGTGTTGATCACTCACGGTTTCCGATTTTACGGTGAAGCTCATACCTGAATAAAATTGGACGCCGTGCTCCGCAGGCGGGCGGAAGTGTCTCCGGTTCTCGCGAGCAGGAGGGGAACGGTTCTCTCCACGCAGTGAGCGGTTTCGAGCTTACTCAGCTTGTGTTTGGGGATATACTGCGTGATGATCATCTTCAACAACTTCAGAGACGCCTGGAAGACCTAAGGGAAAATCGATTAAAAACAGGTGAGCCGGGACCGCTGACTCCCACCCGAAGTCTGCAGGGGATTCGCCAGTAGTGATAAGCAGGGGCGTCATACTGAACACAACATGCGGTCTGGAAACGGCAAACTCAGCTGCCGTCCGAGCCCGCTTCCTGCAGGGGAGACGCACGCTCCCCTCTCCTGTGTCGTGAGGTCCCCGGGGGCCCTGTGTCTGACGTTCCTGTGCGAGTGGCTGAGCCCCGTGTGAATGCAGGCCACCCCGTAATGTGGGGCGCTGACTCGGGCTCTTTCGGGGTCAGGAACACTTAGCAGTGCCTCCCCAGCTCCCCAGACTTTACGAAACTCAAACACAAACGGGACGTTTATCAGCCCCGGGGAACCAGGCCTGTGCACCCGTGGGTTCTGAAGAGCGGAGTCATGACCAGTGGGACAGACCCCAGACCCATCACTGACTGCACTTCCTGCGGGAGACCCTCGTGCCCAGTGACTCCGCCGTGCCAGGGACAACGGCGCTGGGGGCCAGGCTCCCTCTGGGGCTGCCCTGCCCTCCTGGGCAGGCACTGGGGTCCCTGAGGGCGGACGGGGCACTCACTGGGGTCACTATGTCTCGGATGGCCCTTCTGATGAGGAAGACGGACGCCCGCAGCGTGTTCTTTAAGTCCTCCCTCGGGGTTCCGACCGGCGTCTCCGACAGCTGTTCATACAAGGCCAGCAGCGCGCCTTCCCGGTGTGACCACAACCTGGAGTAGGCGCCGGCCACCTGCGGGGGTGGGGGCCGCTGCCTCAGGCGGGCGCCCGGGCCACGTCCCCCTACCTGGCACCTGCAACCCCGGCCTTGCTTTGTTTCAACCGAAGACGTAGCTTTTCTCTGCCGACTAAGTAGGTGTATTTAGAGAAATACCCTTCCTAATGTGGAGAACTTAAGACCATGTCAGAACACGGAATGTGTGAGAGGCTCCAGCACGAGCGACCTTTGGGGGCAGGTGATGCCCTCATGTCCAGTCCTGCTCTGCGACCGTGTCCCGGGGCTGGCGGTGCCCACACGCGAGCTGGCGTCCAGCAGCACAGACACCCGCCTGAAGCGAATGCGCATCAGGAACCCTTCAGTCTGGCTTACGCACGTGCTGCCTTGCGTGACCCCCGAACAGCAAGGATGCAGGGCAGGGGGACCCCAGGGACAGAGGGCCCGCCCGCCCGCCCACCTCCCCCTGGCTGGCCTGTGGTTGGTGGCGCCTGTGCACGTGGCTTCCCCTTTACCAGGGCCTCGCCCAGCACGTCCACGGCAGAGCTGGCCTCTCTCAACACCTTCTCCGTCAAGGGCTCCGGCTCGCCTGCGGCGCCCGCTCTGGGGGCCTCACTGCCGTCCCTGTCACTCCGTTCCAGCTCCACGGCTGCCACCCCGGGCTGCTGGCGGATAGCAGGCAGAGGCCGCTCGTCGTAGGGCAGAGACTCTGGCTGCAGGAGGACAGGGTGGCTGCAGGGCTCAGTGCCGTCCTCCCCACCTGCCGATCCGGGTCTGCACCCGCGGGCTTGCCGCTCTGGACTCACCTGGTCAGAACCAGGGTGTTTTACTAAGCATCAGCCTCATCTGATCAGGACAACTTACACAATAGAGTGAGTTTGAAAAAAATTACATTAGGGTCACTGTTCCTTTCTAAGCTCAGTATAGACCCAATAGAAGGGCAGCGTTGGGGGTGTAGCTCAGGGGTAGAGGGTGTGCTTAGCATGCACGAGGTCCTGGGTTCAATCCCCAGTCCTGTCTCTAAATAAACAAATAGATGAGGAAAACTAATTACCCCCTCTGTCCCCCCAAAATAAAATAAAATAATTTAAAAAAGAAAGAAAAAAAAAGGCAATGTCGATTCTGCCTCGTTACTGTTTATGGGCCCAGGGAGGGCCACTGCGAGCCGGCTCCCTGGCCTCTGGCTACAGCTCACGCTTGCCCTCATCCGCCCGCATCCTTCCTTCCTCCCCAGTGCCCACCGGCCACACGGCCAAGCACACAGATGCTCCAGGGAGGCCCTAACAAGCCGTCGGCACCTCTGCCTCCTCTGGTCCTCGCCCTCCTGGGGCGGGCGCGGGACTGAGGCTGCACTCATCAGGGAAGACTTGGGGATTCTGCCCACAGTGGGATGCATGCTCCTCTTGGATGGCACAGTGTGCAACCCTGAAGCTGGGGGCCACGTGATGGGTTCCCCTAGGGTGCCCGGAACCACAGGAAACAGTTGCCGGACAGGAAGAAGCCAGGCTTTGCTGACACTGCCGAGCTACTTAATCAAACCGACCTGAAACCCGACAATCTCTTAAATTCCTGGTTATAAAGGCCAACAGCCCCCCGGTTTGAGCCCGGCCTTCTGCTACCTACAACACAGGGAGTTCTAGCAGATGCAGTGACCACACGGCGTGTGCCGAGGCTCTGCTGAGGTCACCTCAGGTCGGGTACCTGACAGACACTGTCCCCTCAGTCCGGGGAACGACCCCGAGTGGGTGGCTACAAGTTCACAGACAGATAGCAGGGGCCCGGGTGGGGTGTGCCTCAACCCTGCCGGGCGAGGGGGCAGGACCGGGCGGGGGCTGATTGCCTATGTCCCCACGTTCCAGCCACGGCGCTCTGCCCCTCCCCTGGAACACAGGCAGGAAAGGGTGTCCCAGTCGTGCCCCCCTACACGCCGCCCGCACCAGGAAGCCCCGCACACACAGTCCTCACGCCACACCTGCTGATCAACTGTACTGGTGCGACACCGAGTTACCAACCTGGGTCTTGGGAGGAGGGTCTGCGGTGGGCGGTGGCTGGTCCACTGCAGGGCACTGAGGAGAAGCGTCCGGGGCAGGGGCCGAAGGCTTCTCCTGCAGGAAGGGGTCTGCAAGGTGGCTTCCTGCCCCTCGTTCTCCTGGTGGTGGCAGTGAGGGCACCAGCTGCTGGTGGTGGGGGCTGACAGAGTGGAGGAGGGGCTGTAGGGGCAGGTCAAGAGGCCTTCGCATCTGGGGGAAAACGGGACACTTAATCCCCATGTCACTGCCATGCCAGGCCCAGCACTCTTGCTCCTGGGGTGGGGGTGCAGCGGTTTCACAAGGCAGAGGGCTGCAACCACACTGACAACGTCCTCCAGCCCTTGGACCGTCTCTGGGTGGTTCCCATGTGGACCCGCCAGCGACACGCATGCCAAATGCCTGTGTGACCCTGAGCACATGTGCACGGGCGCTGCGGCGTGGGGCAGATGGGCTGGGGCAGCCGCGGCCAGGGCTGGCAGCACCCGGGCTGGACCAAGCAGTGTGCTGGTGGCCCCGGGTCGCCCTGAGGAGCGCAAGGACTGGGCGGGTGTTACCTGCTGCTTTGGGCAGATGACGTGGTCACGACCCCCTCCTCACCCCGTGGACAGGGCGGGGAAGCCTGGCACAGAGCGGCCAAGGATGGAGGCCAAGCCAGCAGAGCTGGACCCGAAGGGTGGGCACCGGGCCCGGCAGGGAACCCCCAAGTCTGCACCCCCAGCACCATCCTCCAAGCGCTGGCGCTGGGCCTCAGTGTCCTGGCCTGTGACGTGGGCTCTGGAGACGAGGGCAGAGGCCCCTGCCCCACCCCTCCCTAGTCAGCCTGAGCCGTCAGGGTGATGCTCGGCCGACACCCCAAGGGGTGCGAGGGGCAGGGCCGCCACCAGTTCACCGACAGGGGCCGGGGAGATGGAGGGACCCAGCGGGGAGCCTTCCCACCGCCTCCTCTACCGTCAGGGGCCGCAGCCACCTGTCGCCCGCAGGCCTGCCTCACCCACCAGCTCGGCGTCCATCAGGTCATGCAGCCGCAGCTGCTCATACACGCGGCTGCGGTAGCGCTCCATCTGCTGCTTCTTCTCCTTGGCCAGGTCGTAGTCCTCCTTCTCCACCGCGCAGCGCTTCTCCACCTCGAACCTGCCCAGCCGCTCCCCGACCTGGGCACATGCGTCGGCTTTGCAGTAACGCTGGAGGACAGCGTGGGCGGCCATCCCCACGTCCCGGGGGATGGGGAGGGATGGGACTGTGCCTGCACGGCTAATGGCAGGTTTTTTAAAAAAAAGGTTCTTTGCAGGGGGATTAGGTTTATTATTTTACTTGTAACGGAGGTGCTGGGGGTTGAACCCAGGACCTTGTGTGTGCTAAGCCATGCTCCGCCCCTGAGCTGCACCCTCCCAGTCAGGTAGCTGTTAAGCACCTGAGGCTTCCTGCCGCGGCGGGACGGCTCTCGGGCCCAGGATGACTCTGGAGGAGCGCACCCCGGGACGGTGTGCTTTCGTCCATCCGGGGCCGGGCGGTGCTCGCCGCCCTGAACCCCCACCGACCCCCGCAGCCTCCGAGGCCCGCTCACTGTTCTGAACAGGTACCTTCTGCAAGTCGGCAATGGCTTGCTTCAGCTGCTTAGCGTAGTCGTAACGCTCCTTCCGCACTGCTTCGCGCTTCCTTTCATCTAGTTTGCGTATAATCTGTGCCACTTCCGGGTCCTGGTACATGTCAAAAGCTAAGTCATCTAGCGGGGAGATATAGTCAGATTTCCTAGAGGAAAGAAAAGAATGTTTCAGGGCCGGCGTCAGCCCACCTGATGCTGCAGAAGAAGAGGGGCCTGTGGGCTCAGGGCTGAAGACACCAGGGTGGTCTGGAAAGTGCCCCCCTGCCTCCAAAACTGGAATGTTTCCTGCTGAGAAAGTGGGGGCTCAGAGGAGCCCGTGACAGGCCTCAGGTCACGAAGCAGCAAGCCCAGCGGGTCTTTCTGAGGTCACAGCTCACGCGCTTGACCATGAATTAGCTGCCCTCGGGGCATCTGACCTTCAGTGCGTCCACTCACTCGTTTTTACTCACTCATTCGACAGGCACTCAGTGCAGACCATGCCGGGCTCTGCTGTGGGCGCAGGGACAGGACAGTGCGCGTGGATCATTGGTAGACGTGGGGAAACCAGAGCCAGCCGTGACCAGGCCCCTCCCCTGGCAGAGGCAGACTCGGTGGCCCAGGCAGGCACTTCCTGCCGCTGTAACAGTGACGGACATTAAAGATGGAGAACTGCTACCCCTGGGCTTGAGCCTCAAAGCGTCAGACTGTAAGACGTGGCTGCCCAGCCCTGCAATCAGGAAGATCCCTCCCGGAATAAGTGACCCAAGTCACCTGAATGCCCTGATTAAGTGCCACCCTCCTCCCCTCCAGCCCTCCAGCCTGCCAGCCAGCAGCTCTCCTCCAGGCCTGATGTTCAGAGTGAGACGCCAGTCTAACTACCCAACAGAAAAGCTGGGCGGACGCCTTTCACAGCCTCCCAATCTGCTGGGTCAGCGGCAGAAAGGAGACTGCTGGTGGCTCTGAGCTGGACGCCCTGCACACAGGTGAACTTATTAGACAGAGCATCTGTCGTAGAAGTTTGGTGGGTTAATAGTAAATTCAAACAGGACAGGGGACCAGGCCGTCTTTCAAAAGCACCAAGTCCCCCTCCCGACTCCCTGGCCTCAGGCAGTTTGCAGGAGGAGCCGCGGGCAGGGAGGCCGGGGCAGCTTCAAACCCCCTCATCTCAGTGGCGAGTGAAGAGCCCAGGGCCCACGTGTCGACGAGATCCGCGGGGCTACTGTGCCCAAGTGCACACTGACCCCTCAAGTCTAACTCTCGTCGCCTTGAAAATCTAGAGGTGAAACCAAGCCATCGCTGCAGCACGGAGGTCCACGAGGGACACAGCGGGGTCGGAATTCCGGGCATCTCAGGGCCCCGAGGAGCCCCAGGTGCCTGAGATGGGTTGTGCCTCTGGCACTGCACACAACCTTTCAGGACCTCACTTCACCTTCCAGAAGAACGGGGGGACGCGGCAGGACTGCAGTCCACTGGCCCACTTGGCCAACATGATACAAAACTGACTTAAAGAGAAACGAGACCCCCAGAGAGCTCGCATCGGGGGCCCCAAGCCCGGCCAGCCAGCGCCCCCCCAGCTCCTCAGCCTCGTGCGTCACCGAGGGTGGAGCCCCGGAGTGGCCCCACGATGACACCTGCGGGGAGTGGCTCGAGCACCTGATCCTTAGCGCTGCACTCCCTCGCCCCAGCTTCCCTCGTCCCCACCTTGAAAGGCAAGGACCCCATCAGGCCGAGGACCCGGGTCGAGACTGAGGAGGAGCTCGTGCAGGTGTGGCAGGTCACTCTTGTCACGACCTCTCACACACCACTGCCCAGCATGCCACCCTCACCGCCACCATGGTGGCCCCTGCCTCAGGCTCAAGGGCCCCCTGGAGCCCAGGCTGCAGGGGATGGGGCCCTGCAGGGAGCAGGCTCACTGGCCGCTGGGTGCATGCCTGGCAGAGCCAGCGGCGCCTGGGCCATCACCAACTCCGCGTATGATGCAGAGAAGCCGGCTTAGCGGCCGCGCCAGCACCCGACCCCATGTGAGAGATGGCGCACCAGTCACGGCAGACACCACACGGCTGCGGGAGCCCAGAGGCGTCTTGTCTTTTCTCTGCTGGGTAGCTGCTGTCAGGGACGCACTGGGTATCGTTTTGAATTCCCTTCTTTAGGCCGGGCACCTGGGGAGTGGCCCCTTGCTCCAGTGGACAGTGGGCACGTGGCAAGAGTGCTGGAGGCCTCTGCCCCAGGGGCGCCGGGATCAGGGGGTGGACAGGGCCCTGCCACCAGGCCCCTCAGCCTCGCTCTCCACACCTGACCCGCTAAAGAGAAGCAGCAAGACGGAGAGGTCTGGAGGGCGGTCACTGAGGGCGTGTGCGGAGGGGACCTGTAGAGACCCACGTCGCGTGCGTCCGCATCCCCCGAGGAAAGTTCCACAGCAGACAAGATGGCGCCTCCGGTAACTGGCCACTTGGCCAAGTGATACCTTCCAGTCTCACCCATGAACCTGCCTGTGCCTCTGAGGTGCCAGCTGGTGGCGACAGGCCCTTCATCTGAGCACATCTTAGAACCTCTCTAGTAACACCTGAACACACGAGAAATGCAGTCATCTCCGAAGGTCGGGCGTGGAGGGTGCGCTAAATAAAACAGGGGACTTCACCTGCGGTGGGTTCAGGACCACCCTGTCAGTGGCTCCTCCAGCTCCGGACTCAATTCCGAGGCCCCCAAGTCCAGGGTCCTTTGGAGATGACTCACACTTCCATGATCCCAGGCAAAGCCACGCAAGTTTCCCGCCCTGCAGGGGATGCTTACACGGTGCAAGTTCCTTCGAGAGCTGGGTCCTCCGTGCTGTGTCCCAGGTAGTGGTCAATCAGCTTCTCCCTGGAGGCCTTGGGGAGAGGAAGCCCTGCTTACTGTCTCAGAGGAAAAGGAGCGACACAAACCCTGACCTGGAGACGACGCGGTACGAAACATCAGCGAGCTTCGACGACCCTGGTCCTCTGGAAGGACACTAAAATTCTCAAGGACAGTTTGATGTACAGCAGCTGCAAGAATGCCCTGCTAGGTATTCACCAGATGCTCTGATAAAGATTTTTAGGATGACACTTTTTGTGACAAAAATAAATGCTCCCCTCCCCTCCTTCCGTGTTAGAGACAAATGATCCTCTTTAGGAACGAACATCCCAAACTTACAACATCGCTTTCGTCGCTGACATCTGCAGGGTCTCCAATGATGTTTATTGCAACCAAAGCAACCTGAGAGAGAGTCGATCGATAGAAATTACGTGTGAAACGTCTGGTGTGACTTAAACTCTTTGTAACAAACTCTCACTGACCAGCCCTCAAATGGGAGGCGCACGTCACAGGGCGTGAGCTGGAAAACCTCACGCTCGTGCAGGACCACTGTTCACCACTCCTGTCAATCACCTCAGTCCGTGCTCTAATGCTGAACCCGGGGTCTGAAGGATGTTAAAACAATAGCTAAAAACCCTCCGACACTTTAACCCAGACTTGCCTTGAACTCTCCACTCAAGGTTAAGGATGGGGTCATCTCTCTACGATGGTGGTAAATTCGACAACGAAATGAAAACCCACGTTAACACAGCTGGGTTCGTCTCAGTCAGTGGTTCTCCCCGGAGGGGGAGGAGTCGCCCTCCCGGACCCCCTTCCTCGAGAATCACATCACTGCAGCTGAGCTAACAAGCGGGGATTATGGCGAGCACTTGCACGTGTGGGAGGGAGGAAGAGGCTCAGAATCACCCCAGTCAGCTGCCCACAGCGCTCCACCCCAGAGCCCCCCTTCCCCACCCGGCTCCGCACAGAGCTCTGCCTGGTGGGCACGCCTGCCGGCCCCTTGGACGGGCTGGGAGCGTCGTAAATATTTGTGCGAGTTTGCTCAAAAAAGATTGCTTTGGACACCGGTGATTTCCACTCCATTAATTATGCCAAAAAAAAAAAAAAAAAAAAAAAAAGGAAAAAGAAAGAAAGGGAGGCTGGGAGCTAGAGAGATCCTGGATTGCACATGACATGAAACGAGGTTCCCAATTTCTACCAGGGGCTGCCGCTCGCACAAGTGTGGTGGGTTTACCCGGAGCGGTGCTGTCCAACAGAAACACAGCACACATCGTGCGTGCGATTGTGAGTTCTCTAGTAGACACAGGAAAGGGTGTGAAAGAAGCAGATGAAACTGAGCTTAGTAACACGTCGAAGCCTAACAGCCGAGACAGCGTCACCCCCTCGCGCGACTGAGCCCAGCCGGCGCGCGGCCCCCGCGGCTGGACCGGCCCCGCTCCCGGCGCCCTCAGCCAGCGTGGCCGGGGCTCCGAAGCAAAGGGCGCGGCCGCGGGCCACCTGACCCTTCCGCACAGACACCCCCCCGCTGGGCAGTCTGATGCCAAAGGGGCTCCTCCGAGCCCGTCATGCAGTGAACTGGGTGCTCTTTCTAAAGCATAATGTTGTCGGCTGCTGACGTTTTATGCGTTTTATGACTCTGTAACAGATGCTAATGTAACTGATATTGCCTTGTGGACATTTTCAAATAATAATAATACGGTACTTTGGTACAGAAAATTCAGCTTACCTCGTTGAAAAGTGTTAAAATAGAGTAGCTTATGTTAGTGGTAATGGTTACATATACATATGTAAGCACAGTTTTAATTAATGTTTCAAAGGTAAAATATTCCTTTGTGTTGCTGGGAAACTTTTAAATGCTGATTAGATATTAAAACTAATACAGTAAGAACAAAAGAGTCTGAAACGCCGAGGGTGAGGACGAGTCCTGGGGGCGGCGCCTCACCTGGTTGTACGCGTTGTACTTGTTGACGTGGTTCTGGTGAAAGACCAGCTTCAGGAACTGCCCCACTGCGTCCACGTAAACGGACTTCAGTTCCCGGGCTTTGCAGCCTGTCTTTTCATTGTCACAGAGAGACACGTACCTGCAAGAAAAAACTCGACTCCAGAATCACGTTGATTCGGAAATAACGCTGCCCTTCTGTTCCCTCTGAGATCAACGGGTTTCAAGGAAAACTTAGGTTTGGATTGAAAAAATCCTAGGAAAAAAGCCGCAAAGTCAACTTCTAAACAGCGTGTCTTAGGACAAGTTCTGCATCTGGAAAGGGGAGTTGAACGCTGCTGATACAACGGTGGCCTGGCTTAGTAAGCACATTCACCACGAGGCAGGTGTTAGGAAATCACGCAATCTTGACCCACATGCAAGGGCCTAGAGGACGACCAAGAGCAAGGGGCAGTTCCTTAGCTTTCACTGCTTTGAGGTGGAACTGGCCTGGCTGAAAGTTGCCGCCATACATTCTGAATCCGTCCTTACCCAAGCCTTCGAAAGCGCTCGGCTGGGCGCGGCGCGAGGCGCTCGGGCAGGCTCTGGCCCACGTAGAACTCCACCTTGCTCGGGATCAGGCACTGGTGGGCCAGCAGCTGCAGCTTTCTCACTCGACACCGCTCCACCATTTGCAGAACAATTTCTTGTGGAAACTGGCAAAACCTGAAAGCAAACACACTTTGTTGTTTCCGCACGATCCCCGCAGAGGGCTTCTGGATGTCTGCACCCTGCTTCCATGTGACGTGGCAGGTCCGTGGGGCCGAGGCCGCGAGGCCACCAGCCCCGTCCCCGCAGCCTCACAGTCGGAGCAGGGGCTCTGAGCGAAGGTGTGATGGGGTCTGCCGCCCCCGGTGTGAACCACACTTTGAGCAGTTAGTTCGTGGTTTGAATGAAACTTCAAGTTAGTCACGAGTCACACATCAATCTAAAGAGGCTGTGCTGTGAGTCGCAGGATTTTCCACAGGAACCTAAATCCCCTTGCTTCCCAGAACCCTGAGCCGATGGAGCAGCCGTCAGTCAGCCCCGTGCCCCGCACACGCAGCGGCCCAGAGGAGGAGCCGCTACTCCTGCTCAGAAGTGACTCAGTGCGCTGGAAACCTCTCTCGTGGTGTATGATTGTGCCCAGGTGACACGAGCGAGCGTGTGTGGGGCTACGGAGTACCGGCTGCACACAGCAGTGGGCTGCCCAGGGCATCAGAGCGGGGAAGCACCGAGGACAGGCTGTTGGGAAAGGCCCTTCCAACACCAGTGTCCGACCCTGCATGAGCGCCCTGGTAGACCATCCACTGGCCCGCCTGGCCCCTCTCCCTCCTCTTCTCCCAGCCAAGCCAGCCTGCCTTTTCTTTCGACCCGATCGGCCTCCTCCCGACCTCACACAGACATACTCTAGGACCCCCTTTGTAGGGAACCCTCCCGTGATCCTGAATCCCTCCCCGGCTCGCAGCCCGTTTCTCAGCTGCCACCCCAGCCAATGTCACAGGTCACTCTTGTGAAGGCCACTTCTGACCTCTGTGATGCTGACTGTGACCTGCACCTCCCAGCCCTGATCTTGCTCAGCCCACAAGCCTGGCCCACCTGGCCACCCCTCCTGGCCCCTTCCTGCCTCAGGCTGCCTCCCCGTCCAAGCCCGACTGTGCCTGGACTCCTGCGTCTGGGTCAGGTGCCGGGCTCTCTGCTCCAGCAAGACCCACTGGAGGGGATCCCATCAGTTCTATCACGAAGAACCCCAAGTAAACACCACCTGTGTCTGAACCTGCGCATCCAGCCGGCAACCTGACGTTCCATGGACGCGTCCACAAGGCATTCGATGCGACAGACAAAACCCACCCCCGCCCAGCTCCCCCATCCCACCCCCACCAGCCTCCTCCCCCAGCTTTTCCCACCTCAGCAGTGGCCCGCCGCCCACCCCATGGCCCATGCCTGTCCTTAGCTCCTAACAGGATGGCCAGAGGCCCCCAGCTCTGCCTGACGGCTCCCTGCTGTGATGTGGTGACCTGGCTGCGGGCGGGCGGGCGGGCGGTCAGGGCAGAAGGAGGAAGGGCACAGAAAGGAACGTCAGGCTGGGCTAGGAAGGGCGGGTGGGAACCTCTGTGTGTAGCTGAGGGACACGGCAGGGTGACCGTGGGCTGAGCGGGCTTGTTCTGGGGCTGTGATCCTTGGGGTTCCCGGACACTTGAGATTTCAGAAATGCACAGGTTGTAAGGGGAGTGCTCGTGAGGCAGGAGGGCCGCCAGGGCAGGGGACCCGCAGCTCGAACCTCCAACACCCTCCCTCCCGACTCCGGCCAAGTGCCGCCTTAGACACGGGCGACACGTGCTGTGTTTAAACGCAAGGCACACGCGTCATAACTTGTGGTGAGACCACCCTAGACATGAGGACTCTTGGTAATCTATTGTGAAAAAAATCCTTTATTATTTTTTAAACAACCTCCAAAATTGTTTAAAGAAAATTAAGACAATTGACAAAATTTTCAAATTGTATTTTTTTGAAGTTGTGTATTTTAAAACCCTTTAAAAAAAAGGGCTATGACTCAGCTGTTCAAATGCAGCTTATCAAGAGTTTATAGATGAACCAGAAAAACCCTCAAGCTGATTAAAGGAAGAAACAACACACTCTGCAAGTGAACAAAGGGAAACCTCGTCTAAAGCAGAGCCGGGGGCCCTGAAGGGGGCTCTCGGGGGCGTCCCTGATCTCACTCCTGGGTGGGAAGCAGCTGGCTGCGCTGCGCCTGCAGAGGCGGACTTTCTCCCTGCCCAGCCACGGCCCGGCCAACGGGAAATGTCAGCCGCTGGGACCCTCACTCCCCTCCTGGGGGCTTTGTTCCCAGCAGCCCCTCCCAACCTCCTCCTTTTCTCCATAAAGTAACGTTCCTCTCCCTCCTTTGTCCCCCACATTTCCTGTGGTTTCGCCACGGTCTGCATGTTCCGAACTGCAGTTCCTTGTTGTCGTGAAGTAAGCTCACTTTGCTAGTAAGACCCCTGGCTGTTTGATTTTTAAGGCTGACATGACCTAAAAAGGCTGGTGTGTC
Source organism: Camelus bactrianus (assembly GCF_048773025.1). Taxonomy (NCBI): domain Eukaryota; kingdom Metazoa; phylum Chordata; class Mammalia; order Artiodactyla; family Camelidae; genus Camelus; species Camelus bactrianus. The sequence goes on along the minus strand of NC_133551.1, from coordinate 77,549,093 downwards.
ATTTTTCAGGACAAACTGACAGCTCTATGTGTCTCTTGAGTTTTGCTTTTTTTTTTAATGGAGGTGCTGGGGATTGAACCCAGGACCCCGTGCGTGCTAAGTGTGTGCTCTGCCACTGAGCTCTGCTCGCCCTGATTTCTTTTTGAATAAAAATAATTTGACAAAAAGTTCCTGCCTGGAGGCTCTGGTCATTGGTGTAAACTTTGTGCTCTCTTGGAGAGGCGTGTCTCGCGCCCTGAAGACGGCAGGCCCTGTGGATTCCCGCGCTGGAGAGACACCGGAGGCACTTCCTTTGTGCCCTGTAAAGCCCCCCAGGGCCCCCCCAGGACAGCCCTATCAGGCCCTCTGACCTGGGCTAACAGCGCCCTGCCCTCCCTCGGGAGACTTGGTTTGAGGGCACTTTCCTTTGCCTTCGTATGATGCGCCTGACCTCAGGGAACACTGTGTTGAAGGCAGGAGACCCCAAGCCCAGCCCAGGATGAGTCTGAGTGGTGATCCAGGCGCAGATCCCCTTTCTTTGGGGGGACTGGAAAGCCTACTACTAAAACGAGGAGAGGGCACGTCCCAGAAGGGGCACCGTATCAATACAGGAAAGAATCATGTTAGTATTGCTCATATAAGTACTTCTAGAAACGGGGTCCGGGCCATGCGCATAAGCACCGAACAAGCCCATCTAGCCTAAAGGACCTCTTCCGGAGGGGGATGCAGGCAGGGGACGCAGGGGAATGGAGGACGTTCGCATAAAACCGTGGCCCCAGCTCAATCCGGGCCTCCGGCCTGGGGAGAGGCAGGACTGGACTGACTTGTGAGTGCAGGGGGTGGGTGTGGATGTGCCCCGGGCTGCCTGCGTGGGATGTTCCTCCCCCGTCCCTCCCGCCACCCAGGAGGCTGCCCTGGCTGGGCAGGGCGGGGCGCAGCTGGGGCAGGCCCAGGACGCTTCCTTGCCTGCAGATAAGGCCCTCGGTCCCAGTTATCAGCTTCAGCAGCAAGAAAGGGGCTGTCTACCCCTATCTGCTTACTCCTGTTTAATTTCTCAGTTCATTGAGAATGGAGCCCTAATTGTTGAGGCCCCTCAACAACTCTAAAAAGAAAATATATTTGAATTTTAAATAGGATTTACATTCAACTTTTCAGCAATACATCTTCTGAATAAAAGTAAGTGGCAAGGGTATGACTGAATTTAAACGTCATGCATGTTTACACATTTGTGAGTCTGGGACAAACAGCACCTTCTACTCGTTCTCGGAAAACAAGTCACGAGGAGGTGACAGCCCGGGAGGCGAGTGGCCTCAGGCGGCTGGCGCTGAGGACGTGTAGGGGGCCTGACCAGGCCCCGGGGCTTCTCAACAACTAACTCTGCTTTTGGGGAAGAATGAAGGCCTCTCAGGAAAACACTTAAAGGTTTCAGAAAAATACTTACTAGTATTACATCACTCCAGTAATGAGCATTTTTGAAGGTGTACAAACATTCCAGATGGATTCGAAAGAGACTTTCTGGGTCAAAGTCCCAAGCTACACGAAAGCCACCAGATGCAAAACCTCTACCACGGAGCTCAGCCAAGGGCGAGGCAGGGTCCCCCCCCATCCTCTGCACGGCACACTGCTCGGGCGAGCATAGGTTACTGCTATCAGGAAAAGGGTAAACAAATCTTTACAAACAGAAGGAAGGAAATCCAGGAGGTAACTAGGCTGGTGAATCCAAGGGGAACCAGACCCTCCAGTGGCTCTGCCGTCTGAGTTATAATAAAACTCAGATAACAAAGCGGAGGCCAGAGCCCGCGTGCTCCTAAGAGCCCCCCGCCCGCGGCCCCCGGCCCGGCCCACCTCGGCGACCTCCACCCGCTGACAGTCGGAGCGTGGACCATGAGTTCCCGGGCACTGAAGCCGTCTTCGTGTCCGGACGAGCTGACAACCACGAATCCAATCTTGTGGGGCATTCTGCACTCGGGGCTGTTTATGGGAGCAGGAGAGACAGCTTTCAAATCAAGGAACTCAGAAGCACGTAACACTGAAAGTGTTTGTTCAAAGTCATTCACGACCTGGCCAGGACTGTCCCGTCACTTTGAAAGAGTCCAGTTTCTTGTTAAGTACTTTTTTTTTTTTGTATTTATTTAATGGCAGTATTGGGGATGGAACCCAGGACCTCGTGCGTGCTAAGCATACACTCTACCACTGAGCTATACCATCCCTGCCCTCTTGTTAAGTACTTTTCAAGGCACCTCTAATTCCACATAAGGCATCAGTTAACTTACCTTAACGTCTTCCAAATATATGTCCAAAAAGTGTGGCCAGTGTTGTTTTAACTATGCCCCTCCCAAAGCTAAGCTTAAGTCCTAACTCCCAGGACCAGTGAATGTGGCTTCATTTGGAAACACGGTCTTTGCAGATGTAACCAAGTTAAGGTGAGGTCACACTGGAGTAGGGTGGGCCTACTCCACCGTGACTGGTGTCCTTATCAGAGCAGAGACAGGGACACACATGGACAGGGAGAAGTCCATGTGACAAGGGCCCAGCAGGGAGCAACGCACCTGTTGGCCGAGGACGGCCGGGTGGCAGCGGCTGGTAGGGCAAGGACGGGCCCCCGGAGCCGTCAGAGGGAACTGGCCCTGCACACCCACACCTTGCTTTTGGACTTCTAACCTCTTGAATAAATTTCTATCGTTTTAAGTCATCCAGTTTGTGTTACTTTGTTACAGCAGAAACAAGGTTTTTTGCTAAAATATGAAAGCAAAGTTGTTCCTATCAGTTAAGAAATTAATACAACCAGCGTGTTAGTAAGCCACACAGAAGTAAGGGGAAGGGGGCGGGTGAGTCAACAGCGCCCTAACTGCTGCATGAACACGCACGGCCGGGGGCGCCGGCCCGCGGCCAGAGCGCCTAGTGCGCAGCCGCGCCCCGGGGCCGGGCTGGGCGGCTGAGTCTTGGGAGACGTTTAAGTGTTGGCTGAGTGATTGTTTTCTGTCATGACGTGTGAGTGACCCGACTTGGTTCATAGTTACACACCTTCGTTTCGAGGGCGGCTGTGGCGATACCTGGCTTTGCCTGCTGCTGCTTTGAAACGGCGCCCCAGTCGCAGTTTGCCTGGGTGACTCTGCCCTCCCCAGGCCCGGATGTGCGGGGCCGACGCCCCCTGCGCTCCTCAGCTCCACGCCTGCGGGGGCACCGGTCCTGGGCTTGGTCGGTCCACAAGTTCCACATCCCTCCTCAGTAACTGGTTCAGGGATGGGGACATGAGAACAAGACCCAACAAACAGGACCAATGTGACTCGATACCAGGACTTTGCTGGGGCCGCAGCCATAGGATAGTGTTGGCCGGAGGCTGCTGGAGGCCACCACTGGGAGATCCTGGCAGAGGGCAGGGCTGCTGGGGGGAAGTAGTGCTGAGAGGCAGACACGCTGTGGGAGCCTCAGGATTTAAAGACCAAACAACTCATGGACTCCCGTTTTCTAGTCAATAAGCCAATCCATCCCTCTTCAACAGGCCGACCTGCGTGAGGTGTCAGTACGCAACCAACGGCCCTCGCTGACACGGGGGCAGGCTTCTCCACAGAGGTCTCTGGGGCGGGACACACTGTCAGCTGAGGCTTTTCGGCATTAGGTAACATGTGAGCACGCCCCACATGCAACCTGCCTGCTTCACACACTGGTACACGAGCTAGGGCTTCCTTTGACTTACTGAGAACCTGAAGAGGGCCAGCTTGGTAAGTGTCGGCAGTGCTAAAAGCAGACAGAGACCATTGTCAAAGAGCCTGGTTATTTTCTGCACACAGCCCGTCACAGGATAGAAGAGGAGAGCTAAGCCAACCTGGAGATGCTGAAGTGCAGACACAGAAGACGGTGGGCGCGAGCTCCCCCGCAGCCCACTGCCCGGCCGGCTCCGCGCCAGGAACAGAGCCGCCCCGCCCAGCCTGCAGCGCCTCCTGCGTGCTGGTGCCCTGGTGCCGGGCTCCGGCCTGGACTGACTCCTCCCTCGACCTCCACCTCCCCCCACCTACTTCTGCATCCTCCCCTCCCCACTTCCACCCATGGGGCGCCACGTCTCATTGGTTCTGCCCTGGAATGGTGACTGCACACACGCCTTCTTCTGGCTGTCACAGTCTTTTCTAGAAAACAACAGCCAGGTCTCCCTCCCTGGAGGACCGCTCCTGCCTGCTGAACGTTCCTCCTCAAGCCCCATCTGCTCTTCCAACCCTCACTTCTTGTCAGGGATTGTCAAGCCCAGCCAAACTCACTAAAGCTCAGTGCCACATCCCTGTGCTGGGGTTCTCCACATCCTCTGGTCAGCTTCAAGAGTAGGGCCTGTCACTTCCTATCCCACCTCGAAAACGGTAGGTATCAATGAAATATTTTCAACTGAATGTGACAATGTATCTGGACATTCTGAGATTTGAGATACTGTTTACCCTGCTTGGCATGTGTCAGACTGACGCCCTTACTCGGTACGCCTGCTTGCAGATGGGCATGTGTTTATACCTTCATGACAACTCTGACACCCTGACTGTAGAGACCAGGAAACTGAGGCACAGAGAAGCCGATGCCCAGGGCCATCTGGCTATGAAGCCACACAGGCAGGGTTTGTCCTAAAGCTGGTCAGGTTCCAGAGTTTCAGGTCTTGACCAACAGCCTCTGTTATGGTGCAAAGACTTAGAAACAAGACCCTTTAAATCTGAACAGAGGATGTGTCCACAACTACACTATGTTGCCTCAATAAATTCAAAACACAGGGCTGGCATTTAGGAACCAGGCAGGAGACATGTCAGGGAACAGTAGAGGCAACCTTATCACCTGGGTTTGGGTATCTGAAAAGGATTCCTTTTTGGCTGCATCCTTCCACCTTGTACCCTAGGGCCCCCTTTGTGTAAACCTTCAAGTATTACAAAAGATACTTGGGGTGTCACTAAAGGACACTCGTATTAGGCTCTGTAAGAATCATCGCTAACATTTTGCGGAGAACCAAAACTCCGGTGAACGCGGGGCCCCAGCCGCCCTGGTGCACAGCGGTCCGCATCCCAGAACACGCGCCGGACCGCACCTCTCCCCGGGCAGCGGTCACGGCCCACGCGCCCTCGGTACGCACGCTGGTACGGGGCGGGGTAACTTCTGCTTGTCACTATGTATCAGGGGTATTGATACCGCGAAATTACATGGAAATAGTTTAGCAACTTCCAAACCATCTCGCTACAGGACTGGGAGACAAAACTTGCATCCACTTTTCTTCTCAAGAAAGCGTGAATGTGACACGGTTACATGATTTTTGGTCAAGCAACCGCAAGGCTCGAAAGCGCCTCCGAGAAAACCCGAAACACAAGAGCTTAAAGAGCCCGCTCGTTCGCGTCCCGCCGGCACGGACGTGGGGTCGCCGTTCTGTGGGAGGGCGGCTCGGCCCGCACCGCCGCCGAGCGCGGGAGCCGAGCGCAGGCCGCCGGGGCAGTGACGCAGCGCGCGGGCCGCGCCCGCCGGGGCCGCCGCTCGGCCGGCCGCCCGGGGAGGCCTCCGCGGGCCCGGGTCCGGGCCCGGCCCCGCCGCCCCGCCGCCCCGCCGCCCCGGCCCGCACGGCCGCCCCGCCGCTCCCCGTACCTGTCAGGACGCCCGCACGACCCCGGGGGTCTCCGCCCCTCTCCTCGGCGGAGCTCAGGCGGCGCCTCGTCCGCCGCCTCGGGCCGGCCCGCACCCCCGAGCCGCAGTGGCGGTGGCAGAGAAGGAATTGCCCAGGCGGCCCGCGCCCACCGCCCGGGCCGCGGCCGCCGCTCCCATGACAACCAGGCCGGCCCGGTCTGGCCTCCGCGCGTGCGCGAACCCGCCTCACTGTGCCGCGCCTGCGCACAAGGCGGAATTGTTCTGCCGCTTCCCGCGCCTTCTGGGTAATGAAGTTTCCGCAGTGCGGCGCCTGCGCACAAGGCGGGGTCGCGCCGCCGCTTCCCTTGGACTTCTGGGTAATGTAGTTCCCGGCTGGGGGCGGCGCGCGTTCTTGATTCCCCTCGGTGTAGCACATTACGCGCCGAACCCCGGCGCTGCCAGCTAGGCCGGTGCACCCCTCGGGGCTCGAGGGTCTGAGGATGTCTGCGGTGACTCAGAAGCCCAAGACGTTCAAGCTGCGGGCTCTGCACAGCCAGAAGAAGTTTGGGGTGGCGGGCAAGAGCTGTGAGGAAGTGCTGCGGAAGGGGTGCCTCCGTTTACAGGTGCCCCGCAGGGCCGTGGGCTGGGGGACTGGGGGACTGGGGGCCTCCGCTTGCAGGCGCCCCTCGGGGCCGGGGGCTGGGGGACTGGGGGCCTCCGCTTGCAGGCGCCCCTCGGGGCCGGCGGCTGGGGGACTGGGGGCCTCCGCTTGCAGGCGCCGCGGGCCCGGGAGCCAGGGGCGTGCCCAGAACGCTGCTGGTGAGATGAAACAATGCTGAGCTGTCGTCTTGCACCCTCGGGACTGGTGGAGCTCAGGCTGCACCGAGCCACACAGTGTGTCCCTGAGTCCTGACCTGGTCACTGGGAGGGGACACTGTCCATGTCCCACAGGTGGAGAACCTGAACCTAACCACAGCTGACGGCCACGTGCCGGTCCCTGGGCCCCTCTGGCTTCTTCTGTGGGTTGTGGTGGAGTCCACATGCAGCCCTGTGAATCGGGTGCTAAGACCCTCATTTCACAGATGAAGAAAACTGAGGTGCCGAGCGACTAAGCAACCTGCCATAGCTGCAGAGGATTGGCGGGCATTTAAACCCAGGACTGGCTGAGCCCAAAGCCTCTTAGCAAAGCCTCTGTGAGGGCGGGGGCTACCACAAGCTGGAGCAATTGGAGTCCTCTGGGGCTTCTGGCCATGCCTGGTGTCTGCAGAGGTGCTGCGTCTCAGCAGGTGGCCCTAGTGAAGCCTCTGCCCCAGCGCTCAGGTGCCCACCTGCGTGGGAGAAATTTGGGGAGAATAAGAGATGCTGCTTTTCCATCTCAAAACCAGGCAGTGTGGGAGACGTCCGGGCCCCAGGGAATCCCCATTTCCTGTGCTGTGGAGGGGTTCCCAAAGTCCCTCTCTGGCCCCTCAGCCCCAGTCAGAGCTGGGGGACTTTGTGGAGGGACCTGGGACAACATTTCCGTCTTTCTGACCGTGAAGGTCAGTACAGCTCTGGCCTGAGATTCAGGGACCAGTTCCCGTGGCCGCCGGTTAACCTTCTGCGTGCTCCGGGGCACAGCCATGCGGCCCCTCCCCTCCTCAGTCTCCCTTGGCGCAAGATGAAGGGGTTGTGCTCAGAGGCCTCTAAGGGCCCTTGCACACCCCCGTTGTAAGGATTTCAGCTCACATTCTTGCCCTTACTGTGTTACTTCCCTTGGCTGGGCTTAGACCAGCTGGGGTTGCAAATGTGTATGTGTGTGAGGTGGGGTGAGGGGAGGAATAAAAATTTACTGTAAAAATTCTTAAAACTGATCGGAGTCAAGCACCAGAGAACTCAGCAAGTTAACAGTCCCAGATGCTGGTCACAGTCCCGTAGACAGAGGCGGTGAGTCGTCTTCAGTAAGATGTCCCCTTAATTAATCAGTGCCCAGAGAGAGACGTGAGCGGGAGGTGCTGCATCCTGGCACCTGTCGGGCAGTGCGGGTGTGTTTACAGGCCTAGTGGAAGCAGTTAGCCGTCATTTCGGGAAACCCAGGCTTGGATTTTTAAGTGCCTGGGAGGGGCTCGTTCTGAAGGAGTCCGAGTCATGACTCCCACAAAGCAGTCACCGCCATGTGTGTATTTTTGTAACTTTCCACATCTTAGAACAACCTGCAGTAGGGGCCCTTGTTTTGATGTGCTCTGTGCCCAGAGACAGCATCTCAAGTGTGAGTCTTCAGAACGTAGTTCCTCCCTGTACACTGCGAGGGCTGCAGGTGGAAAGCCCGTATGTTGCCTGCCCACGGTGGGCCCACGTGACCCAGTCCGGCAGTGCCTGCCCTGCTGTCCCCTCCCCTCCCCGCAGCTGCCCGTTCCCGGCTCCCGCCTGTGTCTGTACGAGGACGGCTCGGAGCTGACCGCAGATCGTTTCTGCAGCATCCCAGACGGCGCGGAGCTCGTGCTTCTCACCACTGGCCAGACCTGGCAGGGCTGTAAGTGGCGGGGACCCTGGAGGTGGGCGGGGAACTGGTGGGGCTTTGGAGGTGCTGAGGGTCTTCCCCGGGGGTGGGGCATCAGCTCGGGAGGGAGGGGTCCCCATGCTCTGAAGTCAGAAGAGGGAAAGCCAGGAGCCTGGATGTCCAGTTGATTGTTTGCTGTGTCTTTTTTCCTCTTTAAAAATGTCTTTTTGTTTTATTTCTGTTCACTTGAGGTGTCCTAGTAACTCCCGAGGGCAGAAGGGAGGCCTCTGGCACTGGGTGAGGCGGACCGGAGAGGGCGGCTGCTCTGCTGCGGGGCTTTCTTGGGGGAGGGCTGGTGGCTCCTGTCACGCTCGGTGTCTGGTCTACGTCGGTGTTTGCGGACACTCTGCCTTCGGGCGCACGTTGAGGCTGCCGCGCTGGAGCCGTGCTGTCAGAGGTGGGGGGGCCATGTTGGGTGACAAGTGCTTCTCCGGAGCCCTAGGCCAGTGGCAAGGTGTGTGCACTTCCCCCAGGAGGGCTGCCTGGCTCTCTGGCTTCCGTTTCAGGAGATGCTTCTGGTGCCCCGGGAAGGACACAGAGCTCCGAGGACTGGGACGGTCCTGCCTCCTCTGCCTAAAGGACAGAGAAGGTCTAAGAGCAGCGGAGGTGTGGCCTCGCCCCTCTGCTGGGACTCTGCGGTCTTCAGGGAAGGTGACACGTCTGGTGTGTGCTCCAAGTTGCAAGCACCCTTCCTCTGTTGGACCTTGTCCTTCTAGAAAATTCCATCTCAGTAAAGTTGTTAAAAAAAAAAAAGAAAAGGAGCTGCACTTTGCTTTCCAGAAAGGCAGCCCTGTCTTGTTTGCACAGCTGGGGCGGGGCGGCCTCCCCAGTTCTGGGCGCCTGGCTGGTTTTGTTTTAGCCCTTCTGGGGGGCGAGCGTCTGGGGGGCGAGCGGGCACCTTGACTTGTGTTTCCCTCCCGGCTAATCGTGCTGACCACCCTCTCGTGGGCTGGTTTACCCTCTGAATATCCTCTTTGGTCAAGTGCCTTTTGTCTGTTTTCTAAGTGGATTTTTTATCGGTCAGTTTTGAGAGGTTCCCCCTAATCTCCTCTGGATCCCAGTCTGCTACGGGGTCGGTGGTCTGCAGATATTTTCTCTTTCTCTGCGGTTTGTCTTTTCATTTTCTTAACAGGGTCTTTCACGGAGTAAAGGTTTTTCATTTCGTCCCTTTTTTGGTTTTCTTTCATTCCCATGCTTTTGGCGTTCAGTCTGAGAAGGTTTCCCTAAGCCCTAGGTCTCGGAGGTTTTCTCTGTCTTTCTGCTCCGATTGCTATGATCACGTGACTTTTCTTTGTCAGCCTGTGGAGAGTGGATGGCACTGGTTGGCTTTGGAGCACCGAGTGTCCCCGTGTCCCCGGTATGCCCGCTCCGCCTGACCCCGGTGCTCGCTCGGGGGCTCACCGCTCTCGGGCGCGTGCGGAAAGGCTCCAGGGACAGGAGGACAGGGCAGGGTGATCAGACATGAGGTCTCCAGGGGGACCCAGAGACAGCAGACTTAACTTGGAGGAGGGCGGCAACTCGCAACTCGCTTGTGTGGTTTCACTTTCCAGCTCGTGCCCTGTTCCCTCCCCATTTGTCCTCTCACCACCCCCGGCCTGGGCAGCCAGGCCCAAGGCCCTGAGCACCGGGCTGAGGGAGGTCAGGACAGGGCTGGGCGGGGGTGGGGGGGGCACGCGGGCATCCCTGCGTCTCCCCGAGGTGGTGCTCCGAGGACTGGTGGCCTCTCCATTTGTTCCCCCTCGATGGCAGATGTGAGTGACATCAGCCGCTTCCTCAGCGTGTTCCAGAAGCCGCACGCAGGGCTCATCCAGGCCGCCCGGCAGCTGCTCTCCGACGAGCGGGCCCCGCTGCGGCAGAAGCTCCTGGCCGACCTCCTGCACACCGTCAGCGAGAACATCGCGGCCGAGACCAGGGCCGAGGACCCGCCGTGGTTCGAAGGTGCGTGGAGGACTCGGGCCTGGAGGGAGCTGAAGGGGGCGGGGCGGGGGCTTCCTCAGAGCCGACCTGTGGGGAGACCGGGTCTATTTCAGCTCCGAATGCCAGGGGCTCCCTAAGTGTGGGGCCAGAGTCCGGGCAGCCCTGGGACTGGCCTTTTTGTTTTTATTTATTTTTCGGTTACGGTAACACCGGCATAACATCTTCATCGTTTCTAAGCATGTTGCTCACTGACATTAAATATATTTACATCGTTGTGTGACCATCCCCACCATCTGTTCTCAGAACTTTCTCATCTTCCTAACCTGAAACTCTGCCCCCGTTAAACACTCACTCCCCGCCTCGCCCCCAGCCCTCCCTGTCTTAGTGAATGAGACTCCTCCAGGGGCCCCGTGAGAGCGGGGCCACGCGGTGCTTACGTCTGTGCCCGGCCTCCTGCGCTCAGCACCGTGTCCTTGTGGTTCCTCCATGTGGTAGCGGGCGTCAGGATCTCCTTGCTTCTCAGGCTGAGTGATATTCCATTGCGTGGATGGACCACATCTTTATCCATTCACTTGGGCTGCTCCCACCTTTGGCTTGGCCTGCTGAGCCAGGTGGAGGCAGCCCTGAGAGACTGCAGCCCTCTTGGAGAAAGGGCCTGGAGGCGCCGCCGTGCTCCACGCAGGTGGACCACAGGTCCTTCCCAGACCAGCAAAATCCAGAGACAGCAAGCCCGTCCTGGTCAGGACGGCTCTAGATGGAGCAGAGCCGGCGGCCCTCACGCTCCGCCCCTCCTGGGAGAGCGAGCTGCCTGGTCTCCAGGCATCTCGTCTCTCTCCTCCGGCAGGCTTGGAGGCCCGGTTTCGGAACAAGTCTGGCTACCTGAGGTACAGCTGCGAGAGCCGGATCCGGAGCTACCTGAGAGAGGTGGGTCCCCGCTGAGGCCGGGTGTGCCGCTGGGCAGGTTTAGAAGCGGGCTCTGCTGTCGGGACTCTGTTCCCAGGGTGGGCGTGGACGTCGGAGGAGCACAGGGCGGTGCGGGTGCAGGTGTGGGTGCGGGTGCGGGTGCTGGCGGACGTGAGCCAGCAGGACCATGTGCCCAGCAAGCTCCCCACCTCGCGCTCCGCACAGCAGGTACTTGGCTCCCACCCCTCAGAGTTCCACCCCTGGGGTCCCAGATTTTGTCTTCCTCCGCTTAGCCTGAGCTCTCCCTGTGGGCTGGGACCAGAACCCACCTGTGAGCTCTTCATCTGTCCAGCAGTTCAGTTTTGATGTGAACTCATCCCAAGTAACCTTCTTGTCCACCGTTAGCTCTGACAGACGCCACACGGAAGTAGGGGGCAGTCGCTCTCTGTTCCCGGCTCCCCTCTCCCGTGGCCACCCTCAGGCTCCTCCTGCTGCTGAGAATGCACCTCCTGCACTGGTGACCCGGCGGCGTCTCCAGCATGTCATTCACGACCCCTGCTGGGTGCCCGCCCTCTGTCCTGTACTGGCCCATGTGCTGTCCAGCTGTCACTCCCGCTAGGCCAGGCGGTCTTCTCGCTTCTGCCCCAGTGCTCAGCACGAGCTCAGGTGCACCCCGAGGTGCGCGGCCTCACCTGCGCCTTGTGGGCAGGTGGGAGGTGATGCCCGCTTCCTCTCAGGTTTCTGGCCCCAAAGCAGCCAGGATGCCTAGAGCTTGAGTTTATCTGTGTACTTGTGACCAGAGCGCCATCTCTAGGGCCCAGAGAAACTCCCCAGGGTCAGACAGCCACTGTCGGTGTGAACTCAGACCCCCGACCCCTGACCTCAGGGCTGTGCTGGGACCCACGGGGCAGGGGCTCTGAGGACTGTAGCGCTGAATGGACTGGGAGCTCCGCCCAGGACTCGTGGCCAGCGTTTGGCGATGTCCCTTGCTTCTTCCAGGTAACCTCCTGTGCCTCCTTGGTTGGTGGGGAGGCTCAGGAGGAGTACCAGCGGATCGTGGGCGCCATGTGCCGGAAGCTGCAGGAGGCGCGGTACCATGGCAGCTACTTCGACAGAGGGGCTAAGGCGGGCGGCCGGCTCTGCACGCCCGAAGGCTGGTTCTCCTGCCAGGTGAGTGGGGCGCCTTCCCTGGGGCTACCCTGGCAATGGCCTGGACAGGTGGGGTAGCCCTTGTGCGTCAGCTCAGCTGGCGGGCACCAAACGTTAGTGGTGGTGGAATCCCCCTGGGGGCTCTGGGAGGCTGCTGGGCCCCACCTGGAGCTCCTGTTCCAGCAGCTGGGGGTGGGGCCTGAGAACCTGCATTTCTAACGAGCTTCCCAGGTGATGTGGATGCAGGTGCAGGGCCCTGCCCTTGAGAACTGCTGCGGGGGCTGAGCAGGACACACTGGGCAGGAGCAGGGCGCCGCCCAGGTGTCAGAGGAGGGATGCATTTGTTTGGGTGGCTGAGAAGTGTTCTGCTCTCCTGGCTAAGCCTTCTGGACGAGAGAGCCCAGGGGCTGCAGGGTTGAGGCTGGACGTGGCGTTTCGGGCCCTGGTAAAGCCTGGCGCCCTGCAGGGTGTCACCAGCCAGATGCAGCCTTCTGAGGGTTGGGCTTCCTCCAGGACAAAGCTGCGGGGGCATCACTGCGCCCTGGGGCTGGGCCACTGGCCCTCGGGGGAACAGGCAGAGGCCGACGCACCGCCCCTGCTTCCTTCCTGCTGCCCTCCCTGCTCTCCCATGTGTGCTGGGCCAGGCCTGGTCCAGCCTCCAGTGCCGCCGGCATCGGGGGCTTTGGTGAGGGCCTGGGCCGCGAGTTGTCCATGTTTATAAGGTTCCTTTCCAGTGCAGTCCCCTCCTGCCTCTGGTGGCCTTCCTAGCGTCACTGAGGTCATCCAGAGCAGGGCCCAGGGGCGGGTGTGGCCTCCCTCCCCCTGACAGGCTCCTCGTGCCCCTGCCTGGCTAGTCCTTCCCTGGGTGACGGGCCCTGACTGTCCCAGCACTGCTCCTTCCCGACTCACTTCACGTTACCCCGTGTGACCTCTCGCTCCCGGGACTGTGACCTGAGCCCCTCAGCATCAGGGGTACAAAGACCAGGCCTGCACCCCGACCCCGGCAGGCTCTCGGTCAGGGGCCCGTAGGCAAGTCGGCTAGGGGGCTTCGTGCAGGGGGTGCTGTGAGGGAGGGCGGGCCAGTCTTCTGGGTGGGGTGGAGCTGGGGGCTTCAGGGAAGAGGTGACGCTTTAGAGCGCCCCTGCCGTCCAGGGTCTGTGTGGGGTCACGAACGCGCCAGGAGCCCGTGGAGGAGACAGGGAGGGAGCAGGTCATTCCCAGCCCTCGCTGGCCGCGGGCCTCCATTTCCCACAGGGTGTGTGTGGTGGTGGCTTGGGGAGGCTGCAGGTGTGGGAGGCGTGCAGTGAGGAGGCTGGCGTCCCTGACAGTGGGAGGACCGACTTGTCCCCACTGCAGAGTCTCACACTGGGGTGACGAGGGGACAGGGGTGCCGTTCCATGGCAGATTCCTACTTGCCTGAACACAGACTGTTTCTCGGGCCTGAGCCCTGACTAGGCGCCCCGTCGTGGGGGAGAGTGTGGGAGATGCTGCCCTGCCCCGTGGACATGACCTTCCTCTTTCCGCCCAGGGCCCCTTTGACGTGGATGACTGTGCCTCCAGACACTCCATCAACCCCTACAGCAACAGGGAGAGCCGGGTCCTCTTCAGCACCTGGAACCTGGACCACATGTGAGTGTGCGGTGCACCGGCCGCCAGTGCGCGGGCCCCGTGCCCCGGCACCTCGTGTCCCCCGCGCCCAGCTCTCGGGCGGCGGACTGCCCGGTGTCGGGGGCGTGCGGCGTGGAAGGGGCTGCGGGCGCCTGCCGTGCTTCCAGGCCTAGCCCGTGTGGGGCGTCCCTCAGCGCGGCGGGCTCTGACCCCCGCCCACCCCTGTGGGACCCTGAGCGCCCCTCCCACTGCCAGCTCCCGTCCGTGGTGAGGTGTGGGGCGTTTCCTGCTTCACACAGGGTGAGCAGGTCCGGGCTGTGAGCGTGTCCTCGCTCATTCCGGAAAACGGGCGGAAGTGGAGGTGTTGTTGTAACTGAGACGCTCTCCTCGCACACGCAGCTGAGCCTTGAGCAGCGGGGGTTTGGAGTGCGCGGGTCGCTGCCACGCGGCTTCTGCAGCAGTGCGTGGTAGGTGGAGGGCTGCACGGTGCGTGTTGGTCAAATCCGTGGATGTGGAAGCACAGATACAGAGGAACCGCGATGGGGGAGCCCTGTGCACAGAGATCCGCCTCTAGAATTACTCACGGACCTCTGCCTGCGCGGGTGCTGGCTCCCAACCTGCCCCCTCTGCCCTCGCGAGCGTCGCCGGGTTGCTCTCGAGCGGCCCCGGCCACGCGCTCGCTGGCTGTGTGAGCGCACGCGCCCTGCGCTTTGTCGCCGCTTGGTTTCGACATGCGTCTCTGCATTGTCCCTGTGATGGCGAGAAACAGATTCTCCGGTCCGGTGGCCTGACGGAGGCTGAGTGTCTCCTTGCGTGTTTGTGTTCTGTGAAGAGGCTGTTGCTTCCTTTGCTCCTTCTTTATAGGGCTTCGGTCTTACTAACTTGTAGGACTGCTTTACACGTCCTGGATGCTAGTTCTTTGGTGGCTTTTTGTGATACAGGTATTTTTTCCACTGTTCAGGCTTGTCTCTCAGTTCTGTGCTGATTCTGATCACGCCAGGTTTGAATTCCAGCGCGCTGAGATGTGTCTCCTCCTTTCTGTGTGGTAGTGCGTCCGGAGCCATCCTGCCCTCAGTGGGGTCCCGGGGGCTTCGCGGCGCCCCCTCCGGCCGCGGGCTGTGACCAGCCCTCCTGCCAGGACCACTTTCCTCCCTCCAGGACCGCCTCTGCCTCCTCCTTCACTTTGTTCATTTTGCTTTTACTTTTCATCCCTTCTGTCCACTGTTTCAGGCCTCTTCTTGCTGCTTCTTGAATTTGCACCTCTTTCGTGGTCTAACGTGTTCATTCCAGGTCTGCTTCTAGCTGCTTCCCGCGAGTGCGGTCATTTTATTGTTTAGGCCTAAGGAGTCTGTCATTTCCATCGTGATGAGCCGGTTAGAAGCGGGCTGAGCGTCTGAGCACACGTGCGTTTGCTTTCAGTGGCCCCGTGGCCCCGATTTCCGCTCCTGGTGGCCTGCTCCCTTTCGTGACCCTTCACACCTCGTCTTAGCCTGGAGGTGGCGGCCTGGCGCGTGCACGGGGCTGGGCCCCCGCGACTGGGCGGAAGCTGGTCTGGTGGCTCTCAGCCCCTTTCCTGTGACCTCGGTGTGTCAGGGCGTTTGGACTGAGTGTCCTGTGGGTCGTGTCAGCTTTTGTTCTCTCAGGGCCTGGGAGGGTCCGGCATGAGCTGGAGCCCCTGGCTGCGTTGGGGCCGCCGCCCGCCCCACGAGGTCGGGAATTGACAGGCTGGTGGCGGCCCTCCCGGTGTTGGGACAGCGTCTGGCCACCAGGCCGCTCAGTCGGTATTTGTTGAGTAAATAGTCAGTGTATCTGGACTTATTTTAAGCACTGTATTCTGTTCTTTTTTTTTAATTAATTTTATTTCATTATTTTTAACGGAGGGACCGGGGACTGAACCCAGGACCTGGTGCGTGCCAAGTGCTCGCTCCACCACCGAGCTGCACCCTCCCCCTTAACCACTGTCTGCCCAGTTTCCTGGTCACCGTCCTGCTCCCTTCTGGCCTCCTTGGTGCTCTCTGTGGGTTTAGCCGCATTTTCTTTCCCCCCGAGCCCATCACCCCACCTTCCTTTGTTCTGGAATTCGATGTTTGCTGTGTCCTTTGGAGGGGCCCTGGAGAGCCAGGCACATCGGGGGCAGAATCGCGTCCTCCTCGCCCCCAGGCCCCCTGGGGTCGTGCTAACATCACACCCCGCTGCCCGTGAGCGCTGCGCAGAGTGCGGGCTTGCCTGGCGGTCACGGTTTCCGTGTTTGCACGGCACTCAGGTCCACTCCCTGTTGACGCCGAGTGTCCTGAGGGCTTCCTTCACAAGGGTCTGGGGGCTGGCGCCGCTCAGTCTTAGAGAGGCCCCGAGTGCTGGCTGAGGTGACATGAGTTTTGGGCTGGCAGCCACCCGGCCAGCAGGTCTTTGAAGCCCAGACGCCGCCGTCTTGTGGCATCTGTTCCTGACAAGGCTGCTGTCATGATGTCCCCTTCCTGCCTTTTCTGTGGCCGTGTTAGATTTTTCTCTTTCTTTCTGAAAATGACATGCATCTAGCTTAGATCTTTAGTTCAGATCCTGAGTGAGACTTGTCTCCTTTGTTCTGGAGACGATTTTCTCAAGTTTGGGCGACCAGGTCAGCGTCGGGCAGGGCTGCCCTGACTCTCCGGCCACACTTGGCACCTGCTCCGTGCGCAGCACCTGCTTCTGCGTGTTCCCAGCTCTGCGCCTCGTCCCAGGCCTTCCTGCCGTGGACCGAGCTGTGTCCTCTGCATTCATCTGCCGAAACCCTTCTCCCAGGCGACTGTGCTGGGGACAGGACCTTCCGGAGGTGGCCAAGGCTACATGAGGCCCTGACCTGATGAGGCTGTGGTCTTACTGGGGGAGCGGAGTCTCTCTGCCGCGTGAGGACACGGCGAGGATGCAGCCGTCTGCTGGCTAGGAGGGGATCTCACCAGGGCCCGGCCGCGTGGGCACCCTGCCCGCCGACTCCAGCCCCCAGAGCTGAGAGGGTGCGAGTTCCCGTTGTTTAACCTGCCCGCCCGTGCTGCCTCGTCTGCCTCATCTGCCTCAGAGCCGACTGATGCTCGTCCCATACATTGAGCGCCCGAATGCCCGCAGCAGCTCAGGCCCTAGTCAGCCCCCCAGCACACACTCCCTTTCTGGAAGTGCTTGGGGTCATTTAAAAAACAAAGCAAGCCTTTTCATACCAGTCTGCTTTCATTATTTTTATTTCTTTTAAACCATTATGATCATTTATTTCAAGCATGTTTATTTTATGGTTGTGTAGTAAAGAACTTAACTGTGCCCAAAGACAGGTCTGGCCTTTGCCCCCGACCCTGGAGGTCAGCTCTGAGCCCTCGGAGTGTCCTGTCTGCTAGGGGCTTCGTTTGCCTGGGCGGCCGGGGTCACTGGACAGTCTAACAGTGTGAAGAGGGTAGGGGCTTTGGGTCACATGATTTCAGCTCGTCCTGGGCGGGGGCACTGGGGGTGAGGTCAGCTGTGTGGGTGGGAAACTCTGCTCACGTGACAGAGCCCCAGTAAAGACTCTGGACCTCGGGGCTCGGGGAGCGTCCCTGTCTGCTGACTCGTGTGTGTGTTGTCACCAGCACTGCCGGGAGCAGTGTCCCTGCCTCCCTGGGGCTTCCTGGACTCTGCCCTGTGCATCCCTAATCTCGGGTGATTTTAATTTGCATCCTTTTGTGGTCATAGACTGTAACTGTAAGTGTGACGGCCCTCAGGGGCGTCTGAGTCCTATCAGTGCACCAGCGAGCCCGCGGGCGGTCTCGGGCCCTGAGCGCTGCGGTCAGCGGCAGAGGGGGGTCTGTGTGAACCCCACTAGCTCGGGGGCCCAGGGCACTGCCGTCGGCTGCGTCCTCTTGCCTGTTGCAGTGGGTCGCGTTCCACGCGGTTTGTGTGTCTGGATGGTGAGCTTGTCCTCGGTGGGCGCTGTTTCCTGTGGGCAGCCTTCTTGAGCTGGCTGTCCCCGTGCCCCTCCGAGTGGCTCTGCGTTAGTTCCCACAGATGCCCGGCTTCCAGTGGTTCTCCAACAGCCACGGGTGGTTCTTGCCCGTGGTTCCCATTCTGCTGGGCAGCGTGACGTTGGACGTGTGCCCGCGTAAGAGGTTCTGCGGGTCCTGGTTTTCTGCGATGCTGGAGGACAGTTACGCGAAGGGGGCCCCTGCCCGGCACCTCCCGGTGTCTTTTCCTTGTGCCCCCAGCCCTCCCCCTGCATCCGGCTTGGCCACGTGACTCCAGCAGACAGGAAGCCGGGAGGCCTGGTCCCTGCCTGCACGTGGGGTGTGGCCCTCTGCGCGCCACCGTCGCCACGCCAGGGCCCTGACCCCCTTGGGGTGAAGGGCCGGCTCCCCCTGCCAACGCCCCAGCAGAGCTCAGCCACGTGAGTGGGCCGGGCCAACCCGCGGCAACCACTGCGTTTTAGGGGGCTGGTTGTGGACATGGTGGCTTTTCCTTCCTCCTCCCCAAGCCCAGGACACCCCTCAGCCTCTCTGTTCCGCCTTTAACGGCTGGAGCGGGGGTCTCGCGCCCTTCTCTCCTGGCTCTGCCGAGACGGGAGACCCTGGTGAGCTGCTGGGGTGCAGCCCCGCCCTGTGCTCCCACGTTGATTCTGTGTCTGGCGGTGGGTGGGGGGGGCTCTTCTTTTTTTCCATCTCAGATATTTACTCATTTCTAGTTCGGCATTTCTCTGCGATGTGGGGGCAGCGATCTACGTGCCAGTCTGATCCCCGTGCTGCCCCAGCTCCCCTCACCGTGGCGTGTCCGAGTCCATCCCGTCAGGGTGCCACCTTTGACTCTTGTTCCTGGGAGGTCTTTTGAGTTGTTGTTTGTAAGTGAAGCAGGCTTACACAGGCGGTGTCGTACCTGCTTCACTTGTCATAAAAGTACCAGGTGAGGCTTGGAAAGACAAAGTCGGACCCTTAGCCGTCGTCGTCTCCGGGGAGGGGAGGCAGGAGTGAGATGGAAGGCTGTAGTCAGAGGTGACTTCAGCTTTACTTGTAAGTTTGCATTTAAAACATGTTCGTATATTGTTGTGTGATCTTTTGGTATCTCCGCACATAGATAAGCGTGGAACCAAGGAAGCCAAATAGTTGTTGATAAATATGATGATTTTTGTTTCTGTGTGCTTCTCAGTATCTTAAAAACTATGCAACCGTCTACTTTTCCAACGTGAGACGGGCCGGGGGGCCTGCATGGGGCTCTGCCAGGCCAGCTGGGCTGGCGGGTGCGGCTGTGTGCAGGGATGGCGTTTCCACCAGCTTGTGCGGGAGTGTCCCCCTGTGCTCGTCTGGTGACAGCTGGCTGGTCCTGCTCTGGCTGGGATGGTCCCCGAGCGGTCCCTCTTAACCCTTCCCCACCTGCCTTTCCTGGAAGCGGCCAAAGCCTGTTTGTGTCTCCGTGAGCACGCTGCACAGAAACCACATCTAACCATCTCCGAGGTTAGCAGAGAACCAGCCTGACGTCTCTGGCCGTCCCCGCAGAATAGAGAAGAGGCGCACGGTGGTGCCCACGCTGGCCGCGGCCGTCCGCGGCGCGCAGGGCCGCGAGGTGGACTGGGAGTACTTCTACGGCCTGCTCTTCACCTCCGAGAACCTCAAGTTGGTGCACATCGCCTGCCACAAGAAGACCACCCACCACCGCCGCTGCGACCCCAGCAGGCTCTACCGAGCCCGGGCGGCGCCGAGGAGGAAGCGGCCGGCCCGCAAGCGCCCGTGACACGGACTTGTCAGCGGTGCCAGCCGCCACTCCTGGGAAGAGCTTGCCGAGCTCGCCCTGCAGACCCTGGCTTTCCGCGCATTTCTGAAGCTGCTTCCCGACCTCTGCGAGCCCAGCTGCCAAGGACGAGTCTGGGCGCTCCCGGGAGGCGCGGGGTCGGGCGCGGCCCGCTCCCGCCTCCCCAGTCGGTGCCCCTGCCTGCCTGGCCCCTCGGGCTCAGGGAACCTGCTGTTTGGGCTTCAGCTCCACTGTGTCTCTGCTCTCAGGGAAATGATGCTCCATCCTCTGACTCTTCGAAGTGCTGGGGAGAGTTGTAGGGGGGCCGCCGGACCAAAGGCAGCTGTGTCTCTGTGGGTCAGAGACGGTCAGACACTATTTCATGTTCGGCCTTACACGGCTGCGTCCTGCAGAACCGCGCGGCAGCTTCAGGCGTTTACGTGAGAAACGGGAAGCTGGCTGTCAGGTGGCATGAGGCCGTGCCCAGTGTGACACCAGTGTCTGTCACTCCACATGCTGGTCGTGCGAAGCCTGTCACAAATGGACGCACCGCCTGTGCACAGCAGGGTTCCCGGGGGGCGGGGGGGCGCGACTGGCTCAGGAAGGACTAGTGTTCTAAGGCACACGTTTTATAGTACTTGAAGTTTTTGAAACGAGCATTTATTTCATGTTTTTAAAACTTACTTTTTTAAAGTTACATTTTGTAGTATTTTAATTTTTACACTTACTGTAAAATCACAAAAAGCAATAAAGATTTTTAAAAAATAGACATGTCTGAAAAGTTTGCACCCATGGGGAATGACGAAGTTAAGAAGGAAAAGAAGGGGTCTGTGGCTTTTAAAAATGTGACCCAAACTGTTCTGTTAAATCTTCACTGAAATACGGACACACTTTAGAAGGTGCCAGTTCTGTGCAGAATTTGAGAAGTCCTGCCTCAGGTCCCTTCTGTGTGACAGGGATGTGAACCCAACCCCACAGCCTTCAGGGAACGGCTGGCCCCTCTCTGTGGCCGATGCGCCTCTGACAGCTTCCTTGCAGTTCTGAGGGCAACTCAGCAGGGCTGGTACCAGGACCCTCCCCACCTCCACGTGGGGCTCCTGCCCAGCCCTCAGGGCCCCTCGGGAGCTGATCTGTTAGGACTCTGGCCGCCCCTCCAGCGCCATTGGCTCCTGCACTGCGTCCCTCCCCACCCTTCTCACCTGTGGTGGGTGCGAGGCCCCGAGCTTGGGTGCTGGGGATCATTATGGATGGGGGGGGCACCAGTCAGGAGTCGCATCACCCAAACCCTCAGACCCCCAGGGGAGAGCAGGCAGCCGAACCCCTCTGCGAAATAGGGGTTTATGGTCTGGTCTGTCCATTTTCAACAGCAGGGAAGAAGAATCTAGGCGCTGGGAGGGGAGGGTCTGGGACTTCCGTGGGTGTGGGATGGAGGAGGGGTCCTCCACTGCTGGGAGGCCCCGGTGCCCGGAATGGGCTTCCTAGGAGCAGCCGGTGGGTGACCTTCCGAGGCCTCCATGTGCTGCGTGCTGGGCTCGCTCAGCCCACGAGGCTGTGGTGGTCAGCGCTCCTGTAGTCTTGGCCTTGTGGGTCAGAAGGAAGGCAGCCTGCGGTCAGCCCCTACTGGGAGCAAGGCGCAGAAAAGGATGTGATGGGGAGGGTGGGCAGAGGCCCCTCCAGCGGACAGTGGCCCGAGGAGGGAGCCAGGGGCCAGATGAGGCGCCGTGGTCCGGAGAGGCCACCGTGGCTGAGGGTGTGGTGAGCAAGAGGATGGGCTGGGTTGAGGGGGACCCAGACCCTGCTGCCAGCTGAGGCCAGGGAAGAGGTGGGTTTCAATCCCAAACACTCTGGGAAGACTTTGAAGAGATTTAGGGAGGGGCTGACCAACACTTAACCTGCCCACTGCAAAGAAAGCCTGTCTTCACACTGCCCAGACCCCTGGGGACCTCTGCGTCTTGGACACCTGTAGGGAGATGTCTGCCTGCCCGGGGCCCTGGGCTTTGAGCAGCAGTGACCTGGGCGGGGAGCCGGCTGACACCCGAGGAAGCAGGAAGGCAGGCCCGCCGCGCGCTGAGTCAGGAACACGCAGGCCCTCCCCGGGGCTAACTCTTGGCAGCCTGGGCCGGCTGGGAGGCCCTTCTCCCCCCGTGCTGCGGGCAGCCAGCAGCGGGCGGGCGTCCCAGGCCTGGAGTTCAGGCGTCGCATTTTGGTAGGAATGCAACCAGGCACCTCTTCTGCAGGTGAGCCGGTTCAGGACGATGCCTCTCGGTGGGGTGGGGTGGAGGGGTGGAGGTGGGACAGCATCTCCAGACCCAAGGCAGCTCGACCCACTTTTCTGAGCACAGGATTCAGTCATTCCTGCAGAACCCCCGGCTGTAAACTATTCTCCCTGGCTGCCATAGAAATGCTTTACCAGAAACACTGTCAAATTACTGAACAGCTTGTGGATCAATATGTCCCAAAGTCACGCAGAGCAGGGGAAGGGCACAGCGGCTGGTGGGACAAGCGCCACGTCGGAGTGAAGTGGCCGCGGGGAAAGGGGCCTCCAGGTGGGCACCGTGGCTGGGTCACGGAGAGTGGGAACTGCACAGGGCACTTTATTTTGCCCCCAGATGATGTTAGGTAAGACACTTCTGTGGGTCACAGGACACCGTAGGGGGTGAGCCTAGCTGCTGCCGTAACTAAACCAGAAACGTTTAGCTCAAACCCAGTAAGACTGCTGCTCACTCGTCAAAAGCCAGCACAGGCCTCCCGAGGTGCAGGCAGGTTTTCACCCTGTGCGTCGCCTGGGGATCCAGGCTCCCTCCGGGATGCCCTCCTAGTCCCCAGCCTTAGTGTCCTCTGCCAGCAGCTGGTGATAGGAGGCAGCAGGCAAGCAGGCCCACATCCCTCCCCACAGCCCCCTGGTGAGAACGCATCACAAGCGCGTCTCCGGCAGGGCAGCTGCGCCTGGCAACCCCACACCCCGGCGCAGAGCGCAGCCTCACTGGACGGCTGGCTTCCCTGCCATCTGGGAAGAGGGATGTGCGAACACCTGCCATCTGAGACCCCATGCCCAACGCATGAGGAGGGGCGTGGCCCTTCCAGCCCACGCTCCAGGGACTGTGCTTGGCCCTCACCTCTCCGCTGGGCGGTGGGTGCACGGGCTGAGCCAGCCTTACGAGTGTCAGACGAGACAGGATTCGTTTTTGCCACTTGGCTCCCAAACATTTTAGGAAGGAATACAACGCTAAGGAGATAAACTTCTTTGAAAACATTTTCAAAATATATTTTATTTCTTTTCCATATGTATTTTGCTGAATTTCCCAGGTAAACACAAGCTCCGCATACAGTAATAAAGGAGAGCTCTTTGAGAACCGCACTGATCAGTCAGGAGACTGATCAAATTTTGATTATGGAAAATAAACCTGCATATTATCAAAACTAAAGAGCGCCAGTGGGGTTTTCTTTACAAGACATCTCTCAGGAGAGGGGGTGGCTCAAACCACCACCGCATGTGCAGACGCAGAGAACACATCCCGCGGAAACAGCAGCTTTACAGGCGAGGGCCCTTCAGTTCGGGGTCTCCCCGCGGCCGGCGGCGGGGTCGGCCGCTCTGACCCAGTGCGCTCCCGCGGGGACACCGCGCGGCTGGACCGGGGCTGCGCCAGTCGCGCACACGTGCGCGGGGATTCTGTCTACGTCTCTGCCTCGTCCCCATCGTCGTCGTCCTCTTTGGCCCTGAAGTGCATTTTCCTGAACTCGCGTCTGCTCATTGAAAGGCAGGTGGACGACGCCGGGGGGAGGTCCTTGGAGGGAAGAGGACACTCGCCTCAGGCACAGGTCACCCAGCAGCAGCGCCTGCCCCGCCTGCAGATGTGGGGCGCCCGACTCCCACTCCCCCCCAACCCCCGGAGCGCCCACCCCCCCGCCGGCTGACCGGGAGCGAGGAAGGGCACTGGGTTAGAAACCGAAGCCAGCCCAGCAAGGGAGGGGCAGTGTCCCCTGAACCACAAGCCACAGACACGCCAGCTGCCCCGCAGGGAGGTCAGGTCCGGACACACCGGCCCACGCCGCCCACCCCTGCTGGCCAGGCGAGACCCCCACTCACCATGGCAACCGTTCTCAGCTGGGGGCAGGCAGTGAATCAACTTCGGTTTTGGTTTTGCCCTCTCCTCCCGGTCAGAACCCTATGGCGTTTGATCTGCACTGTGGCAGCATTCACGGCCGTGCATGGAGGGGGACAGGCCCGAGCCTGGGGCCTGCTGAGGGCTGCCCCCCTGGGGCTGGGGGCATCAGCCTCACCTGCATGAGCTCCACGTTCCCGAAAAACCGGCTCACGGGCATGGGCTGGTTGCTGTCGTCGTCCAGGAGGGCGCTGTTGTCCATCTGCAGCGGCCCGGGGCCGGGCTCGGGCTCTGCCGCCCCAGCCCGCCTGGTGTAGCCGCCATTGGGGTCTTCTCCCGAGGGGGCACTGGGCCTTGGCAGGGACTGCCCATCCTCAGTCTGGGTTGGGCAAGCGTCGCTCCCAGCCCGGCGGGGCCCTGCGGGGAGGCCCGCCGCCTCTGGTTGTGTGGAACTGCCGGCCTTCCTTCCCGGGAGCGGTGCGCTGTCCTTGACAAATGCCAGAGGCTCGTTTTCACAAGGGGTCCCAGAAGGCACTCTGGGCACAGCAGCACGGTCCCTCTGGGGGGCTAGTTTCTGTAACTCTGATTTCGCAAGATGCCCTTTGTCATACTTGAACTTCTTGGAAGTCCGCCTGTCGGTGGCTCTGTGTGACGAGGAAGTCTGTCAAGAGAATAGGAGAGCACACACACCAGATCATGGAGCAGCAGCAAGAGAAGCCTCAGTCCTGGGGGATGGTGCTCGCGCCACACCCGTGACTTCTAGGACGCGGTCATTCCAGTGCCTGCCACCACAGGGACAGAATTGAGACACACGATGCCATCCTGCACCTGCCGCCCCCGAGGGCTGTCGGGTGCCCGAGCAGACTCAGAAGCGCGCGGCGCTGTATGAAGCCAGCCCTAGTGTCTGCTCACCTCTGCTGGAGCGGGAGCCGTGAAGGCAGGGTCTGTGCTTTGTGGCCGCAGCAGGCGCTCAGCCAGGGGCTGGTGTCAAACCAAGGCCAGCTGGACTCCCCGGGCCAGGGCTCAAGGGAGCAGATGGGACTCACAGCAGCCTCGGGGTCCTGTCCCTCCCACCCAGCCTGCGGGGGGGCCCTCGGGGCACTGAGCCCACGGCCCTGAGGGGGGAGCATGTGGATGGAGGGCGTGGCCACCTTCCCCTGGTCTGTTAGTGGTGCTCAGTGCTTTTCTTTGGGGGAGGAGGAGATTAGGTTTACTTATTAATTTATTTAACGGAGGCACTGGGGCTGAACGCAGGACCCCGCCCACGCTAAGCATGCGCCCTGCAAGTGCTTCCCCCCCTACGCCGTGCCCTCTCCCCGCAACGCTGTCTAACGAGACAGGTGCTGTGTGAAAGCGGACGCTCAGCCGAGTCCGTGTCTCTGCGCTGGCCAGGCTCACCTGACATGCCGTCCGGGCAGACGTGGTGATGCCGGCTTCCTGGGCCGAGGCCAAGCGGGCCGAGCAGCTCCGGGCTCGGAGGCGCGCTGAGGACCGCACTCCACCTGCGAGCTGGACCAGACCAGGAGGCTGGTCAGAAAGCGCCCTCGTGAGGACACAGAGGGTCCCCGAGTATGGAAAACCTGATGTCAGTCCCTCCCATCCCCATGTCTTTGTCATCTCTGTGGACAGACAGACACCTGTGCCCGGAACGTGCATGGTCACACACAGCAGTCTGGGCTGAAGGTGCAGGGTCCTGTCTCCACGGTCTGGGAAGCCTGGGTGCCCCCCGTCCCCTCACCTGAGGCTTCCAGAGCCTCCATTTGTAAGTCAGCAGATGTTAAGTCAATCTGGGTGTTTAAAATAAGCAGCATGCATCGTTGCTCAGAAGGTTGTTTAAGTTTTCTACGGCGTCCACGTTCTTGATAAAACGAGGAGAAGCACAACCCCCCTAGCCCCCCGTCAGATCACAGGGAGCCGGTCCTAATTCTGACTGCTTAAAGGCGCGGCTGCTGGGGGATGTACCCCACGTTCCCGCAACCCTCCGCTGCCACCTCACTCAGAATGCAGAGGAAAGTCTAGTTAACAAGGAATTAATTAAATCAACAAAACTCAATCATTTTACTTAGGAATAATCTCAAGTTTTCCGAAAAGCACAAAAATGCTCAGGGAAATGGTGCAGAGCCTCGCTCCGATTCCCTGCAGCCAACGACCGTCTGTCACGACTAAGAGACTGGCATCGGTGCCTCGCCGTTCACGAGACTCGCCTGTATCTGAATTTCACCAGCTTTTCCACAGATTCCTTTCTCTGTTCCAGGGTCGGTACCGCGGACACTTAGAAAACACTACACTTAAAGCTCAGGTGAGAAAGTGAAAATGAGAGAGGTGGGTGCTGGGGAAGAGGGCGTAGCAGGCAGGGCCCGACAGCGGCCGTCACAACGGCCAGGACCAGGGACGCAGATGGGGCCAGATGAGGGCGAGCGCCCAATGGCGGGAAAAGAAGTCAGAAAGCACACAAGCGGGTCCCGAGATCTTTGCAGCAGCTTCTCATCCACCCCCATCCCCTTCATCCCCGCCCACAGCCTGCAGCCCTCATGCCTCTGGAGGCCCCTGGAGGTGGCCGCTGGCTCTGAGAAACGTGACAGTTGGCAGAGAGCACTTAAAGGGGAGGTAAAGAAAAGCCAGTGACGTAAGGAAGGAGAGGGCAGCTTCCGCAGTGCGAACAAGGCGCTCCACCGACCCTCGCCTCAGTGACACTGGTGCAAAGTACAAGCACTCGTAATCTGTGGAAGTGGCCCTACGGGAGAGCAAAATGAAGGACAGTTACTCGAGAACACCTGAACGACTGTGGTGACCCAGGTGCAAATGTGTAGTGTCTGAACTTCAGGGGCCGCGCCCAGCTCCCAGGCTGGGGCCTTCCCCCGGGGAGCAGGATGGCTGCCTTTCTCCTTCTGTCCTCACCCTACCTGCTGTGAGGCTGAGGTGCCCAGTAGGCGCGGCTGAGAGGAGGGGACTCCCTCCTGCCGAGACCCCGCTCGTGGAGCCAGAGAACTAAGACCAGGACCCCAGCACCCTCGCCCCTCCTGGCGAGGTGGGCGCGCCTCAGGCTGCTGCCCACCACTTCGCTCCCGGCACTCAGCTCCTAGAGCAGGGCGTCACACAGAAAGGCCTGCCACTGTCCCCAGCCAGGAAGCCCCGGCACAGAGATTCTTCCCAGGGGAGAGTTAGGCATCAAAACCTAGAGCTCTCCATCTCTTCCTTCTGCACTGACAGCGGAGTGTGGAGAAGCTCGTGCCAGAGGGGTCCTCAAGGACAGTGGACGTTGCGATGAAAAGCAGCTGGGAGGAGAATCGAGGTAACCTGTAAGCCGGCTAGTCTGCAGGGAAGAACCAGGGAATCACACAACACAGCAGAGGGAGCCCTTCAGGGGTCAGAACAAGTATCAAACAGTGACCTTAGAAACTGTTCCTTTAAAGAAGCCAGAATGTGACTGGGTTAGTCTGCAGAAAATTTATGCCGTGTCATCACTGGAAACAACTGAGCCGTCAGCTGGCAACTGGTGGAGTTTAACAGCTGGGTGTGGTCAGAGAGAGGGGGGAAGAGAGCCCTCCTAAAACTACTGTTGACCCAGGTGACAAGCCAGGTGGCGGTGGGCACTGCCAGTGCTGCCCCCGAGAGCAGCACTAGGATAATCCACCCAGTCACTAAACGAATGAAAAGCACATTGACAGCAACAAGCCCCGGGGTGGGGTGGGGGCCAGTCCCTAGAGGTGCTGAAATATATTATCTAAAATGCCCAGATTTCAACAAAAAATTATTAAGCATGCAAGAAATAGGAACACACACCCGTACACTAGAATAAAAGTTGGCAACGAAAACTGCCTGTGAGATTGATCAGATGTTGAATTTATCAGAAAAGGATCTCAAAATAGCCATTATAAACATGTTCAAGAACTAAGAAAAAAGATTTGATGGCTGATTGCATCAGATAGAGATCATCAATAAAAGGACAAATTAGAAAACGATCAAATGGTAAATCAGGAGTTGAATATTACAATAACTGAAGTAAAAAGCTCACCAGGGGTAGCTCAATGGTGGGTGTGCAGTGGCAGAGCACGCGCACGTGAACTGGAAGACAGCCTGCTGGGCTGCACGAACGAGCCCGGGACAGAGAGACAAGAACGCAGAAAACGGGGAGCGCTCTGGAGAGACGGGGGCACCGTTCAGTGCTGCACACACGTGTAAGAGGAGAGAGGAAGGAAGAGAAACAGAACAAATAATGGCTGAAAACTCCCTGAATTTACTGAAGAACAACAATCCACAAAATCCAGAAATCTCCAAGAATGGAACTCCAAATATGATAAATAAATGCAAAGAGATTTATAAACAGACGCAACACTGTACAGATGCTGAAAAGCAAAGACAAGGAGAAAATCTTGGAAGCAGCCAGGGGAACATGACTCCTTACAAGCAAAGCCCAATAAACAGGCCGCTGAATCAGCGGAAGCAGTGGAGGCCAGATCACAGTGGGTACATTCAGACACTCAAAGTTCTCAAAGAGAGAACTGTCAACCAAGAATACTATACCCAACAAAGCTATCCTTCTAAAAAATTAAGACAAAAACACTTCAGGCATTTGCTGCTGCAGGCGCCCCTTACAGGAAATGCTAAAGGAAGTTCTTGAGACTGAAAGCAAGTGACCCCAGCCGGTAATTCAAGTCCACAGAGAAAAGAGCCCAACAGTAAGGTAATCGCGTTCTTACAGGAGGCCGTTTACATGCGTATGACCCACTTCCCCTGGGTGATGTGAAGAGCAACTGCATACACTGGGTACACAATGTGTGCAGGAATGTGCTCTATTTGCCTATAACAGCACAAAGCAGGTGGGTGGGAGCAAGGCTGCCCCCGGCTAAGGAAATGACCACAGGTGGTAAAGTATTCATGACGGTGTATCATAGGGTTTGTAACATTAAACGTTAAAAGCACACACCAGAAAAGTGGGTTAAGGGAACAGAGCTAAACAGGAGTGACATTTGTGTGTCTCACTGGAACTGAGCTAGTGCAATCTGAAACTGGGCCTGCCAGCTTACAAGGTACATGGTTAACCTAGAGCAATCACTGGGGGGAAAAAGAGTGAAAAAAATTATTGAACTAAAATGCTACATTCGAACAGGAAAACAAAACAGAGGTGTGAAGAAAACAAAAAGGAAAACGACGTGTGAATCCAACCAAGTCAATAACCCACTAAACAATCCATCAAAAGGCAGTGACGCGGGGCCGGGGCAGCGCCACTGCTGAGACCCAACCACGTGGGGTCTTCGGGAGACACACTCCAGGGTCCAAGGGACAAAGAGTAAAAGGAAAGCAAGTCAGGGGAGCCCAGGTGCAGCTCCCATCCCCCAGGGGCCCCTCGGCCTGGGCCCGCCATGAAGGCGACCCCTCCCCAGGCAGGGGCGCATCGTGTCCCAGTCCCTCGCCCCAGTTCAACCACCCGCCAGCGGCCGAGTGCCAGGAACGGGTGCCCCTCAATCCTCACCATCCTCCCGGGGGGACCCCTAACCGTGCGGGACCAAGCGAGGTCACACGCTGAGCGACCCCGGGCGCGGGTGGCGGCAGCAGGGGCACGCGAACCCCTGGCCAGGCAGTATCAGAAGCGCAGGGGGTCCAGGCCAGCTCTGGAGACGGGGCCCCGTTCCCGGGGCTGGGCTGGGATCCCCCTCTCTTCTCGGGGCCGTGGCCTCAGAGTCCCGCTCCTGGCATGCAGCCCTGGAGTCCCCACCCTGGGGCTGTGGTCCGGGAGCTCCCCGCCGGGGGCGGGCCCTGGCCCCCTTCCGGGAGGTGTGGCCCGGGAGCCCCTTCCCGGCGTCGAGGCCCCGGCCGAATCCCCCTCCTCTGGCGCGGCCCGTGGCTCCTCCTCCGCCCCCAGACAACCAGCGGCCAGAGCCCTCGCCCGGCCCGGCGCAGCTCCCCCCGGCCTCGGCCCCCTCACCTTCCGGCTCCTCATGAGTGTGAGCGGCGAACTGCCGCCCCCAACGCCGCCGCCAAAGCCCCGCGCCCGGCCTAACGCTTTCCAGCGGGGCAGTGAACCGACGGCCCTCGGCTCGCGGCGCGGCGTCTGACGTCATCAGAGGGCTGGCCAATCACAACCCGGCCTCTCCAGGCATGTGATCCAACAAAGTCGGAGTTTTACGTAGCGGACGGGGCGGCGGCCATGTTTGTGAGGGGCGCCTCCCGTGGGGCTCTGCGGCCGCCACGGTTAGGCCGGGCGGTGGCCATGTTTGTGAGGGGCCCCGGCCACGTGCGTGGAGGAGAGCGGGAAGGGCCTTCGCGGTGGTCCGGTCCGCGCTGGTCCGGCAGGCGACTGCCCTGCGGGACCTCCGGGCTTCGCGAACAGCGGTGCTCGAGGCCCTGGAGGCGGGCGCGTGGCCGCGCTGCCTTTTGCGAAGCCCCGCGGCCCTGGCTCTCAGGCCGGTGCGGCAGCGCCACGCGGACGAGCATGAGGTACGCCCGGTTGGTTCCCTGCGCTCCCCCGGGTCTGGGCCTCAACCCTTTCGGGCTGGGGGACACCCGCCCTCCGCGCCCGCAGAGACCCCTCTCCGGGAATCGCCCACCCGTCTCATTAGCCACGCGGGGACCGCACGCCTTTCACAAATGGAAGGCAGTGCTGTTTCCTTTTGTTACTACCGTTTTTTTTTTTTTTAAACAGGTGTGAACATTTGATTCAGACAGTTGTGCCAGAAACAATGGGTTTTCCAGTTAAACTGCAACGGCTGCAGTGAGTACCGCTGGAGGGTCCCTCTGCGCGTGGTTCCCCAGCAGAAGCGTGGTCGCCTGAGTCCATTTCTCTTCCAGAGGCTTTCATGGTCTTTGCTCTGAAGGAATGACTCCCTCAAAGCCTGGAAGTACAGCCTCTGTTCAGTGCATAAAAAATGAGGGTCCTTCAGGATCCCCAAGGGTGCTCTGCAGCGGGTCCTCTCTTTAGAAATGCCTCCTTAGGCGGTTAGGGGGAGCCCGTTCACTGAGATGGGCAGTGCGTGGAGACAGGTGCAGTTTGGTGTGCACACGGGCCCTTTCCATGCACACAGAGCACACTCACGTGTAACAGAAAAGAACAAACCTGACTCCAGGGTAGATCTGTTCCTTGAGCTCTAACCCTGTGCTCTGTTCCCTGGGCTGAGTCATGCTGGTTCTGCACCTTTTGTAAAAGAATGCTGCCTCTAGCCTGAAATGTACAGGATGACCTATTCTCAACGCTGTGACCTTTAAGAGTATTGCACTTTTCCATTTATATAAAGATAAGTTGGAGAATAGACAGTAAAGTTTGTTTTGTTGAAGGTTTACAGGGAGGGACACCATGGTCTGAGCCACGTGGGCAGCTACAGGAACAAAGGATTCCAAGAACAAGGGAATCCTACACCAAGAAGTTTGCAATGACCAGCCACACCCCTCCCCCCCCTTTTTTTAAGTATAAAAGGAGCCTGAATTCTGACTTGGGGAAGATGGTTCTCCAGGACATTAGTCTGCCATCTTCTCCGTCCGCTGGCTTTCCGAAGAAAGTCGCCCTTCCTTGCCCCGACACCGCGTCTCCCCATGTTTTGGCCTGTCGTGCCGCGGTAACACATGCACAAGTGCACGTGCTCACCTTCCTGGCCGTCTCCCTTCCCACCCCTGTGCTTGTCAATGAGCTGCTCCCCATTGCACACCGAAGGGAAAAGACAAATGTGGGCTGGCAGGAAATCCGTTTGAAGAGGAAACGAATCTAATCACTGCCAGCTGCTAAGAAAAAAACCAAAGTGATGCTGTGTTCAGTACCTCACCTGGCCCATTTCCAGTGAAGTTGGTTTCATAGTAAGCTGGGTTCTGTGGTTTTAATTTGGACTCCATAAGAGCTCAGAGTTGTCCTAAATAGGGGTTGATCCACACCAGCCAGTTTTGGGCTCCTACAGTAGTTGGTGGTTCGTGTCAGTGGAGATCAGTGCCCGCTGCTTGAGTGTGCCTGACCGGGTCCTCTCGGTGTCACTGGAGTTTAACATCCCAAAAGAACTCTCCATCTCTGGTCGCAGATCTGCTCTGCTTCCCCCTTCCCAGCCCCCAGTTTCTATGAATAGTATTTCCAGGCACCCAGCTGCTCAGGCCTGACCCCTGGGCCATCCTCAAAAGCTGGGGGACGCTTGTTGCGCACCTCCCATAAGCAACCGTCCCTGCTGGTTCTGGACTGCAAAGGCGCACTTGCCGGCACTGCTGGCACTGGGTGGTCACTGCTCAGTGGTGGCCGCCCGCCTCCCGCACCCTTCCTCCCGTATGTGGGGCTGGGCCTGCTCTCCTGCCCCACCTTCCGGAGCACCGCCCGGCCTTCCTTCACTCGCTGGCCCCACGTGTGTCTGCTGAGCTCCTGTCGCAGCCGGGGCTGAGCTGGGCCTGGGGTCCTGGCGGTGGGGAGCTCACGCCCGGCCTGCCTTTTTAGTGCTTCAGTGCAGTGGAGGACGGGCGTTGCTGGAATAATCACACAGGGAATTGTGCATCTGCAACGGTGGTAAGAGCCACGGGGAGAAGCCACGTCAGGGGCAGCATGTGGGGTGTCAGGTCCACTCGGAGGTCAGGCAGGCTCCTTGGAGGAGGCGACAGTGGAAGCTGATCAGGAGTCATGTCTTCCCTCCTGGACCTCAGCCCCTTTCAGGGCCCCCAGGAGGAAACAGGCAGGAACTCAACAAGTAACTGATATCCAGCGGAGCCTCCGTCTGGGCAGAAGGCCGCCCCCTCCTGATGTGGCGGGAGGCCCTGCGCTGCCGGACGCACCACTCTTGGATTCTCCGCTCTCCTCATCTCCCGAGCCGCCACAACGGGGTGCAGTCTGTCCTGGAGGGCACACAGGACCCAGAACCAAAGTCACACTTCTGCACGTCCTCCTGGGCTCCTCACCTAAACTTTGTCTCTCTTTTTCTTCCTGATCAGCTGTACCCCCTGCCCTTCCAGGGTTACGGGCCCAAAGAGGGGTGTCCTCAGGACAGCAAGATGTTGTTTCTCATTGGTGGTTGGTCTTCCCCATGGATTGTAAGCTCCCTGAAGGTGGGGACTGTATTTTGCTTCCAACCATGGTCCCACAACCCAGCATAGTGGCTGGATCACTGGCAGGTGCCCAGGACATCCCTGTCGAGTGATGGATGGTGGTGGTGACACGTACTGAGAAACTGAGGATTGAAATTTCCGAGGAAACTTTATATTCTCAACCGTGACATAATGTTGAAGCTGCTGAAACACCGAGGTGTCCACAGCTCATTGTCTGCCTTTTACAGGTAACTCGGGGCTGGCGGGAAGCTGGAAGAGAATCTCCCACTGGTCAGCAGCCAGTGGATTCCTTAACTGGGGCCACCCTGGCTGGAGTGCGGCTCCCTACTGCCCGCAGACGGTGGCCTGTATGATGATGGATTGTCTCTCATACCCTGACCTTTTATATTTAGAAGAAAGATGTAACAGGTTTTTAAAAAGTGAGAGGCCCACAAGCAAAAACCCCCCAAACCAAAGAAGCCTCACAGCAGGATGAGAGCAGCCGGAACTCTGTCGCCAGAGGGGACGCAGCGTGATGCAGCCGCCTGGAAGATAGCTGGGTAGATTCTTGCAAACCCACACCTGCTCTCACCGTGCGACCCAGCAGGCATCCCCTTGGTATTTACCCAAAGCAGTCGAAAGCTTGTGTCCACCCAGGGCTTCACACGGTGTTTGCGTCAGCTTTACTCTTAGTTGCTACCACCTGGAAGCAGCCAAGATGTCCTTTGGTAGGTGAATGGACAGATAAACTGTTGGGACCTCCAGACATTGGAATATTACTCAGCACTAAAAAGAGATGAGCTACCAAACCACGAGAAGACATAAAGGAATCTTAAAGGCTTATTGGCAAGTGGAAGAAGCCAACTTGAAAAGGATACATGCATACCATGTGATTCCAACAATATGGCATTCTGGCAAAGGCACCGGTATGGAGACAGTACAAGGATGAGTGGTTTCCAGGGGGCTGAGGGGTGGGGGGAGAGGTGACTGGCAGAGCACAGAGGATTTTTAGGGCGAAATATGAAAATCCTCTGTGTGATACCATAATGATGGCTACGTGTCATTATAAACTTATCCAGACCCACAGAGTGTACACCCCAAGAGTGAACCCGGTGCAAGCTCTGGGTGGTCATGGGTGGCCATGACGTCAGTGTAGGCTCGTCGCCTGTGACCAAGGTGCCGTCTGGTGGGGATGCTGGTGATGAAGGAGGCTGTGTGTGTAGCGGGGCAGGGATTTGTGGAAAATCTCTGCACCTTCCTCTCAATTTTGCTGTGAACCTAAAAATGCTCTAAAAAATAAAAAGTCTGTGGAAAGAAAAAATATGTGATAAATTTCAGCAGTGATTTAAAAAAAAAAAGGAAAAGCTCACAGCCTGATTTGTAGTTTTGATTGACCCTGAGAGTAAGTTTCCTCAGTAGCTTCCTCTCATGCCTGACTGGTGGGGCAGTCTCAAACTTCCAGCAGGGCGGCGTCTCACTCTACATGTGAGTCAATCCCACGCAAGTCTGCCAAGGTCCCGCCAGGTGCCAGCGACCTCAGGACACGGAGGTTGACAAGGATGTGCAGGCTCAGAGCCCCAGGGGGCACAGGAGAGGCTCACAGAGCTCCTGTGACCGTCAGAACGTGCCAGGAAGTTCCAGAGGGCCACTGGTGTTGAGCAGGAAAGGTCTCTGGAGTTAGGTTGGTCAAGGAGGGCTTTCCGGAGGAGGTGGCACTGGCCTTGGGCTTTACATGTGTAGGAAATGTCAACGCAGAGCTGGGGGAGCAGCAGGTGGAGGGCATTTGTGTGCCGGCGTCTGTGGGCGGAGCCCAGTGAGGCTCTTCTCGGAGTCTCCCTGGTGGCTGAACATCAGGGCGGTGTCCGCTGGCTGCTTTGCAGGCTCGTCAAATAGTCGGTGACATTAAAGCGCCTGTGAACAATAGGTCATTTCCTGCTTCAAATCGCCTACAACCTGCTGGGAAGGGAGGCCGACTGTGGGTCTGTTCCACAAGCTCACGGTTCAGTAAATTTGTGACCGTGGAAGGTTCTTTC
This sequence comes from Camelus bactrianus, assembly GCF_048773025.1. Taxonomy (NCBI): domain Eukaryota; kingdom Metazoa; phylum Chordata; class Mammalia; order Artiodactyla; family Camelidae; genus Camelus; species Camelus bactrianus. The sequence goes on along the minus strand of NC_133551.1, from coordinate 77,514,597 downwards.
CGGGGCTCCCCGAGCTCACAGCTGTTCCCACCTCCTCTTTGCCTCCTTGGCAGGAGACTTGGAAGATTCCTTATTCAGAATTTCTTGTTTTCCCTTGTTCACTTGGCTTTCCAATCAGGGCTTCTGTCTTTTGTCTGCAATTAATTGTGTGTGCGTTTCTAGGAAGGCTGACTGTGCTTCTGTTTTTATTGAGAGCAACTCCAGATCGCATGGGGGAGGCAGCCAGGGTGGAAACGCGCATGAAGCAAAGCCCTCGTAAAGCGTCCACGTTCCGCCGCTGATGGGCGATGGGCAGAAACACAGCAGAATCAGCCAGGAGAGGCCTCCGGACGCCTGCACCGCGCGTTGTGACGGACATCGTTACAGGTTCGTTTCATTTATCGAGCTCTGCGCGTGCACCGCGCGGCAGCCCCGGAGGAGACCTGGCAGCCACATCACACGGCCCGGCCCACAGCCGGGAGGGGCCCAGGCTCGGGGTCTGGGAGATCCGCAGCCGTTCAGGTGGAGCCAGCGGAGGATGGCCGGGCGATTGGGCTTTGGGAGCTGCTGTGGTCCCCGTTTACTCTGACATCACAGCAAACACACTCCACTCGGGTGTTAATGGAACTGACTTGCAGAACAAAACACTCAGGCCCTGAACTCCGACATCGTCCTGGCATGGAAGCTTCCAGCAGTTCAACACATCCACTCGGTGGGCGGGGGGAGCGCAGTGGCTGTGTCCTTTGAGTAAAAACCCGGGGATTTGCTGAGCCTGGGAAAGGCTAAGTTTCCAGCTAGTGGAGAAGATGCCGTGTTATGAGGCCGTCTGGGCAGGCAGGAAGAGAGACACACGGAAGAAAAGCTCTGTCTCTTCCGGGAGCCCCCTGGCCCTCAGGCCGGGGTGGGGGGCACCGCTGGGGGAAATGGGCTTAGATGGCACTCACGCGCAGGGAGGCTCAGACTGCGAAGGGAACGTGGAATGAGTCTCTCGCAGCAGATTTAGCTCTGCTTCCCACTCCCCCACGCTTGCCGGTTCCATCGCTCTCGGCTTGTTTGGCTAAACGTCAGTGGCACGCTAGGGACGGCCGCCAAGCATATGAATTTGCCCGTAAATGTGGCGGCCGTCAACGGGTGACGGCGGCTTTCCCTCCGTGGCCATGTGATGCACGCGGCCGTGCACAGGAGCAGTAGCTGTTCAGGTACCTCCTGGTTTGAAGGCAAATTGCCTCCATCAAAGCCCAAACGTTGTGGGACCCTGCCACCCCCGACGTGGGGAAGGCCACCCAGGAGAAGGCACCGCTGTGGCTCTGCGTGTCCTCACTGATGTCCCTTTCTGGCTAGACGCAGAACCAGTTAGTGCCAGGAGCAATTGACCTCAAGTCTAGGTCCGTTCCTGCCAGGCCCTCACGGAGCTAAATTTCATCAGATTTCAAATCCATCAAGTTTCATCTGGGCTGCAGAGACATGACAAGGTGCCACACCCTCCCAGCTATCAGTAAGGGTGACGAGGCCCTCAGAGGGGGACCCCAGCCATGGGTGGGAAGAATGGGGGGACAGACGCAGGATGGCAGGAGTGTCTGCCTGGGAGGACACGTGGCGCACAAAGCCCTTCTTTCCAGAAGCATTTCAACTGCTTGAAAGACCGGAAAGGCACTGATACGCAGTTTTGCTTTCAGTGATGTGGGACTGGAGAGATTTTGCACCACCAGCATTTGCCTGGAAACAAGGCAAGCCTGGGGGAACCCCATCTGTCTCCCCGAACCACGTGGCTGGTGGCTGGTCCAGGAAGGGAGAGAGGTATTCAATAGGGAAGGTGGTTAACTCACAAAAACGTAACTGACGCCAGTCTGCGGGTGAGCTGGGGTCCTCGGGGGGCCGGAAAGATCCCATCCCACGTCAGTCAGCGGGGTCTGCCCTCCTCCACGGGCACAGGCAGCAGAGTGACAAATGGCCAGTCTCCGCTCAGGCTGGCTGGCTCCTCTGCCTGCAGGAGTCCCCGTATCCTTGAAGGACACCGGCCTGTTGACGCACCCCCACCCTGCTGCCTCCTGGGAATCCAGAGCAGACTCAGGTCAGCGCGTGTCCAGGCAGCTCAGCGCTGGATAAATGTCGCTGGACACAGATTTAAGCGGCATAGACAGGGATGCCGGTGGCCCCTCCACAGCGGCCAACAGGTGCGCACTAACGTCACGGATGTAACCTTGCTTCTCAGGTGGTGACTCTGCCGAGGCTGGCTCGCTCCGCGGTTCTCTCCCGGCTGCTTGATGAAACGGTCTCACCTGTCTGGCTCCGGCGCGAGCTCCCCTCCTGCCTTCTTTTCAGCCTGAGCACGAAACGGGAGGCAGATCGTGCTTTGCTATCTGGTCTCTCGGTTCGTGGGATGTTGGCTCGTGGACAGGGAGCAGCTTAATAAGGTTTGTGCCTTAGGAGGGTTTTACGGCTGAGCCATCTGGAAATCTTGCACATTTTCGAGCTGAGGCACGAGCTTAGAGGTGAAAAGGTGAGGATGATCTTTTCCTACGGATTTGCCGATCCCAGGGTATCTACCTTCGGTATTCCAGAGGAGGGATTTACACCAGATCAGGAGATGGAGAACGATGTTCATTCTCTCTCTCTTTCTCTCTCACGTGCTCACGCACACAGGCACACGCACGTGGGTGCAGGCTGGGGGGTTCAGACCAACTACAAAGTTAAAGGACACAGTCCGCAAAGACCTCATTCAGCTGCAAGTTTGGGGGTCCCCAAGCCCACCCTCAGACTTGCTCGTTCTCCGGAAGGCTCATAGGACCCACGGGAGTTGTCACCCTCACAGCCACGGCTACTTGCGGGGAAGGGACGCAGATGGAGACCAGCCAAAGGAGGAGACGTGCAGGCCGAGGCCCGGGAAAGCACCCCAAGTGCTGACCCTGCCCCATGGAGTCTGGACGCCTCACTGTCTTGGCACTGGCATGTGACAACACTCGGGGACGACTGCCCACTAGGGAGGGCCTCCTGAGTCTCAGTGTCCCGTACCCTGACTAGGTGGGGCTCCATGACAGGCATGACTGATGATCGAGCGACTGAGGACTGATCAATGGTGGATTTCTCACATCGTTGACCCCCGTCTCCAGGCGGCTGATACCCGGGACCCCCCTCCCTAAATCATGAGGTTGGTCTTTCCGGCCCGGCCAGCCCCACCCTGAGACTTCTAGGTGAGGCTGTCTCCCACCCACATCAGTGGACTATTTGGGGTGACCGGAGGCTCCCAGGAAACCAAAGACATTCGTATCAGGCAGGGCGTCTTAGGGCTGACTGCGCAGAAGCAGGGGCAAAGGCCTGGTTAAATTCTCTAACACACAAACAGAAGGAGAAAAAGAGAAAATGTTGCTCTGTGGGTCTGTAACATCCCCATTCACAGGCTGGTTGGAAATTCTTATCTCTTTTTTCTGATTGCTGTTGAATTCCCTGGAACCAATGCCTATTGTATGTACCTGATTACAAAGGAAAAGATGTTATAGAACATTCTTCCTCTCAGGAAAAAATGAGGCACCCTGCCCTTTTCTCAGTGAGAGAGAATGTTCTTTTGAATAATTTTTTAATTTACTAAATTGTTTTTGAAGCTGTGGCTTCGAGGATGCTGTCTTCCAGCAGAGAGGCGTGCAGATAACAATGTTTTAATACTTGCCTTGCCCTGGAGGGTGGCCGGCGGCGGCCTGGGGGCTGCGGTACCGTGGCGATCTGTAAGACCGCTCCTGTTGTCTCGCCATCACCACAGAAGCAGGGGCCCAGGCCGCACGGCACAGCCTTGCTCCTCCCCGAGACCACGGGGACCCCAGCGAGGCTGCGCTCTCCAGCCCCACCCAGAACGACCCTGGCTGCTGGTGCAGACCAGAGACCAGCCTTCCCTGTCTGCTGAGAAGTGAAAGTATCCATATCCCCAAAGAGCTGTTGCTGTCTGCTGTTCATTTACTGCCTGGAGTTTAAAAAAAATTCTGTGTTTTAAGGTCAGGAAAATTTTGACGGTCCCACCACGGCGGCGCCCGAGTGGGTGGTTACGTGCATCACCCGCAGGGCAGGGAACTGCGTCTAAACAGTGACCCTTTTGTCTTGGGATGCTCAGTGACTGCCTTTAAACTTTGCCGCCAGGATGCTGGGCGTCAAGTACCGCTGACTCCAGGAAGCAGCAGGGCTGCTGCCCAGGTCCGCGGTCCAGGCGGGAACACCACCCCCCTCCCGAGTCTCCCTGCCTGGGCGGCCTTCATGCCGTGGACCCTGAACCCTGGGGTCAGCGTGCGGGGCCGCACCAGAGGGCTGGGGCTGGAGCTGGGGTGCCGAGCAGGATGGTGGGGTGTGCAGAGTGGGGACCGACGCCGGGCGCTGGATCTCGGGGCGCTTCCTGGGGACGGTGGGGAAGCAGGTTGTGCAGCCATCATAAGGGGCGTGGCCCCAGCTCTGCAGACACAGCCCTGCAGAGCTGCACCAGGGCCTCACCTTTGCAGAGAATTGGGTGTCTACTTGCAAAGGCTGCTGACACTCGAGTGGGACTTGCTGGGAAAAGAGGGGTCCCTAGCAGGCCACTGGTAACCGCGGAGTGAGTAAGCAAGTTGTGGTGACAACAGGGACGTCCTGGTGTCCGAGCCCCACGCTGCCGGGCCTCGTGCGGCCCCCGTTTTCCTTTCCTTTTTTCCTTCTTTCTTTTCTTTTTTTTTAAACTAGCTAATGCCCACATTTTATTTGTATTTCCTTAAATTTTTTTCAAAATTTTTTTTTTAAATGCAGGTACTGGGGACGGAACCCAGGACCTCGTGTATGTTAAGCATGCGCTCTATCACTGAGCTCCACCTCCCCCTGCATTTCCTTAATGTTTATCTAATGTCCCTCTCCTGTTCTCGGGGCCCAGCTAGGGCTTCTGAAGCTGCTCTGGGCTGTTCCAGCTTCTTAGACTTGCCTTGTTTTTAATGCCCCTGACGATCTGACTGGCCGGGAGTTTTGTAGACCCCTCCTCAGCAGGGATCTGCCTCGTGTTTTTCTCATGATCAGACTGGAGTGTGGGTTTTGGGAGGAAGACCACAGAGGCGAATTTCCACTTCATCCCACCGTGTCAGAGGTTTCTGCCGTCAACGTAACTTAGCGCTGCTGACTTTTTGTTTCGTGGCGTAGGGCTGACTCACAATGTTGGGTTAACCTCTGGTGCGCAGCTTAGTGGCTCGGTTATACGTACACATTCCTTTCCATTCTCGGCGATTGCAAGGCGCAGAGTGTAGTTGCCTGTGCCCCACAGCAGGACCTTGTTGCGTGTCTGTTTTGTATGCAGTAGTGTGTATCTGCTCATCTCAAACTCCCAGGTTACCCTCCTCCCTTCCTCTTTGGTACCATGAGTCTGTTCTCTGTGTCCTGGGGCCTCACATGTTTTTTGAGCACATCTGGGGGGGCCTGGCTGGCTTTAAGCCTCTTGCATGGGTTATCTCATCCTCCGCCCCCCACCACGAGATAGCTTCTCTCTTGGCCCCGTGTACACCTGGGAAACTGAGGCCCGGAGACGGGACATGACTTGCCCAAGGCCACACAGCAAGGAGCAAGGAGGTGGCAGGTCAGGATCTGGCCCCAGACACCCCACTTCACCCCACCTGGGCCTCTGCAGGGGAGAAGCCCTGACCGCGGGGAGGGGCTGGGGGCTGAGCCCGTGGTAAGGGCGGCTGCTCCCTGGGCCTCCTCGCCCACCGAGTCTGGTGTCCTGGGTCCCCGACACCAGGGGGCAGGATGAGACAGAGAACCGCAGCAGCGGCTGGGAAGGCTGGCTCCCCTGCTGGTCCTGCTCTCAGGGACAGCGGGGGCAGAGAAAGTGGCTGCTTTTCTAATGACCTTCAGGACTCCCCCCCCCCCCAAGCTGGCCAGGAGCCAAGCGAACAGCTGCTGCTTCTTTGGAAAATGTGAATTTTCAGCTTCTCGGGTTCCCAACAAACACCTTGGCGAACACCAGGGAGTGAAATCAGCGAATTAAAAGTTAATTAAGGAGAATCAGCAGCTGCTTTCGGCGCGGGGCTGTCAGGAGAGGGGCTGGCCTGCCCTCTGGTCTGGAGGTGACGTGGGTTCCCTTGGGGGTCCCCATGGGTTCTGTGCTGGGAGTGGGGGTTTCCTGGTGAAGAAGTTGCCTTCTTTCTGCCGCCCCAAGTTTTGCCTCTGGCCTGGGGCTGGCTTATCCCCCTCTGATCCTTTGCTGGTCTTTGCAAGCATATTTGCTGCCCATGGACCATCCTGTGTGAAGGCGGGAGTCCAGCCCTCCCCTGAGCCCGCCAGGGCAGACCGTCCCATCCAGAGGGCGTCCGCAAGCCCTGGCCCGGCCCGCTGGGACCTAGGAGGCCATGTGGGACTTAGGACTCGGGGAGATTTGTCCCTCCCTCTCCTGCTCCGCACTCTCCTGGACTTTGAGAAAACACCCACTCTCTTGTGGGGTCACAGGTGAGTCGTGCCGGAGGGCCCATGGGGATCTGCTGGTCCAAATCCCGTGTTCACAGAGGGGGTTGGAGGCCTCGGGGGGCTCTTGTTGAGATTTGCTTGTGACATTATTGTCTGGGGCCTCCACTGGACAAGCTTAGGTGAGAATTGATTTTGAAATATAGATTATTCATTTGTTCAACCAGAACTTACTGAGTATCTACCAGGTGCCTGTCATTGATGTGGACAATGTTGGGGGCACGCTGGCCCCAAATGCCTGTGCTTGTGAACCTCAGGGCCTAGGGAGATGGAGGTAAACAGCACAGCTAAGCAAGCCACGGGAGGCCAAGGGAGGGCGCTGGGAGACAGAATGGGCCGGGGGGAATGGGGAGCCCTGGGGTAGCCCCCGCGACTTTAGCAACGGCAATGCAGAGACATTGAGGCAATGAAAGCCCTCAGTCTGGGTCGGAAAGTGAGGCCGGGATGGCCTCAGTGACCCCTGCAGGGAGGTGAGAAACAGCCAACTGCATCTCCTGGGGGTTTCCTGGGCCACGGGGCCTCTGCAGGTGGCTCTGATGCACTGTGACAGCCGTCCTACTGGGGAATAAGGGAGAAAATCCTGCAGGGCACATGGCCTGATTCCTGCCTGTGACAAAGCACCGGCAGGGACCCCTGGGCACCATCTCAAGGCCATCTGCAACAATGCATTCTACGTGTCACTTGGGCTGGGCCACGGTGCCCAGATGCAGGGCCTACATTTGTTCTGGATGTTTCTGGGAGGGTGTTTCTGGATGTGATCAACCTTTAACTCAGTGGGCTCCATGGTGTGGTGGGCTGCGTCTGATCAGGTGAAGGTCTGCGTAGCACCAGAGGCTGACGTGGCCCGAGCAAGAGGAAGTTCTGCCGCAGACGGACTTGGGACCTGAACCACAGCACCGGCTCTTCCTGCGTCTCCAGCTGCAGGTTTGGGGCCAACGGCCTCCGCGGCTGTGAGCCAGTCCTTGGACTAACTTTCCGTGCACGTACACGTCCTTTTGGTTTTGTGGCCCTGGAGAATCCTGACTCTCACACACAGCGGGACACATCTGAGGTTTCCTGAGGCAGAAGAAGGAGAAGGTGGTGACTGTCTGAGAAGCAGCGCCCAGCGAGAAGAGCATCCCTCACGGGCTTGGGGGAGGGGTCTGCGGTTCCGCGACAACGACCGTGTGCGCGTGTGTGACGTCACGGTTTGCCGGAGTGAAAGGTTCCCGTCGTTAGGCTGTGTCGCTGATGGCTGTGCCGACGCCGCCCCACTGGCCCCAGCGAGGCCTCCCTTTAATGCACAGCACACGTAGCCATCCCCCTTCCTCCGGCAAGGTCAGCCTACGGCCCTCCAGGGTCGATCGGCCCTCAGCCCCTGCAGGCGGGCGGCCGGCTCGCTGCAGCCCCTTTCCCTCGGTGGCCGATGCTGCACCTGTGCTCGGTGGTCCCTGCCTCACGAGTTCCTCCGGAAAGGGGAGTGGAGGGGACCTTACTGTCACCCTTCTGAAGCACCCCTTGGTCCTTCCGTCTGCACTGGGTCCTCTGTGCCTTTCTCCCCTCCTCCTCAGCCCCCGCGGTGGACTCTCCCCAACTCCTGAGGGTTCAGACCCTCCATCTCCCCCCCATTCAGAGGGCTGGGTCGTCTGCTGTCAGCTCGCTACCCCGTTCTGCGAGGCTGGAAGCTGCCCCCCCAGGTGGGTGGGGTTGGCTGGTGCGACAGAGGCGGTGAGGTCTTTGGGGCGGCCGTAAGCTCCAGGAAGGTCCCCGCAGCCAGATGTGGTGGTGAACACAGCGGCTCTGACATCGTGCTGGATGGGGCGGGGGTTGCTCAGCCGGCCCTCTGTGGAGACCCAGCTGCGGTCCCATGTGGGGGCTTCAGCTTCTAAGACACAGTTTTCTTCCCCTCTCCCAGACCTCAATCCCTGGCCACCCTCACATGCATAAAGGCCTCAATTCCTGTAAGAAACTCCCTTTTCCTGCAACATGGAGGTTGCTTGTGTCTTTTTGGTTGGCTTCAGACTGGCCTGCACTGTGCACTCCCAGCGGAGGCCTGGCTCCCATGAGGTGGAGGCGTGTCTGCACTGAGCATCCAGCTCTCCGGCTCCCCAACCCCCGTCACACACGAACTTCCCAGCAGCTCCGGGAGCATCTCTGTGTCACCAGGAGGTCCACTGGCGGGTTCTGCCATCAAACAGAAGAGAGACGCTCCCCAGACAAAGCCAACACCGCCAGGGCACAGAGGACAGACGCGGGTGCCGGACAGGGTGCTTACTGTCCGCTCCTGGCTTCCCCTTCCAGGGGAGAGACATCCATCCACTGGAGGCGCCTAGCTGGTCTGCTGCCCTGTCTCCTCCCTCTGCAGTGGGGGAACCTTCCAATTCAGGCAGCCTTGACCCACCTCTGCCGGCTGGAGGCAGACAAAACAGGAGACCTCCTGAGCTGACGGGCGGGCCTCTCCTCCCCAGCTCTGCCTGGATCAGGGGAGGCAGCCAGCCAGGCGAGCGTGTCTGCCCATGACTCAGCTCTTCCTGTGGGGGCGCCCCAGGTCTGCGCTGGGGCAGGGACCCTGCTCGGCTCTGCCCACAGCTCACCCCCAACCATCCACGACAGCAGTGCGATTCAGATTCTCCACCCGCTGGCACATTTGTCCCATTTCTTATTTGGTTCTGACAAAAAATGTCACTCGCCCTCTGGTTCTATGAGGAAGAGGTCATTAGCCACTGCAGTCACTGACCTTCAACTCGTCCTTGAAGAGAGTTCAGGACAGAGCTCAGGAAGGAGGCGCTCTGTGCTCTGGGAAGACTGGCGGGGCAGGCCTTCAGATAGTTAGATATTTTGGGGAGAAGAGTTTCTGAGCCCGCTTCTCGCATCTTCTCCCTCCTAGAAAAGCACTGAAGTCACTGCTGGAGACACCTGCCCCGGTGACGAGCAGCAGCCGTCTACCGACACGTGGTTCTGAGCGCACGCGCCCCTTCTCCAAGCTCACGTGAGCTGACCGCCCCCCGCCTCTTCGGAGCAGCTCCTCAGAGCTCCTGAGAGGCTGTCTCCTGGCTAGAGTCCTCAGCAAGTCCCTGAATAAAACCGAAGCTCACCGCTGTCATCTGTGTTTCAGTTGACAGTTCAGGACTTGGGTGGGAAGAAAGGGGACGTTACTTGGCTCTTCAGAGACCTGGACAGCAGGCGGCTGTAGAAACAGCAACTCTCTTTCCTCGACCTTCATATTTCCCTCGTGCTCTGGACCCAGAATGCATGAGTTGGGATCCAGGCTCAGCCATGGACTTATGAGTGGCCAGGGACACTTGCAAATCCCTGGTCCTCACAGTAAAATGCAGGTAAAAAAAGTCTCACCGATGCTTCCAGAATCAAGTGGGAAGCAAGCTCCCTGCAGTCTGTGGGGACTACGTGCAAACTGGTCCCCTCCACAGGACGTGACTCACATTCTCCCCCGTCCCAGGAACCTCGAGGCCCTGGCCGTGGGCCACCCTGGGACCAGGTGGGGAAGGAGTAAGGGTCCTGACTGTGGCCAAACCCTTCCTTTGACGCCTCCTAGCCCTTACACGTCCCTTTGTATGCATGTGTGTGGGGCACATGTTCTAACCAGATGAGACCAGCACTGAACGCAAGTGCAGCTGCTCCCTGCTCGAAAGGCCAACACTCGAGAGACAAGTGTTGGTCGAAAAGGAAAGGTTGTGTTACTCAGGAGGCTGGCAACCTGGGGGGATGGCAGACTCACGTCCCGAGAGCACCACCAAGTCTTAAAGGCAGTGTCAGGGGTGTGAGCTGCTCAGCACAACTCTCGGATGGGTTGAGACCAAGGTGAAGTTCGGAGCATCACCCATCTTCTGGTTTCAAGCGGTGGTCTGGGGTCTACATACCTGCAGTTAACAGTCCATCTAGTGGGGGTCTACTTCCTGCAAAAAAACAGCTTAAGAATGTGCCAGCCCTTCGTCTGTATTTCAGGGAACTAGGTGTTCAGGGACCCTGCTGCGTGGCTGGTTTATGGTCTCCGTTGTCACCAGTCTCTGGCCCGACAAGCCTTCTGCGTTTCTACATCTTCACATTTCCTATCACTCACGCTTGAGCCAGCCCCGAGAGACTTAGGGGAGACTAAAGCATAAGGGGCACGGGGGCTTCTGTGCGGGTTCACTCTCCCCTTTCCTCTGGCGCCCGCCTGTCTTGAGGGGAGCAGGTGTGGGCAAGAGAGGGACCTCAGCAGAGGAACTCGGCTTTGGGGCGACTTGGTTTCAACAGGAAATTAAAAAACTCTAAGTAAGTCTAAAAGAGTTTTTTCAAGAATTTTAAAATCAAATTATAAGCGATAAGAAAACACTGTGTTCCAGGACAGTGGGCGGCATTTTTCGTTCTTTCCTAGTGGTTTATAAAATGATGATCCACCTTGGATCTGATGAAATGGGATGAAATTTACTTCAGGCAGATTCACACAGACCTGAGCTCAAAGCTTAGCCCTGTGACTCAGCAGCTGTGTGAGCGTGGGCTGTGCCTTGGCCCCGCTGCCTTACCTGAGAGTGGGGCTCACTTGGGTCAGACTTCCTGGCGGCAGATGATGAGGAGAAACCACCCCCGTTGGCTCCAACCCGGGAAGCGACTGCAGGTCCCGGAACTGTGGGTCCCAGGCTTGGCCTCAGCCCCTGGTTCTCCTCACCGCACGTTGTGCATGGGAGCAGGACGCCCGCTCAGGACCGGTCCTCCCAGGTTCCAGGCACCTGGGCTGACCGGATGCTCACTGCGTCCCAGCCCCCGTGTGAGCCAGGGGATGGCTGGAGCCCATGGGTCAGGCCTGGGTTATACGCCCCTCCGGAGCTGGGACGCCCCAGCATGCCCCAGAGGCGAGGGGAGAAGGGGGTCCCGGGTGGGGGGGCCGTGCTGGGCGCCCAAACACAAGTCAGTCCCCCGTGCCCTCCTGTGTGCAGATAAGACACCTTCTAAGGGGGCGCAGAGACTGAGATCACCTTTCTCTCTGTCCTCCCGTTCAGTCATCTGCTCTCTGAGGCCGAGCTGGAGGGTGCAAAGGAGAGCGGGGTGCCAGCATCCTGACGGGGGGCCCCTCGCGTGCACGACGGAGCTCAGGTGGTTTTCCTCCTCCTCTGTGCACGTGTGGGGTGTGCGGAGACACATCTGACTCCGCAGGGGAGCCAGTACTTAACCTCCTTTCTTGGAATAAGCACGTGTTTCTGCCCACGGGGTGGGGGGTGGGCAGGGGCTTGGACGAAAGGCAGACTCCAGGGGACATTCACGTGGCAGGTTTCCGACGAAGCTCTTGAACTAATTCCAGGTAGAATTCTCCTCCAAAACCTCCCACTGCAAACAGCCCAGCATGCTGGTGTGATGTCAGATTGTGCCCAGACAGCGGGGGCTGGGAGGGCACCCCAAGGGAGGGCTGTTAATGGGGTCGGGGGCTTGTTTCCAGGATCACCACCCCTGGGACTTGCCAAAGCGGAGCCGGAGGGCTGGTGGGAGTGGCTGGCACAGAGGACGGGGTGTCTGTGGGACCCTCATCCCCCCAGCAAGATGCCCCCGATTGCCTCCCCAACCCCCGGACCCCTGTCGGGCGATTCTCAGCTACAAAGGGCTGGCCCGCTCCTGCGCTATTCGTGGCTCCGCTGCTCACGTGAGTCTCCTGCTCGGCTGGAGGAGGCCTTTGTGTGCCAGGGAGGCCAGCGGGGGAGGCGGCTCCTGCTGCTTTGCCCCGGCCCACGGCCATCCGCTGCTCCCGCAGGGACGGTCTCTTCCCTTTCCCAGGTAGGGCGCGAGTCCTCTGCATCGCGACACCTCTCCTGAACTGTGGCATCGAAGGGCGATGCTCTCCCTGTTTGAGGACGCGATCCTCTGTGCGTGGGGCTGGGGGTGGGTGGGCTTACCTGGAGACCCCCACGATGTCTTTGGCCACTTTAACTTGTGCTCAAGGCAGGTGTTGGCCAGGCGGCCAGCTGGGCTTCAGGAGGCAGAGGGTAAATGACCTCCGAGACTGTCTGCTGAAATTCCAAGGATGCTTTGACCAACAGACAGGATTATTGGAGGAAGGCCTAAACATGGGTTGCCTTGCGTGCCCTGGAAGAGGCTGCTGCCTGCCCTGTGGCCCTGGGGAGCCCAGGAGAAGGGGCGAAGCCTCCTGACTGTCCAGTCCCGGTGGCACTTCTGACCCCTCGGGGCGCCTCCCTTGTCTCCTCTCTTCCCAGGAACTGCTCTGGGTGCCTTCCCCGCCTGCTGCCCGGGGCCACCGAGGTTTCTGGACCCTCATCCCGAGAATGAAGACAGGCTCTGAACCCTGCGTTTCCATGGGTGACGCAGACCTGCGAGCCACCCCCACCTGCCCCCAGCCCCCAGCCCCTGGGGTTCTCTGCCTGGCGCTGTCTCCTGCCCATTTCTGCAGGTTTGGGAGTGATGGTCCAAGGGCCTTGGAGATGGCAGCCAGCCCCGGCCTCTCCTCTGGGAAGCGCTGCAGCCAAACGATGACAGGAAAGCTTCTTAAAACCGCCTTGGGCAGCTTTTCACAAAACAAAGGCCGAGGCCCTGGAGGAGGGGCGCTGGGCTGGAGCGGGGCCCGGGGGACTTTCTAGGGTGATGGGAGTCCGGCTGCACCTCCCCTTTCCTTTTACGGAAGTCGAGTTGATTTACAATGTTGTGTTAGTTTCAGGTTTACAGCAAAGTGATTCAGTTCTGCGTGTCCAGCTGAGTCAGGATCCTCTCCGTTAGAGGCTACTGCAAGGCACTGATTGTAGCCCCCAGGGCTGCACAGCGGGACCTGTTGTTCATCTGTTTTATGTATAATAGTGTGTACCTGCTAATCCCAAGCTCTTAATTTGTCCTTCCCCTCTTTCCCTCTCTGGTAACCACAAATTTGTTTTCTACATCTGTGAGTCTGTTTCTGTTTCACAAATAAGTTCATTTGTGTCATATTTTACTTTTTATTTTCATTTTATTATTTTTAATAGAATTATAGTCAGGTACAATGCGTCAGTTTCTGGTGCACAGCATCATGTTTCAGTCATACATGTACACACATATGTTCGTTTTCATATTCTTTTTCATTATAGGTTACAAGATATTGAATATAGTTCCCTGTGCTATACAGAAGTTTGTTTTTTTGACCTATTTTATATATAGTAGTAATATTTGAAAATCTTGAACTCCCAGTTTATCCCTCCCTACCTGCTTTCGCCAACGGTAACCATAAATTTGTTTTCTGTCTGTGAGTCTGTTTCTGTTTTGTAGATAAGTTCATTAGTGTTTTCTTTCTTTCTTTTTTTTAGATTCCACATTTAAGTGATAGCATATATTTGCCTTTCTCTGACTTACTTCACTTAGAATGACAGTCTCCAGGTCCATCCATGTTGCTGCAAATGGCATTATTTTATTCTTTTTTATGGCTGAATAGTATTCCATTGTATAAATATCCCACAGCTTCTTTATCCAGGCATCTGTCAGTGGACATTTAGGTCACTTCCATGTCTTGGCTGTTGTAAACGGTACTGCTGGGAACATTGGGGAGCAGGTGTCTTTTTGGATCGGAGTTTTCTCTGGATATGTGCCCAGGAGCGGAATTCCTGGGTCATACGGTAAGTCTATTCCTAGTCTTTTGAGGAATCTCCATGCTGTTTTCCATAGTGGCTACACCAAATTGCATTTCCACCAGCCACGTAGGAGGTTCCCTTTTACCCACACCCTCTCTAGCATTTATCCTTTGTGGACTTTTTAATGATGGATTCTGACCAGTGTGAGGTGATACCTCACTGTAGTTCTGATTTGCATTTCTCTGATAATCAGTGACGTTGAGCCTTTTCACATGCCTGTTGGCCATCTGTATGTCTTCTTTGGAGAAATGTCTATTTACATCTGCCCATTTTTGGACTTTGTTTATGTTTGAAATGGAGCTCTATGAGCTGTTTGTATATTCTGGAAATTAAGCCCTTGTCGGTTGCATCATTTGTAAATATCTTCTCCCATCCTGCAGGTTGTCTTTTCATTTTCTGTATGGTTTTCTTTCTGGGCAAATGCTTATAAGTTTGATTAGGTCCCAATTGTTTATTTTTGCTTTCATTTCTATTGCCTTGGGAGACTGACCTACGGGAACATTGATATGATTTACATCAGAGAATGCTTTGCTTATGTTCTCTTCTAGGCATTTTATGGTGTCATATCCTATGTTTAATTCTTTAAGCCATTTTGAGCTTGTGTGTGTGTGTGGTGCGAGGAGTGATCTAACGTCGCTGACTTACATGCTGCTGTCCAGTTTGCCCAACACCACTTGCCGAAGAGACTGTCTTTTCTCCACTGTGCACCCTTTGGTCCTTTGTCAGAGGGTAGTTGACTGTAGGTGTGTCGGTCTATTTCTGGGCTCTCTATTCTGTTGATCTGTGTGTCTGTGTTTGTGCCAGGACCACGCAGTCTTGATGACCGCGGCTGTGTAGTGTTGTCTGAAGTGTGGGAGGGTTATTCCTCCAGCTTTGTTCTTTTCCCTCAGGATTGCTTGGGCAGTTCTGGGTATTTTGTGATTCCATATAAATTTTAGGATTCTTTGTTTTAGTTCTATGGAAAGTGTCCTAGATAATTTGATAGGGATCACGTTAAATCTGTAGATTGCTTTGGGAGGTGTGGCCATTTTAATAACATTAATTCTTCCAATCCGAGAGTACAGCTCCTGTTTGGAGGTGATTACAAGCGTGTGTACAATTGCCAAAACTCTTAGAAAGGAGCACTTCAGAACTGTGCATTTGGGGGATAAGCAAATCATACATCAATTAAGAAACATTTCTCAGCACCAGCTGGCAATTCTTTTTTTAAAAAATATTTTTTAAAATTATAGTTTTGTTTAAGCAACTATTTTATTTTTTGGTTTTTAGGTTTTAGGTTTACTTATTTATTTATTTATTTTTTAATGGAGGGACTGGGGATGGAACCCAGGACCCAGTGCGTGCTCAGCACGTGCTCTACTGCTGCGCTATACCCTCCCCACTAGCAAGTCTTTCTGTTTTTTTTTTCACGTGTGTAACGAGGATTGTCATGAAAACTAAATGCGAAATCCATGCGAGGCTCTTGGTACAGAGAACGGGCCGTGGTAATTGGACACTGAAGTCTGGCTTTCAGTGTTCTCACTACTTTTTATTATTCCTAGTGACTGGTCTCCACCCTTCCACTGACACGAAACGCCTTCTCTTCTCTCCACTCTGAAGACAGTGGATGGGAATGTCCGTTGGTTCAAACCCATCTTTCCTGAGGCTTTACATGCCCCCCACCCCCAGATTCTGGTCCTCGTCACCCTCGTGCAGTGTCTGCTGGAACAACACAGTGACTGTGTGCTTACTGTGTGCGCAGGTTTCCACCTGCCCGCCGCCTGCCTGCCCCGCTGGTAAGTCTCACGAGTGCAGGGAGCAAGTCCCATTCACTCCTCACTGAGTGCTCAGCACACGGCACAGTCCTGGACACAGGGAACTCCTTAGACATAAGGATGCTGATGAAAATGATGATCATTTTAATGACAATTATAGTAGTTAAACTTTTAGTTTTTAGTGTCTGTTCAGGTCTTTTGCCCATTTTTAAATCAGTTTTTTTTAAAGTATTTTCATTTCTATTCACTATGCAGACTACTTTTTTTTACGAAGGTACCAGGGATTGAACCGAGGACCTCGTGCGTGCTAAGCGTGAGCTCTACCTTTAGAGCTATACCGTCTCCCTTCAGTAGTTAACTTTTAAAACCTTTTCATTGTAAAATAAAGCCTGTGTGTGGAAAACCATAGAGACATGTTTAGTTTAACGCATTGTTATAAGGCAGACGCCCCTGCCGCCGCCACCCCCACCCCCATCAGGAAGTGGAACTTGGTTTCGTCTTATCCATTCTGTTAAACCTGATAAATATTTAAGTTTCTTTCGGTGGACAGACTCCACCTGTACCCCTGCTTTCCCCTGCATGTATCTGCCGCAGGGCCCGGGCCACTGGACTGTGGGCTTGCTGACTGCATCCTGCTGGCGCCGGTCACCATGTTCCGCTGTCACCGGGACTTCCTGGCGAGGCGCAGCAGAAACCAGAGGCTCAATCCGACTTGGATGTGGTCCCCTTGGCGAGGCAGCTGGTAATGTCTGGTGTCACTTTCTTTTGATGCTCACAGGTGTAGTGGGTTGAATCGTGGGTCTCCCCAAACATGTCAGGTTCGAACCCTGGTGTCTGTGATGGTGACCTTATTTGGAAATAGGGCTTTGGTGGCTGTCGCCCGGTTAAGAGGAGGCCATCCTGGGTTGGGGTGGGCTCTTGTCTGATGATGGGTGTCCTTGTGGACGCAGGCGCATGGGAAGCAGCGTGCCTTGTAAAGGGACCTCACAGGTGCACACACGGGGCAGAGGGCCATGTGACCACGGAGGCAGAGATCAGGGTGATGCTTCTAGAAGTCCAGGGACCCCCAAGGATGACCTGCAACCACCAGGAGCTGGGAGAGAGCGTCCAGCAGGAAACAGCCCTGCCCACACTGGGATCTGGACTGCTGTTCTGAAAGGCAGCGTGGTCCTGTTTCTGCTGCTCCTAGCTGAGGACCTGGGACAAGCCAGCCAGCCGCTCCAGGCTCAGTCTCCCTACCAGCACCACTAGCAACAGTGTTCACTCTGCCCACTGGACCTCGGGAAAGTGACTGGGAGGCAGGACGTGCCGCCGTCACCCCAGTTTACAGCTGAGACAAGTGGGGCCCCCGAAAGAGGGAGGAGCAGCGTGCCCAGGCCACCCAACCGCCAGCCTGGGTTCAGGCCCTGGTGCTCGGTGCTGGCTCCGCTCCTTGGACCACTGGCCTTCCTGCATCTTCTCAGGGTCACAATCTGGAGATGGTTCAGGACTCCAGAGTCACGCCAGGGGCCCCTCCCCGGGTCCTCACTCTCCTCGTGACAGGCTGGGAATCCCGTGACGTCACACAGTGTGGGTAGGGAGGTGGGCTTGGCTGGAGGAATGAGAAACAGACAGAGACAGACAGATAGACAGAGACAGACAGGCCCGGAGCCTTCAGGGGGGTGTCCCGGGGAGGGATGGCACCACTGGCACCCAGCTTCTTACAGGGTGTCAGAGGAGCCAGCCTCGTCTGTCACTTGGCACCAGGCGGTGTCCAGAAACCCATCTGCCTGGGGCCCGGGGCTGAGTTGCGGGAAGTGTGTCTGGAGCAGCCTGCTGGCCGGGAGGAGGGGAGCCCCGTCCTGCGGTCCTGTGGTCCTGCAGGCTGGGTCGTGCGGGGACAGGCTTGCCCAGCGCACTGCGGGTTTCCCCAGCGACGGACGAACAGATTATGTAAGACACCCAGAGTTGGAGGGATTAAGCAGAAGTTTGAAATTGTTACAGACACTCTGCCAGCTGCCAGCTGAGCCACAGACGGGCCGCCGGATTTCGTCCTTTTTGAAGTTCGCTGTCCTGAGGGTTTTTCTGGAGACACTGACCTCAGGGCCACTGCGAGGGGCCGGGTGCGGTGCCCTGCCCTCAGATGTCTCCCCCGAAGGGGGCCCCCCTCACTGCCTGGCCACGGCTCTCAGCGTGCCTGCAGCCCACCCCTGGGGGCAGAGCCCCCCCATCCTCCGGACGATTGATTGCTTCAGTAGCGCCTCTGGGGCTGGCGCTGCCCTGTCACTGTGGGTGAGGGGAATGACAGGTGGCGTCCCCGGCTGTTAGCAGGCAGAGAAGAGCAGGGACGGGGAGGGAGCTTCCCGCTGGTGGGAGGAAGGCTCTGCTCTTCAGAGAGACCTCTTGGCCTGTCTTACTCTGACTGTTCGTGGCCTCCTGAGCTGCCTGCGCCTCCGTGCAGGGGTTCTGCTGGGCCTCACAGGCTGCAGCTGCAACCCGGCTCACGCCCTATGTCAGCCCCAGCCCCACCCTGGCTGCACCCTCGTCTTGGCAGATGGCCCCCTGTCCTCAGGGCTGCCCAGTCACCGGCAACTCCCTGTCCCTCCTGGCCCTTCGGAGAATCAGCCTCCCAACTGGTTTGTTTCTTCAACAGCCCCTGGGTCCTCTTCTTCCCGGCAGCCCCCCTGGCCTGGGTGGTCCTCCCCACCTCCCACAGATTTCTGAATTACAGTGAGCTGTGGACACGTCTGTCTACAGCCAGATGACAGACACCTTTCCTGGCTGAGACCACCCCGACCAGTTTGTAACCAGGTGCTGTGTGCCCAGAAGATGCGGTTCACACAGAGCCCGGCCCACTGTCCTCCGGGGAGCCCTCCCGCCCTTGGGTTGGGGCTGCTCCACGGACCTCAGTCCCCTGCTCAGCCCTTTGTGTCTGTCCAGACCCCAGGCTTCTGGAGGGCAGGGGCCCAGTCTGTTCCTCATGCTCCTTGGGGCTCAGAAGTTTGGATACCTGAGTCAAGTGTTCAGGGGAGCATGGTTCTCTCTCTGAGGCAGGTTCGGGGGTTGGGAGGGGGTGGGAAATGTTCCCACCCTCTATCTGGCCTCCAAGGTCATCGTCCTAGACCTGGGGTCGCAGAGCCCTGTGTGGGACTTGGTCGGCCTGAGCCCTCCCTTCACCCAGCCCGAGCCGGCTAACTTCAGCCTTAATTATCCCTCCCTGGGCCGTGGGCGTGACTTGCGTCATCCTTCCTGGAGGCGCAGTCTCAGACAGACGGCAGTGGTCACTGAAGGCAGGTCTGCTGGGCCAGGCACTGTGGCCAGCGCTCTCCAAATGCAGCGTGTGTGGCCCGGGAGGCAGGGCTGCGGGTGCACAGCTGCCCCAGTCCATGCCCTGCTGTCCGGACACACTGACGGCCCAACATCAGAGCCGAGAACCAGGCACCTGCCTGAGGTCATGGGGCCGGGAAGCCACCAGAGGCAAATCTGAAGCCGTGTCCGGAGAACCCAGGGGCCCGGTGTTGACCAAGAGTTTGGGGGGGAAATTTGGAAAAGGGATGCTCATGGTGTTAGGTTCCTGTCGTGGCTGTAACACCCTCCCACCTCGCCCCCCACAACGCTGTTCTTTCACCATCTGGCGGCTAGGCCGCCACAGTGGGCCTTCAGGATGGTTCCTTCTGGAGGCTCCAGGCAGAATCCACTTCTTTGCTTTTTCCAGCTTCTAGAGGCTCCCGCGGTCCTTGGCTTGCGGCCCTTCCTCCATCTGCGAAGCCCAAGGCACAGCCTCTCCCTCCGACTGCCGCCCCCGCTGCCTCTCTTACAAGGCTTCTGTGATGACATCGGGCCACCCAGGTGTTGACGGAAAATAATGTCCAACCTAGAAGCTGAGCACTGTATCTTCTTTGGTGGACTTTCTGAGGACTCGAGCCTGGGAGGTGGCCTCTCAGATTGATCGCTCCGGGAGACTGCCACAGAGGAGCCAGGACACACAGGAGTTTTACTGCCAAGACCAGGTAGTCGCAACATCAAAAGACGGCTGTTAATTAAAGAAAACCAGACGCCTCAAATTAAGGAATTTAGTGCTTTTCTGTGTGGGGAAAGATGCAGGAGCCTGGGCTTCTGGAAGTCACCCCTCTGACGCGCACCTCGCTGTGCAGGGCCAGCACTCCTGCTTTCCTCCGTCCCGAGCCCCCTCTGGGTGCAGTCGGGGCGGCTGCAGTGGCCGCTGGCTTGATGCCTCGACATCCTTTGTTTGCTGACAGGGCAGGAGATGTTCTTTGTTTGTTTGTTTGTTTGTTTATTTATTTATTTATTTATTTATTTATTTATGGAATTGAGTTTATTTATTTATCTATTTTTTGGTGGAGGCACTGGGGGTGGAACCCAGGACCTCGTGCATGCTAAGCAAGCACTCTACCCCGGAGCTGTACCCTCCCCCACAGGGGACAGCCTTCATCCGCACAGGCAACCAGGATAACCCCCACCTCAAGATCCTTACCTGACCCACACCTGCAAAGCCCCTTTTGCCATGTAAGGTGACACAGTCACAGGGCTCGGGAACCAGGACGGGGGGCATCTTTGGTGGGGGGGCATCAGTCAGCCGACACAGCCCCTGGGCTCTGCGTCAGTCGTGACAAGCATCCTTGACATCCAGAGGGTCAGGGGAGCGGGCGGAGCCACGGCTCTGAGCCGCCTTAGTGAACGTGGGTCTTGCGTGGCCTGAAAGGCCGAGTTCCCCCCAGCCTTGGGTGAATGTGGCTCTATTCTGTTCCATTGACCTGTTTGTCTATTTTTCACCTACTGGTCTTGACCCACATTGTCTCGATCACAGCTGCCAGCACAGGGGTCGTTCCAGAAACCAGGGAAGAAGCAGAGAGAGTAACCAGAGTGCAATCGCCTGGTGATTTTGTTCCTTTTATTTAAAAAAATTTTTTATTGAAGTGAAGTTGATTTACAATTTGAGTTTCAGGTGTGCAGCAAAGTGATTCAGTTGTACATGCATACATATTTTCTTTTCAGATTCTTTTCCATTTTATGTTCTTACAAGAAATTGCATATAGTTCCCTGAGCTACAGTAGGTCCTTGTTGTTTACCTGTTTTATATATCGTCATGTGTGTCTGTTGATCAATGTTGTTCTTCTGGGGGTGGGAAATGCGACCCAGACAACTTGGGAACTCAGCTTCTACCCTGCACCCCCTCGCACGTGTGCAACGCTGGCAGGGCTCTGTGGCTGGCGGGGCTCTGTGGCTGGCGGTGGGCTGCTGCTGGTGGGGGAGCCCCCTGAACCCCGGGTGTAGTGTGTCTGGATCTGCTGTCTGCAGAGGTGCCTGGACACAGGACACCCATTGCTGGCTCTCCATGTCACCATCTGCTTTGTTTCTTCCCAAATCTACAGGCACAAGAGCCACAACTGCAAAGGACTGGTCTTCCCCCTCCACCTGCCAGTGGAGCGAGAAATACACACACAAGGCCATTTCGGGGGCACCAGACACCAGAAGCTCTGTTACAGTCACGCTGAGGCCACCCTGTCCTTCATAATTGGTCCTGTCTTATTCCACGAAAGCCCCTTTTCCTGAGCTCGTGGGCAGGAAAAGGCATTAACCCCAGAGGGTGGGCTACACAGTGGATTGAGAGGAAAGTACAGAGCTTTCCCATGTACTCTGTGCCCCCCACACGCACAGCCCCCTGCACGATCAGCATCACTCACCAGGCTGGTACGTTTTTCACCAAGGAAGGACCTACATCAACACGTCTTTATCACCCAGAGTCCACAGTTCACCTTAGTGTTCCTTCTTGGTGGTGCACATCCTATGGGTTTGGACAAACGTATAATGACATGTATCTGTCACAGTGATCTCATGTTATTTTATTTTATTTTATTAATTTTTTAGTGGAGGTGCTGGAGATTGAACCCAGGACCTCGTGCGTGCTAAGTGCATGCCTCTACCACTGAGCTGTGTGCTCTCCCCGTCGCCGTGAGCTCACGCAGAGTGTTCTCACCGTCCCAACAAGCCCCCGCACTCTGCCTTCTCATCCCTTCCTCCTCCACACCCGGCAAACACTGAGCCTTCGTTGTCCCATTTGCCTCCTGTGCCTCAGTGTCACAGAGCTGGAATCCTACCTATGTCATCTTTTCAGATCGGCTTCTTTTACTGAGTAATCTCATGTTAAGTCTCCTCCGTGTCTTTTCATGGCTTGATACCTCATATCTTTTTAGCTCTAAATATTACTCCATTCAGACGACCTACTTTATTTATGCATTCACCTGCTGAGGGACATCACGGTTGCTTCCACGTTCTGGCGGTTATGAACAAAGCTGCTATACATAGCCATGTGCAGGCTTCTGTGTGAACGTAAGTTTTCAGCCCACTTGGGTAAAGGCCAAGGAGCACGCTTGCTGCCTCGCACGGTAAGAATATGCTTAGTTTTGTAAGAAACAACCCAACTGTCTTCTACAGTGGCTGTCCCATGTTGTGTTCCCACCAGCAATGAATGAGAGCTTCTGTTGCTCCGCTTCCTCACCAGCGTTCAGTGTTGCCAGTGTTACAGACTTTTTCCTTTTTTGTGCCATTCTAATAGGAGTGCAGTGGTTTCTCGTTATTGTTTTAATTTGAGTTTTTCTAATAACATACACTGTGGAACATCTTTCCACATGATTACTTTCCATCTGCACCTTTTCTCTGGCGCAGTGTCTGTTCAGGTCTTTTGCCCATTTTTTTTTAATTAATTTTTTCCCCTTATTATTGAGTTTTAGGAGTTCCTTGTGTACCTTGGGTAACAGCCTTTTGCCCAGTGTGCCTCTTGCGAGTGTTTTCTGTCGTCTGAGCTGGCCTTTCAATTCTCTTGACGCTGTCTTTCGCAGAGCAGACGTTTTCAGTTTTGATGAAGTCCGGTTACCCGCCAGTTACTTCACGGCGCACGCTTTTGGTGTCGTAGCTGAAGGGTCCCCTCTAGAGTCTGCCCTATGTTACCTTCTCGGGGCCTATGGCTTTGTGCTTTACATTTTGGTCTGTGATCCATTTTGAGCTAATTTCTGTGGAGCCTGTAAGTCCCGCAGTTACCCCTTTGTTTTGGCCTGTGGACGTTCAGCGGTTCCAGCATCGTTTGTCAAGGAGGCTGTCTTTGCTCTGTTGTAGTCCCTGGGCTCCTTTGTCAAAGATCAGTTGACTATATTTTTGTGGGTCTATTTCTGGGCTCTATTCTGTTCCATTGACCTGTTTGTCTATTTTTCACCTACTGGTCTTGACCCACATTGTCTCGATCACAATAGCTTTATAGTAAGTCTTGAAGGCAGCATCAGTTCTCCAACTTCGTCCTTCTCCTTCAGTATTGCGCTGACCTCAATAACTCAAAAAAAAAAAAAAAAAAGTTCTTGCCTGCTAAGTCTGACATCTACGTCAGTTCTGACTTGATGGATTTCTCTTCTTATTGTAGGTTCTGTTTTCAAGCCTCTTTGCATGCCCAGACATTTTTGACTGGCTGCCAGACGCTGGAACTTTACATTTTACATTGCTGGCTGCTGGATGTTCATTTATAGATCTGAAGCAGTCCTGAGCTTTGTTCTGAGATGCGGTCACATTATTTGGGAGCATTCTGATCCTCTCAGGTATTGCTTTTAAGATTGGTTAGGTGGGACCAGCACATCAGCAGCAACTACCCCTGGCAACTGTTCCCGGACCAGATCAGTGTGTGGCCTGGGGATAAGAAATCCAGATGGCTGAGACCAGACCCCGCTAAGCGCTCTACCCAGCGTCTCACGAAGGATGGGAGCTTACAGTCCGATGGTGGGTAATGGTAGCAGTTTGCAGCCCCGCATGACCATTGGGCACTGTTCCCACTAACCCTTTTGGCGGCTTCTTCCTGCGCTGGCGGGCAGTCTCCTCACCCACGTGCACTGGGAATTCCTTTGCCGGACACTTGAAGGGGGCCTCCCGCAGCCCTTCAAAGTTCTGCCTGCAGTTCCCTCCTGCCAGTGCTCTGTCCTGTCAACTCTGCGTGCCTTGGTCGCGCTGGATTCTCAGCTCTGTCTCCTCCTCTTGGGGTCCCCTGGGCTCTGCCTGGGTTGTTTTACAAAATTTTAAACTTTTTTTGGGAGGGTGGTAATTAGGTTTGTTTGTTTATTTGTTTGTTTGCTTGCTTGCTTGATTGATTTATAGAGGAGGTGCTGGGGCTTGAACCCAGGACCCCACGCGTGCCAAGCGTGTGCTCTCCCACCGAGCTACCCCTCCCCTCTCTGCCTGGGTCCGTGCCCCTGCGCTGCAGCCTGAGAACCTGCCCAGCTTAGCCGGTGGGGCTGATCTCTGGGCTCACCGTGTTTATTCCTTGCGTCTCAGGAATTACCTTCTCCTATCTGTACAGTTTTCACATTCATTCTCAGAAGTAGGCAGCACTGTTATCCTGTTTTTCTCAGGAGGTGCCGGAGCCTTGTGGTGGTCACCTGGCCGTGAGCGGTGAGGTCGAGCCGAGGCAGTGGGGCGCGGCCACCCCGCTGTCACCCTGCCCCATTAGAGGCATTGTGGCCATCATGCTTCAGCAGGGAGTTCCAGAAGGCTCTTCTCAAGGGCTTTTCTAGGACAGTGAGGGCTGTGTTTGCGTTAAATTTGACAGTACTTTGTGTGGGTCTTCAAAACTGGAGGTGACCTTTCTCAGAAAGCTTTGAATAGAACTCTGGTGAAACCCTCATTTGGCCGTGACTTTTTTTCTCTTTTATCCCACTGTGTGCTCCTCTGCTGATGCGAATTCTGCCCGGGCATGGACATTTGAGGGCCCCGGAGGTCTAGACCCCCTCACTCTGTAGACAGGGGTCCTTTCTCAGTAGTCAGAGGGCCCCTCCAAGGAACCACGAGGGAAGCAGCCAAACCAAGGGGCACGGGTCTCGCGAGACGACTGGAGCAGCGGAAGCCAGCGCCGCCTCCACCGGGGCCTTCCCTGAGCCGGGTCCCCCCAGCCCCCAGCCCTCCCCAGCCCCACCCCTCCCCCAGCCAGGCTTGTTCAGGTGCCGGCAAGACCCTCCCTCATTGTGCTATGCTCGCTGGATGGTGCGTGTCTGTCTGTCTGTCTCCCCTCCTGGGCTGTGAGCACTTGGGACACAGGGCTTTTCCTAGTTGGGGTTTTTATTCCTTGCACTAGGGAGACAGTGCCCAGCTGCACTGAGTTTTCAGTGAAGACATTATGAATGAATGACGAACACATGAATGAGCCTGAGACTCGTGCCGGTGAGGACGCCTCGGGTCGTGAGTAACGGAGGAGCCAAGTCCAGGCGGCTTAACCCTGACGAGATGCGTCGTCTCGGGTAAGCTTCTGGGGCGAGGTGGGCGGCAGGCACGGCGCCGTCAGGGCCCCAGCTCCCCGGTTCTGTGGTCCCCTGGGCTCTGCCTCTCTGTCCTCAGGCACCCCTCTCATGGCTTCGAGGTGGGCGCTGCCAGCTGTTGATGGGACAAGCCGCTCATTCATGCCCAGAGGGAGAAAGACGGCAGAGTGACAGTCCTTCTCGCCCGTCTGGTTGGCCAGCCTAGGTCACGCGTCTGCTCCTGAGCCTGC
This sequence comes from Camelus bactrianus, assembly GCF_048773025.1. Taxonomy (NCBI): domain Eukaryota; kingdom Metazoa; phylum Chordata; class Mammalia; order Artiodactyla; family Camelidae; genus Camelus; species Camelus bactrianus. Next base: position 77,489,320 of record NC_133551.1, on the reverse strand, counting down.
ACCAGTCACCGGGGGCATCTGTGTGCCGACGGGCTGAGATATTAACCGGTGGGGAGGGCGGCAAACTGTGACTGGCCAAGCGGCATTCATCCATGGCCTCCTGAGTTCATAGCGAGTATGGAGGAGAGGAGAGTGGGCACCAGGCCAAAACAGGGTCCTGGGGGAAAGATGGAGTGGAGAGGTAACCTGTGTGGCAGTGACCCACTGAGGGACGATGGGACGCCCCCCCACCCCACGTCTCCCCCTCTTTCCCCCAAGTGAGTGGGTTATACGTGACAACCCACATTTCTTGGGTGCACACTTGGAGTGACGTGGGCTCTGTACCTCGAGCTGCATGGGCACAGTCCCATCGGGACCCCCTTCCTCTGGGAAGGGATTGCAATCACTCCATTGCAGAGCTGAGAGAACAGAGGTGCAGAGAAATTAAGAAACTTGTCCAAAATTGCCCAGCTGGTCAGTGATGGGGCTGGGGGCTGATGCCTGCATCTACAGGACAGGCTACTGAGATCCAAGGATGCCTAAGGATGACCAGCAAGGTCTTTTCAAGATGGGATGTTCTCCGTGGTACCCAGGGCACCGGGTCCCTCCCCATCCTACCTTCCCTCTGCCTGCATCTCTGCCCTCTCCCTCCAGGGCCTGGCATCCTCAGCGGGCAGAAAGCACGGGCTGCTCATGCACCCTTGGCCCTTCCCAGAGTCCCTGAAAGGCAGGTGGCGTGGAATCCTGGAAGCCAGGACCATCACCTACCTGGCTGCGGCGGGAAAGGCAGAGCTGCAGCCCGGGATGTCCTCTTCCCCATCCCCTCCCCTGGCCCCCAGTCCCGCCCCTCTGGACCTGCACAGGGCAGGGGGCCATGAGCCCGCAGGGGGACGTGTGCATCTGCTGGTGCTGAAGTCCCACTGAGCACGCACAGGCCGTCCACCAGCAGAAAGAGGTGACGCCACGGAAGAGGAGGATCAAAGATCAAGAGGGCATTGATGCTGAGGCTCTGTGAGCCCCTCCCTGGGGTGGGGGCGGCGAGGGGGAGGCTGCTGCTGAGTCAGGACCGCCCTCCCTGCTGCCGCGGGAGCAGTAATGTCAGAAGCACACGGAGGGCGGCGGTCCTCAGTGGCGCCTGCTCAGGGCGTGGGCCGAGCCGCCGCCCCCACGCACCTGTCTGCTGGGCCAGCGTTCGTGGTGCGTGAGGGACAGCGTGCGGGCCAGGCTGGCTGCCCACAGCACGTCATCAGACCCTCATGCCTGCGCCAAGTCCTGAGCGTTGGCCCTCTTCCCTGTTTGGTAAGTGAGACCGTGAAGCCTGGGAGAGGCCAAGGAGCCCACGAGGGAGGGGATTTAAATCCACCTTTCTGACCCCAAGCCTGCACTCTGGACCCCTCTTCCCAAGCTGGACAACTGGGGACTTCTCCAGCCCCTGTGCCCGCACCCCGCCTGGCCCAGGACGGCCCGGAGCTCGCGCCCTGGGAACCAGGGGCCTCTTCCCCCCAACACTCTCTTCTCACTGCTCTTGGCAGGTGAGGAGGCGCGGCCACCTGAGCCCCCTCTCCTCACCTCTTGCTCCCAAATTCAGGGGGATTCCTGAATTCCCCCCTGGGTCTGACAGGAGCAGCATTTTCTGCCTGTGGCCCTCAAATTCATCGCCCCCGACGCCTGGGAAAATGCAAATAGAAGTAAGATTATGCTGGTTTTCACACACAAGGAATCTGGTTTGGGCTGCCAGCGGACCCACCAGAGAGGACTCGACGTTGAGATACTTGCCCGTGCGCTCTCACGGAGCATTTACTGCGGCGTGCGGGGCTCCCGGAAAGCCTTTATATAAATTATTCATTATGGAATTCAGCTGAAATGCCAAAAACCCTCCCAGCCAGGGGCGACCTTTTTTGCTCTTATTTTTTTCTGTTACCTCTGAAGAGCCGGTCCCGGTTAGCATCCAACCCGCTGGCCAGGCAGGTGGCATAATTATCAGGGAGAAATGAATGGGCCGGTGCCATGATTCTGACCCTGTGCTTGCGTCTTTTCAAGGCAGCTTGGCTTTTCTTAGAGGATTTTCTCTGCTGGCAGCTCGAGTGCTAACGTCCTCTGGTGCCCGCCAAGAGGCATGTTTTCCAGGGGCGGTGGAGACCCAGGCCCGTCTCCCGCCGCCTGTCTTTGGAGAGGGAGACCCGTTTCTCCCATTGATCGAGCCCTTCCAGGCCCCCTCAGGCCCCAACCTGGGGGAGAGTTGGGCAGTAGAGGGAAGAACGAGGCTCAGAGACAGTCGTGGGCCAAGCTCCCTCGTCCCCCAAACCCGAATGGGAAGTGTCAGCCCCAGGACCTGCGAGTGTGACCTTATTTGGAAATAGGTCTTTACAGACGTGATCGAACGAGACCACTGGGGGCGCCCTGACCCGATGACTGGTGTCCTTACGAGAAGGGGACACTTAGACACAGACGTGCAGACAGGAGCGCACCGTCTGAAGGCCTGGGAGAGAGGCCTCAGGAGGACCCAAAGCCGAAGATAGCCTGATCTCCGACTTCCCGCCTCCAGAGCTGAGAGAAAACGCACCCCTGCTGTTGAGGCCCGCTGGCCTCTGCTGGTTTATTCTGGCAGCCTGAGCAAGTTCACCCAGCGATGAAGTGACTTCTCGAGGCTCAAAGACAGCGCCTCAGGGTTTGAACCCATGGCCGCTGTGACCAGCCTGCTGGGCCTTAGGTTGGATGAACTGGGAGCAGCTTTGCAAAGTGGCCCTAAGGCCTTTCATGACGCCTGGGAGTTAGCAAGACAGAGGCTTAAGCAGGAAGCCTGCCTGCGCCTTCGTTTCTCCCTTTGAAGAGCTTTCCGTAAACGTTTGTGGAGTTAGTTGCACAATTCACACATGAATAAGCGAGGGATCCCCACTCTCCAGGGTGATGCCCCAAGGCCCCGCTGCGTGTTTGGTGACAGTGACAGACCACGTGTCTGGAGCCCCCGCGGAGCTGCCCACAGGCCTCCCGCTCCTCTGCACTGCGGGGCGAGGCCGAGAGGGCTCAGCCTCTGGGAACCGGGTGGGGTCCTGCCCTCCTGGAGTCCCGGGGCCGGGAGCGGGTTCCGCAGGGAGAGGACAGCCGGGGATACTCTGCCTGCGCTGCGGCCGGCTGGCCGTGGACTCAAGTTCCCTCCAGGGCCTTCCCCGTGTGTCAGCGAGGCCCACCGGCCTGGCGCAAGTCCCCGGGTGGCCCGGCATGGCCTCAGATGACCTTTCAGGGACCTCCCGTTTCCGCTGTCAGCATTATCAATCACTTGTTTTCTCTGAGGGAGGTGTAGGCGGAGCATCCAGAAAACTCTGTGAGATTCATGGGCTTCATGCTGAAAACATTCACCGCCTCACAGAGGCGCAGCCGGCCCCGAGAGCCCTCCGGACCCTCGTGCGTCCGTTCTCCCCGCCTTCAGGCCTGGAGTAAAGAGATCCTGAGAAGGGGCTGGAGCCCCCCACCCCATCGCACCCCTCTGCCGGTTGGCGCCCCTCCCCCGCCAAGTCTTGTCTGTGTTTCCTTCTTCCTGCCTGCGGACAGTTCGGTAGCTGCTCATTGAAAGCTCCAGTTGGCACTGAGGACTCAGACACAGACATTCCCGGGGTCGCTTAGGTCTGACTGAGCCCTGAGCTGTCCCCTGGCCACGTCTGGTGTCGGCCTTCCACCTCCAGGGAATCTCCTTTCCCTCCGCACCCCCATCTCCCCTTGACTCCGGGGCTGGCCCGGGCCGTGGGGTCCCACCTGCCTGGCTCGCTGTCCTGTGTCACCTGGGCTCCCCCGCCCCTGGCCTCAGGCCGGAGCACTGCGTCGTCTGGCTGTCATCTGGCCCTGACTGTCCCCCACCTGCCTCCCGGGGCCGGGTCTCTGAGCTCGGCCTCCCTCCAAGGGTCCCCACTGGACCTGCTTTGCCGTCACCCTTGGCCTTTGCGGGTGACAGGCCTTCAGATCCCCACGGACGTGAATGAGCTCCGGGGAGATGGGGAGCAGGAACGGCAGACAATACAGTCACTAAGAAAACCCATTCATGTGGGGACAGTTATTTTTCCTAAAATGAGCAGCGTTTGGGAGTGAGGAAGGCCTTGCTGGTGGCATTGGTGAGACCTAGGCTGTGCATCTGCGATGGCAGCAGGGCCGGGTTGGCGCACACTTGTTCTCATTTGCATAAGTTGGAGAGGCTGCTGGGGGCCCCCCTCCCTCTCCTCTCCGTGAGGGCCTCTCTCCCGCACCCCGGGGCCCCACCCTGAGCCGGGCTCTTTGCTGAGACACTGACTGGGGTAGGTTTGGGCACAACTCCTGGAGGCGCTGTGTCCTTGTCCTGGATTTAAAATGTGGCAGAGGGAGCGTCTGGTCCCCAAAACACCGCACGATGTGTGATCTGTGTTTCTGTGACTCTCGGGTCTCTGTGCCTCGAGGTTCTGCCCCCCGGGCGGTAGTTGACACAGAGGGACGGGGCTCCTGCGTCTGTCCCAGCCCCCGTCCCCAGCGTTCCTCCAGGAGCCCTTCAAGGAGGGTGACAGGCAGCCCGTCCCTTCCGGAGCCGTCTGCTCTCCGCTGCTCAGTGATGTGTCCTAACACGTTCCTGGAACGCGTCCTCGCCATCTGTCCCGTGTGCTGGATTACCTACTGCGCGGGCTGGAATGAGGAGTCCCAATTTGCAATTGTAAATTGTCTTTTTTTCCCTTCTTTGCTTCATGCGGTGGCTCTGATGACACGTCAGGGGCTGTCATGGTTTGCAGCAAGTATGGCTTGCTTTCCAGGGGGCAGGAGACACACTCTCTGGAGTCCTCACCGTCCTGGGACCCACTCATGGGGCCGGGGTGGGCGGGGGATGCCAGGTGGGCAGGCTGGGAGGTGAGCCCCAGCTGACTCCCCACTGCCCTGGGCTCCAGGACGGGAACCAGATCGGCATCCACTCCGATGAGCTCACGTGTGCGGTGCGCTGAGAGCCACCGCCCAGGCCCCGGGCCTCCCGGCCTCCCTCGCTGCCCCGCCGGGGCCTGTCCACCAAGCCCACAGACACAGGGCTCCTTCGTGCGCAAGGCGGATCTTGCCACCTGTGCCTGCACATCCCCATGTTTTTCATCGCTGCCACAGGGCCCTGCATGCAGTGGCTCCCTCTGCCCTTCCCCATCTCTTCCCCCAGTGACACCAACTTGCTCCTGACTGGGCCCTGAACACGCCAGACACATGCTCTGCAGGCCTTTGCCCCGGTGGCTCCACTGCTAAATTCTGCCAGGCATTTAAAGAAGAATCATTACCAGGACTTTCAGAAACTCTTCCAAAAAATAGAAGATGAGGAAACACTTCCTGACAGTCTGCGAGGCCAGTGTGACCCTGATGCCAAAGCCGGGCAGAGACCCCTGTCTCAGCTCCGGCTGCCGAAAGAAATAGTGGGGATGGGGGAGCGGATAATGCAGACTTCACTCCTCGGGGTGCTGCAGGCCGGCCGGCTGAGGAGCTGGGTCTTCGTGGGCATCTCTTCCTGGTTTGCAGACGGCCACCTTCTTAGTGTGTCCTCGTGTGAGAGAGGCCGAGCTCTGGTCCCTCTTCCTCTTGCTGCAGGGGCACTCATCCCGTCCTGGGGCCCCACCCTCAAGCCCTCATCTCACTCTGATCGCCTCCCCCAGGCCCCACCTCTGCACCCCGTCACACTGGGGGTCAGGGCTGCAACGTAGGAATCCAGGGACACAGTTTAATACCCAGGGCACCACAATATGACACTGCAGGTCTCTGCCCCTCTGCCCGGATGGAACCTTCTTCCCCACACCTTCCTCAGGCTCAGCCCCCTCTCATTCAAACCCCACTCAGTGTCCCTGACTGCTGGACCTCACACAGCCGGCCCTGGCCCCAGGATGCGGCACTGCTGTGTGGTCGGTGGTCGCTGGAGGACGTTCCAGGGTCTCTGTCTCTCCCCTTTTACACCGAGCTCGCAGTGGGGTCTCTGTCTGCATGGCGTGGAGCAGGGTGGGGCGGCCGTGCCTTGCCTGGAATCGTCCCTAGTTCTTGCGTCTGTCAGCCCGGATGCACCAGCGTCCAGGCCACACCTGGGTCTGGTGCTCTGCCAACCGGTTACAAAGCCCTTTCGCGTCCACCTCTCCTGCTGCTCGTCTGGGTGGGGGTGGCCCTGCGACCAAGGTCCCAGAAGCACTCATGGATCTAATGCGCAGAGAAGGGAACGGAGGCTCTGGGAAGGGCAGTGACTCCCGAGGTCACACACATCAGTGCTTCCTGCTTCAGTGCACACACCTGCTGTTTCTGCCACGTTACGCTGTGTAGCGCAGGGACAGGAGTGGTGACAACAGACAGACAGACGGCCAGAGGTGGTGTCAGTGCCAGTCCCAGAGGAGGGTGAGTTTCGTGATGTGTGTGAAGCAAGGGGCACACGAGAGCTGCCACCCACTCAGTTAAGCCTCAGGGGCTTGAACTCGGGGCCAGGATCTGGGCACGTGGGGCCACAGGCCCACTGGCGAGGGGGCGTCTCTTTTGGGCCACATGAACGCCATCCTCCAGAGGAACCAGGAAACCTCTTACCCACGGCCAGGCCGGGGGCAGAAGCAAAGGCGAGGGCACCTGGTGCCCCTGGTGGGGGGAGGGCTTCGTCCCCGGCCAGGGGGAGCCTGGGCGAGCCAGGGTTACTCCCAGGCCCCTCGGGTGGAGGGTGGGGTCTGGGAGCCTGCAACCCCAGGAGCAATGACTTAGAGCCTGAGTCTTGGCCCGACGCCAAGGGCAAAGGCGAGACGGGCCGGGGAACCCGGAGCAGTTTGTCCAGCGGGGCCCGTGGGGTTCCTGAGCGTGAGGGTCTCTGTGTCCCTGACGGGATTCAAGGCAAGGCGCCCCTGCTCACTATAAGCCCCACTCCCCGCCCGACCCCCAGCTCCACGTGCCTTTGCCCAGTTCCCTTCCCGTCTGTCTCCCCCATTGACGCCCCCAGCATCTCCCACCCGCTCCCCACTTCCTCCTCCCACGTGTGCTTTCTGGGCCAGCGCTCTTATTTCAGCAAACACAGGACCCTCACGGTCTCCCCTGGGGTGAGAGCCACCAGAAATCTCACACGAAGGCAGCCTTCCCGACTGCAGCCGCCGACGAAAAGCAAAAATCGATAGGCTGTGCACAGGGCATGATTTAGCTCCCGAAACCCACGCATCCTTCTCCATCGTGTGCCATCACGGAGTTAATCTCAGCCCCGGGCGCTCCTGTCGCTCCTGCGCAGCCGCCTGTCTTCCCCCAGGTGGCGTCTCTCCTCCGGGGAAGGACGGGTCCGCACTGCCAGGCGGGGCAGAGGCTCCAGATGGGGCGTTGGGACCGACCGTGTGAGATCGGGGCAAAACCTCATGGGAAAAAACCTCCTTGTTTGTCTCTGATGAACTCGAGTCAGCGCTGGGAAGTGCGAGTCTCGAGCAGCACAGTGCAGCGCTCCACCACCCAGGCTCCCGCTCGGGCTCGTTTCAGAAGGATGCTCAAAAGAGGGAGTGTCGGCGGTGGACGGATCTGGTGTGAATCCTGGCCGGGCTGCTGGCCGGCGGGGTGACCTCAGACGTGCCGCTGGGGCGGCATCTCCTTTTCTGCAACGTGGGGATAAGCGGGGGTTGGACCGCATCCTGTGTGTGTGGCTTTAATTTTTTTATTATTTTAACAGCTTTACTGTGGTATAATTTCTGTGCAGTAAACTACGCGTATTTCAGAGGTGCAATTTGATGGATTTTGGTAGATGCATGGTAGCATCTGGCCCGTAGTAAGCGCTCAGTGAGCGGTGGGGATAAAGCAGAGCAGTTGCTTTGCTTCCTGGTATCTTCATGCGCACACTGGGAGCTAATTTTGCGGACCCTCCCTAGCCAGTGCCAAGGCGGTCTCTGCACGCGTTTTGGGCAATAATTCATTTCCAGTTCCATCTTAACAGCTTCCTCTTTGCTCTCATCCTGCCAGTCCTCCCCCTCCCTGCCCCCCGTACTCCCAGTTTACACTGGCTCGCTGAGTTTTGGGTACGTTTCGGGTGACACAATTTGGTAACGTGGGAGGGTCCAAGCCCTCTCCTGACCCTGCCCGATAGAGGGGGTCTGGCTTTTGCCTGCTGAGCCCAGGTCCCCCCAGACAGGCTGCCCGGGTCCCGTCTTTGTCACGCAGCTCAGGCAGAAGTGAGCGGATGCTGGCCCGGGGCTGCGTCTCTAAACACCTCCCTCCAGTGCTCAGTGGCTGACCTGATTTCCCCATTGCATTAGTTACGCCCAGAACATCCATGCCGCCCCCTCAGGCTTGCGTCCCAGCATGAGCAGTGGCCCAGGCCCGCGGGGGGTGGGGAGGGGGCCGCAGCAGCAGAGGGGCCAGGCTTCTGCCTGACGGTAGACGGAGACGCGCTTCCCCCAAACTTGAGGGGAAGGCCCCCTCTTCTCCTTGCTGGTGGCTGACAGTTGCCCCTCCCCCACCCAGCCCAACATTTAAAATTAGCCTCATTGAATGGGCAGCAGTGATTTCCTGGTGTTGCTGAGTCTCTTGGAGAGACGTGTTCGCACTCTGATTCCAGGAGGGGTGGGTGGGATTCCTGCGTTACAGGTGAGACTGGTCCATTTCTAAGTTGATGCCCGCAATTAGTTCAGATGGTTAGAAACACCCTTGCCCTTAATTAATCTTCTGAGCACTAGTCTTGCGCACACAAATGGGCCATCACTCGTCCACAGACAGTGGAGAATTGCACCTCCAGGTCCGGTCAGGTCCACGGCAGGTCGTGGGGCCGCAGGGGAGGACGGGCCCTGGGCCTTAGTGAGGTTCTGGGGTTCAGTGTCGGGGAGGGAGAGAGTCCCCAGCCCACTCCTCTGGGGTCCTGCCTCTTAAGCTGGGGGCCTTCTACTGTCACTTGTCTTTCAGTCGGGCTGAGGGAGCCACCCTTTGCCCGGGGACCTGGGCTGACCCTTTGTACGCAGGGCTGTTGACTGAAATAAAATGCACAACCTGAAAGTTGAAAGTTATGTTTTATTCGGCGGACTTTCTGAGGACTCAAACCAGGATGACAGCCTCTCAGATGGCTCTGAGGGACTGCTCCGAAGTGACAAGGGAGGAGCCAGGATCTATGAGTTTTTGTAACAAAGACCAGGTAGTCGGAACATCAAAAGATTACTGTTAATTAAAGAGAACCAACAGCTCAAGTTAAGGAATTAAGCGCTTTTCTATGTCTGGGAAGGTGCAAAGGTCTGGGCTCATTGAAGCCATTCCTTTGATGTGCACCTCGCTGTCCAGGGCCGGTGTCCTGTGCTCTCCCATCCTGAGTCCTCAGGGGGCACCGCTGGGGGTGGCAGCAGAGGGCGGGAGGGCTGCCTGCTTGTCTGCGCCCTGAGTTCCCTCTGCTCACCATTGGGGGGCGGTGTAGTGGCTGATGACTTGATGGCCGCAGCATCCTTTCTGTGCTGATATGGCTGCAGTATTTTGCCCTCAGAGGACCCAACATCTCCTCCGTCACGAGACAGCTTTCCTCATGGTTTCCTTTGTCATGTGCACATGTGCCTGTGTGTTTCCCAGAGAGCTTTGTGTAGGTGCTGCAACCGAGGTGTGACCGTTCATTCTCGTCTCTTTGTGGGTCTGTCCACCCTGCACACTGAGGGCAGCTCTGGGTCTTTCTTTGTGTCCCCAGGACTGCATATGAGGCTGGCCCTGGTTGGAATCGAAGGCTTGTTGCCAGAAAGAGAAAGAAAAATGCCATATGATATCACTTGTATGTGGAAGCCAAAAAAAAAAAAAAAAAAAAGACACAAATGAACTTATTTACAAAATGGAAACAGACTCACAGACAGAGAAAACGAACTCATGGTTACCGAGGGGAAGGGGGTGGGAAGGGACAAATTGGGAGTTCGAGAATTGCAGACACTAACTACTATATACACAATAGATAAACAACAAGGTCCTACTGTACAGCACAGGGAATTATATTCAATATCTTGTAGTAACCTATAATGAAAAAAGAATATAAAAACGAGTATCTGTGTGTGTACATACGACTGAAACATGCTGTACACCAGAAACTGACACAACATTGTAAACTGACTAGCCTTCAATTTAAAGAAAAGAGAAAAAACTGGGCTTTGAAATTCAAAGCCAGGTTATCTGGGCTACATCAAAATGAAAAACTTCTGTGCATCAAGAGATATTATCAACAGAATAGAAAGGTAGCCTAGTGGAGTGAAGAAAAATATTTGCAACTCATATATTGAATATGAAGTTAATATCCAGAATATATAAAGAACTCCCACAGCTCAACAACAACAAGAAAACAATCCAATTAAAAAAAATGGGCATGGGACCTAATTAAACTTACAAGCTTCTGCACAGCAAAGGAAACCATAAGTAAAACAAAACGACAACCTATGGAATGGGAGAAAATTTTTGCAAACGATGAAACTGACAAAGGCTTGATCTCCCAAATATATAAACAGCTCATACGACTTAATAAGAAAGAAACAAACAACCCAATCCAAAAATGGGCAGAAGACCTAAACAAGCAATTCTCCAAGGAAGACATACAAATGACCAATAGGCACATGAAAAAATGCTCAATATCACTAATTATCAGAGAAATGCAAATCAAAACTACAATGAGGTATCACCTCACCTCAGTCAGAATGGCCATCATTCAAAAGTCCATAAATGACAAATGCTGTAGAGGCTATGGAGAAAGGGGAACCCTCCTACACTGCTGGTGGGAATGCAGTTTGGTGCAGCCACTGTGGAAAACAGGATGGAGACTCCTTAAGACTAGGAATAGACTTACCATGTGACCCAGGAATCCCTCTCCTGGGCATATATCCAGAAGGAACCCTACTTCAGGATGACATCTGCACCCCAATGTTCATAGCAGCACTATTTACAATAGCCAAGATATGGAAACAGCCTAAATGCCCATCAACAGATGACTGGATAAAGAAGATGTGCTATATTTATACAATGGAGTACTACTCAGCCATAAAAATGACAACATAACACCATTTGCAGCAACATGGATGTCCCTGGAGAATGTCATTCTAAGTGAAGTAAGCCAGAAAGAGAAAGAAAAATATCATATGAGATCACTCATATGTGGAATCTTTAAAAAAAAAAAGAACATAAATACAAAATGGAAACAGACTCATAGACACAGAATACAAACTTGTGGTTGCCAAGGGGGTGGGGGGTGGGAAGGGACAGACTGGGATTTCAAAATTTGTAGGTACTGACAGGCATATGCAGAATAGATAAACAAGATTATACTGGGTAGCACAGGGAAATATATACAAGATCTTGTGGTAGCTCACAGAGAAAAAAAATGTGACAATGAAAATATGTATGTTCATGTATAACTGAAAAATTGTGCCTACGCTGGAATTTGACACAACATCATAAAATGACTGTAACAACAAAAAATGTTAAAAAAAAAAGGGCAAAGGACTTGAATAGAAAATATTTGCAAAGAAGATAGAGAAATGGCCAACAAGCACATGAAACGTCACTAATCATCAGGGAAACGCAGACCAAAGCCACAGTAAGATACCACCTCACACTGATTAGAATGGTTCCTATCAAAAACACACAAAAATACAGCAATACAGAAAACAACAAGTGCTGACGAAGACGTGGAGAAATGGGAGCTCTTGTGTGCAGGTGGTGGGAATGTGAAGTGGTAGCTGCCGTGAAAAACAATACAACGATTCCTCAAAAAATTAAAAATAGAACTACCTTGTGATCCAGCAATCCCACATCTGGGTATTTATCCAAAAGAATTGAGAGCAGGGTCTCGAGGAGATAGCTGTACACCTGTGTTCACAGCAGCAACATTCACAGTCACCAAAAGGTGGAAACAACCCAAGTGTCCATGGACGGATGAACATGTTGGATAAACACAATGTGGTCCATCCATACGGTGCAATATTATTCCACCTGAACAAGGAAGGAAATTCTGACACCTGCCACCACATGGAAGGACCTTGGGGACATTATGCCACGTGCAATAAGCCAGTCACAAAAGGACAAATATTGTATGAATCCATTTGTATGAGGTACATGGGAGTAGTCAAACTCAGAGACAGAAAGTGAGGGTGGTGGGGGCCAGGGCTGGGAGGAGGGTGAGTGGGGAGCCAGTGTTTAATGGGGACAGAGCTTCAGTTTTGCAGGAAGAGAGGGAGCGAGATGGTGGTGGTGGTTGCACCACAGTTTGGAGATGCTGGATGCCACTGAGCTGTGCCCTTAAAGCAGTTAAGACGGTAAATGTTATGGTACATAAATTTTATCACAATTAACAAAAGCCAAATTTCCTTGGCCAGTCAGCCTACCGGTGGGTTGCTGGCACCCACCCTGGACCCTGGGGCGGGGGCGAGAGTGGAGCCTGTCAGAGAGAACCAGAGCCAGGCAGCAGCTGAAGCGGTAAAATCAGATGGTATTTAGGGCTCTTGCCGTCGGGGAAAAGAGACCTCGGTGTAGAACTGGTCTCAGCTTGGAACACAACAAGGACAAATGGGAATTTATAGCTGAGGAGCGGGGAAGCGGTGGATGGAAGTGACCATGAGGAGATGTCAGGAGTAAGGCGGGGGGACTGGTGGTCAGGCATCACCTGGGGGTGGTGGGGGTTCTGTCTGAGTTGCTGTGGTGGAATTCCTGTTGCAGCGGATGATGCAAGCCCACGAGGATGATGCCAAGGTCAAAGCCTAGAGGGAGGGCAAGCCCTTATTGAAGGAGCGTCTTCACCAAGACTGAGGCCTGTGAAGGGGCTTCCTGATTTGCGGGCTGGGTCAGCCTAAACCTGCCGGCCTGCTGGGGAACGAGCCGCAGAAACAGGCGGGTCGGCATTCCGGCGGAAATGATGCTTCCTTTTGGCAACTGGTACTAAAGACACATTCCTCCCTCCTGCAGGACCCCGGGGTCTTCCCCCACCACCCCCCGGAGCGCATGCCTAACCGTGCTGGGCCCTGTGCGGTCAAGGTCAAGGGGACATTTTCCAGGAGCAAAGCTGGGCTTGGCCACCAGGAGCAAAGGCATGGGAAAGGCCGAGGGGTTCAGAAGGTCAAGGTAGCCGGTGCTCGGAGCCCATGGTAGCCGGGGATGCCCCCAGCCAGCTCCCTGACGGTGCACGTGAGTCCTTGTCCATTTTACTGCTATTAAGCCTACGGCAGCACACGGTTTACAAGTGACAGTGGAATATACAACAGTCCTGACTGTAAATTCCACACGGTCAGTGGATTCTTGCAGACTGCTTTTGTTGACTTCCGCCAAACCCTGTATCTGCCATCGCCAACCAACGCTTGCCACTGGCGAGTGGCTGTGGTTCTGACACGTGTGTCGGCACGTGCTTTCTTTTCTTCTTCTTTCTTTTTTCATGTTGCTCAGTAAGACGAAAAGGGGAACCACAGAGACTTACGCCTGGTCTTCACCAGTCTGCCGATGACGTGAGCAGGGCCTGGCAGGTACCTGGAGCTCAGGAGCTGCAGGGAGTGAGACTGTGAATGAGGTCACGGGGCTGAGGCACTCCCGCCGGTGCGGGGCTGCGGGCCGTCAGTGCTGGTGCCCGTACTGGTGTTACTGCTACTGCTCGCGAGGCTCCTGCAGACGGGGGCTGGTGCTGGTCGGTCAGTTCCTAGGCTCTGGGGTGGCAGTGGGGACCACCTCCTGGGGCTGCTGTAACGAGGCACCATAAACTGGGTGGCTTAAAAAAACAGAACTTATTTTTTCTCAGTTCTAGTGGCTGGAAGTCCACGATCAAGGCGTCATCAGGGCCATGCTCCCTCTGGAACCTGTAGGGGACTCCTTCCTCGTCTTCCCCAGCCTCCTGTGGTTTGCTGGCAATCCGCATGTTCCCGGCTTGTGGACGCACCACACCCATCTCTGCCTCCGCCTTCACACGGCCTCTTCCCTCTGTGTCTCTGTGTCTTCACATGGCGTTTCCCTCTTCCTGTGAAGACACCAGTCACAGTGGAGTCGGGCCACCAGTACGGCTTCGTCTTAACTAATTACTTCTGCAGTGACCGTATTTCCGAATAAGGTCACATCCTGAGATACTGGGGGTTAGAACTTCAACATATGAATCTTTGGGGGACACAATTCACCTCCATAAAAGACTGAGAGTGGAGAGCTGAGAGTGGAGTGTCATCATCCTTCATGCATCCATCCGTCTACCATCCACCTATCCTTCATCTATCCATCTGTCTGTCTATTCAACTACCTGCATCCATATTCATCTCTCTATCCACATCCAACCACCCATCCATCCATCCATCCATCCATCCATCCATCCATCCATCCATCATCTGTCATCCGTCCATCCATCCATCCATCATCTGTCATCCGTCCATCCATCCATCCATCGGTTCTGACGTATTGATTGAGTGCCTTCCATGCTCCAGGCATTGTCCTCGGTGCTGGGAATCCAGTGATTCACAGGGCGGATGTGGCTCCTGTCTTCCTGGATCTCTGGGTCTACCAGGCAGGAAGAGTCTGCACAACTCATCACGGGATTGATGGGTCAGTTGCTCACACGGTGAGAAGCGTGATGAGGGAAGCACAGGCCCGGGGGCGGGGAGTAGCCGCCTCTCCCCGCAGGCCCGGCCTGGGACGGTCACCAGGCTCCTCGACTCCCACGCTCACCTCTGTGAGGTTCACCACTCTCTTCTCCAGCACGGCTCCGTCTCTCCTGGGGCTGGGAATGCAGACTCCGGGCATCCTAGGGCCTCCCAGGGCAAAGCTTGGCACGAGTGGGCCCAGACGGACCCTAAAGTTGACAGTGGGAAGTGACACGGCAGGCAACGCAGGGGAGCAGCCGGGGCCAGCGCTGTCCGCGGCCCAGACGGCTCAGGGGCTCTGCCTTAGGCCGCTTTCTTGGGGGCTGGGCAGCCCCGCACCTGTGTTTAGCTCCTGCCTCTTCTTTCACTTCCTGGTCTCATTTTCCTCATCTGAAAAATGGGATGACATTAGTTCCTGTCTTGTACGTTTATGGTGAGGGTGGAACGACGAACGACTGCAGACGCGCCAGGCAGACACAGGAAACGGGGGCGAGGGAGCTGCAGGCGTTGGCCTCGGGCACCCTAGCTGGGCGGCACCCTCTTAGACCCCGGGTCCAAGGGCCTGCAGTGGCTGTGCTCTGTCCACGATGGATGCTCCAGCGGGTGAGAACGTAACTCCTTTGCAGGCAGGAGGAGACAGTGCGGAGGGTGAGGAGCGAGAGGAGGTTTAGCTCTGCTCTCGGCCTCTTCAAGTGTCTCCTGTTTCCAGGTTGGAGGCAGCAGTTCAGAGAGGAAAGCCGGGGGCAGCTCCCAGGCCCCTGCAAGGCGCGGCGGCTGGGGTGACTGCGGGGCTGCTGAGGCTTGCTGGCAGGATTCAGTCAGGAGGGGGCTCCTCGGCAGGAGGGAAGGGGTGGGTGAGCCAGGTGGGCTGCTAGGAAGGAAGGCAGGATGCACGTCTGGGTTATTTCTCCAGTTAACCCAGCAGGCCAGAGACCCCTGCCCCTCCCCGCGACCCTCTCTGCAAGGTGTGGCCTGCACAACCAGCACTGCCTCGGAGTCACTCACCCCAGAGGCTAGCCCGGCACTGCCCGGGGCTGGACCTGCCAGCCCGGGCTCTGAACACCCCTCCAGGGGCTGAGACACGACAGCCCCTGCCGCCTTCAGCTTCCAACGCGCAACTTGGAATGAAGACGGCACGACCCCGCCACGGCCGGAGCGAACAGGGAAGCGAGGCCGGCAACCCTGACGGTGAAGCAAGAGACCTGTGCTGAGGACCCGGGTCCTGGGAGGAGCTGTGGGCAGCCCTGCCTGCAGCCCTCAGGCCGCTAGGCCACACGCCAGCCTCGGGGACCCGCCTGGGCCCCCGGTGAGCAGAGCCCGGGTGCAGACGCCCTCCTGGAGCAGCGGGCCCGGGGCCTCTGGCCGCACTGGGCCCCATCAGGACGGGCGCTCCGGGCTGATCCCCGCTTGCCGTTATCAGATGTAAGGTGCTCTTCATGCCTGTCTCCCTCAGCACTTCTCTTCCCCCTGCGCCTTCATCTCAGTCGTGTGGTGGGTTCCAGCCTACACGCAGGAGGGGTCAGAGCAGGCCCCGGCTTCTCGCACGAAACTCCTCCGGTTAGTGACAGACTAGGCGATGTGGGACGCTGGGGCCGATGGGGTCTGTCTGGCAGCCTGGCCTTCCGGCCTCGGCTCCCTGTCCCACGTCCAGGGCTCTGCGCGTCCGCGTTCACCTGTCCTGCTGGTTAGCTCGTGCTTTTCTTTACATCAGCTTCTACCGACTCCTCCCCACCTCCCCTCTTCCACTTAGCCTCGTCCTCAGCAGCGCCCTTGAAATCACAGGACTGACCAAGTAACAGTAATATAATAGTGATAGTATTAATAGTGATAGTACATATTATGTGCTCTTTCTAACACGTGTTAAAATAAATCTTCAGATTTTAAAATAAAAGCGTTCAGTGGGGACCACCTAAAATCTCCTTCGGGATCAGCAGGGACATGTACCCCAGCCTTTGGGAGACCCTGCTGGGGGCAGCCCTGCGGCAACAGCACGTAGGGACGGGGGCAGGAAAGCAGGGCTCTCGAGACACCGGACGTGGTACCTTGTCGGGTGCCCCTGGCAGCCTCTGCTCCACACACAGAGCAGCAGGGGAGTTGGAAGAAGATGCAATCCTGGTTCCTGCCCCCAGGAACTCACACTTGAGTTTGGGAGGCACTCTTCAGAAACTGAAGTGTTTGGCACAAGACGGCTTATAAATAAATGCTGAATTGTTGCTGCAATTCAGAGGAGAAGGCGTCCTTGAGCAAACTAGAGTGGCTGAGAACACGGACGTCTGGGATGAGAGTTTGACGCCAGCCTCTTATGCTTGCTGTCTACCCTGAGCACATCGTTGACCCTTCTCAAGCCTTACTTTCCCATCTGCAAAGCAGGTGGAGGAGGAAAAAACAAAATCCTTTCCTTTACCCTCTTATGTTCAGTGACAGGGCCTGCAAATTAAACTGACAAAAAGATAAATTAAGAGGAGAAAAGGCTTAACATGCATGCACGTGGGTGCTTCCCAGAAAAGAAGTGAAAACCTCAAGAGGCAGATAGACCCATGCTTAACACTTTTAATTTGACAAAGGCTGATACATTGTGGAGAAGAGACTAGGAAAAGGAAAAGGGGGTTTGGACTTCCGGGGTGGTTAAGCTGTGGGAAGGCACTGGGGTATGTATGGTATTTAGTAATGTTGTGCAGACTCAAGCTGTCTTGTGTAAGAGTTGTCCCCAGAGTCCTTCTTTCCTTCCTGATATGAGAGACGGACCCCTTTAAAACTAGAAATTTCCTGTACAAGAGGGAGATTTTTGTCCTGCTTTTAGGCAGGAGGAGGGACAGCACACAGCTCCTCCTGGGTTTCTGCTGGTTAATGGCCTTCAGCTCAAAACAATGCCAATCCTCTCCCAAAGCAGCATCTCTCGGGGTGACATGTCCTAATCCTTTCACGGGGATGAGTCTCTTCCCCACGGGGAGATGTGGGGACCAGGGGAGCAGAGACATTCACACAGGAGACCTGCCGCACAGCAGCCCAGCCCTGGATGCTCTCTCTAGGGACTGTGTGGCCTTCTCACTCGGGCCGGGCTCAGGGGTCAAGGGTCAGGGTCACGGCCTTCCCAGAGGCTCTTCAGACAGGGAGCTCTCCCCACTGGGAGAGCCCTCAGGAGAGCATCTGAGGGTGATGTTGAAACTTGCAAGGGGTCTTTTCCTCATTCTGAGCTTCAGCCCTTGGTCATTTAGGGCTGCTGGCCTCACCCTCGGCTCTGGGGAAGAGTTGGCTTTGGCAACCTGGGAGCAGCTCAGAAAGCCCTTCAGACATTGGAACAGGTGTGGCCTCTGGGATTGGGTCCTGGAGGAGTGGAGCTGGTGCACTGGGCACCAGAGCCTCCCCCAGGGGGAAACATGGGGTGACTTCTTACCGTGGGTGGGAATTGTGTCTGGTGATGTACCAGTTAGGTTCGGGAGGGCTGGCTGCTGTAGCGAGTGAGTCCTGACATCACCGGTGACTTCACACAGGCTTGCTGTTGTTTTCCCCGTATAACCACCCGGCGTGGGTGGTGCTGGCCAGTGGCGGCTCTCCTCCACAGGGTGATTCAGGGCCCCAGCTCCTCAGCCTCCGGGCCGCACTCCCCGGGTCTGGGGTTCTTCACTGGTTTTTGTGTCTTGGACACATTAGGAAGCCTGATGAAGTCTGTAGACCCCTGTCAAAATAAGGTTTTAAAATGAACAATGTGAAATGTGTAATCTTAAAAAGGAAGTAAATGATGATGGAATGTAGTTATCAAAATATTCAAAAACAAATTTACCGTAGTGTCCTCAATTTTTTTTTTTTTTATTAACACGTCAAACCACGGCAGCCGGTCTAGTGGCTCCAAAGCCCTGAAGCAGCGAGGAGTGAAGTAGTTCACGCATCTGTGATCGCTCCATCGTGATGTGGAGACACCTGTGAGTTCAGTTTGAGACGGAGCCGTGGGTCTGCTCATGGGCTGCCGCGTGTGTAACTGGGGGAGGTTCTGTGTGTCTGCGGGAGGATAGTGAAAATAAGCATGTAATTTACTTCCCACCCAAATTCATGGCCCCTGGGCTGCAAATCCAGCCCTAAGCCCTCCCCATTGTCTGCACCTTTCAGCAGAAGTGAGAGGAAAGAAAGCTGAGACCACTCTCAACAGCATTTTCCTGGAAGCGATAGGTGCACATTCTGTTGGGAAGTCATGATGACACGGCCACCCTACATGCAAGTCCGGCTGCTGCAGGTGACAACCTTGAGGCTGGAGCAGACGACACACAGCCCTATTGACCTGTGCCTTCCTCTCCTGCCTGCGGGGAGAGTACACATTTTTACTCAACACTTGATAACATGCCAGGAATTTTGTCTTACTTCTGGCCGTGATGGCAGTGAGAATGGCATTAATAGTGTTTCAATATATTTGTGTGTCTTTCTCTTCCATTATTCAGTCACGTCTCCAAATTGACTAGTTTTTGACTTAATAGCATCACTATGGGTTGAATTGCGTCCTCCAAAAGGATACCTTCCAAGTGCCTGTGAATACAATCTTATTTGGAAACAGGGTCCTTGCAGATGTAAATCAAGTTAAGATGGGGTCATTAGGGTGGGCCTTGATGAATATGTCTGGTATCTTGGTTTGGTAGGACCACCAAAGCAAAATACCCCAGACTGTGGCTTAGATAACAGAAAGTTATTTTCTCACAATTCTGGAGGCTGGAAGTCCAAGATCAAGTTTCCTGTGGGGTTTGGTTTGTGGTGAAGTCTACCTTCCTAGCTTGCGTACGGCCACCTTCTCTCTGAGTCTTCACGTGGCTTTTCTTCTGAGCACCGGTGGAGAGTGAGAGATCTCTCCCCCTTCTTAGAAGGCCACCAGTCTTACCAGACTAGGGCCCCACCCTTATGACCTCATTGAACACTTCCTAAAGACCTCATCTCCAAATACAGTTGCATTGGGGGTTAGGGCTTCGACATAGCGATTTTGGGAGACACATTTCCATAGCAGCCAGTATCCTTCTAAGTAGAGGAAAGTGCCATGTGAGGACAGAGACGTAAGGGAGACGCCATGTGATGACAGGAAGAGACATGGGTGATGTACCTGTGAGCCAGGGAACACCAAAGGTCGATACCATCACCAAGATCCAGGATTCTATCCAGAACCTCAGAGGGTGCACTGCCCTGCCAACGCCATGCCGGGGACCTCTAGCTGCCAGAATCGTAGGAGTGTAAATTTCTTTGTTTTAGGCTACTCAGCTGGTGTTACTTTGTTACACAGCAGCCCTAGGAAATGAACACGTTCATGAACTGACTATTAGGATACTCTGTAGATGGGACTGTGTTTTGCCTCAGCCTCATTTCCTTAACAAACACTTACTGAAATGTGCCAGGTTTGGGGATTATAAGAATGGGTGGGACAGTCTTTCTCATAAAGCTTGTCCTCTGGTTTTCACACCCAAGTCAGTAGGCAATGCCGGGAGAGTGTCATAATTGCAGCAGGCAGACCAAGCGTGAATAGCCCCAGAAGCCCCAGGAGGGTGCCTGGCACGTTCCGGCTGGGGTGACTAGTGAGAGGAGCCTCTGGGGGGGCACAAGGTCAGGGGAGAGTTTCTCCAGGAAGGTGAGACTGGGGCTCAGACCAGAAGGTGAGAGAGAGTGTGAGACGTGACAAGGACTGAGGGCTCCCCGGCATGGGGCGTGGAGTGCCAGCATGGGACTAGGGAGCAGACACGAAGCCACAGAGGTCAGGAGGAGCCACTTCATGGGGGACCTTGTAGGCTGAGGCAAACCAAGGCAAGCCAAGGATCCTACCCACAGAAAATGGGAGAAGTCGATCATTACCATGATTTAATGTCCTCCCATGCTTTAAATCACTGACGGTTAAAGCCGGTTAATGAAAACTGGTTATTTCGTGACCCATTCACCTGTCCTCATCCGGCCTAACCAAGGAGAGTGTAAGCTCCTCGTGGGTTCCCACCTCTCCTCCACCTTAGAAGGAACCTTGCATATTGAGAGTGGCCCCTGCCCAATGGACAAAGCAGAAACGCCTCCTGGTGTCTCTGGGTTCCTCACCTGCAGAGCCTGAGGCAAGGGCTTCCCGGCAGGAAGGCTGACTGAGACTATGTTCACAGGCAGCAGGAGGGTGGATCAATGGGAGGGGAGTAGAAGGATGGGGGTGGAAATCAATAAAGGATTCACTGTTGACCCAGTTACCACTGTGGGCAACTGGATCTCAGTTCAGCTGGGGACTCTCTGAGGAATTTTGTAGAAGAGTGCACTTCAGAATTGTTCTCCAAAGGGTGCAAGATAGATGCATTTATTCACCGACTCCTAATCTCCCTAATTTGAGGTTGGTCCTGCACGTGGGACATTCTGCAGCGCTGGCGGAAGCTGTGGTGCGGAAAGGCAGGGAATCAAGGCGGCAGAGGCGTGAGGTGAGAGCCCGGCAGTGTGCACAGAGCTGTCCAGGAGAGCAGTGCTGAAAGCCGATGGGCCACGGCGACGTCTGCTTCAGTCCCCTGCCTGACTTTACATTCCAGGTAGGACTCTCAAGAAAAATCTCAAGCCCTAGGGATTTGTGAAACTCAGCTAGCTTTACTGCTGAGCTGGTCCTAAAATCCATCATCTCTTCCCTCCATCACTCATTATGGATTTCTCCCGGCCTGTGCTGATAACTGGCTCTACTTACTGGTCTGGAAGCAACAAGGAAAAGCATCACCTTATGGGGCAGGATAACAGGAAGCCTTGTCTTTTCATAGTCACCAGTTTAGAGAAGCTTCCTCTCCTCTAGAAAAGGGGAGGAAGCTTCTTGTTCCCACCTGGAGTGTTCAGAGGGTAAGGCTCAAGATTCTCAGATGCATTCACCCAAATATCTCACCCCTTGACCCAGGGTCCCACTCCTTCTCTATCAGCCCTTCACATGAGCCTTGGACACCTGTCAAGGCTGTGAATTCAGAGTCTTTTGTAGTTTTCCCACCCTTATATTTAATTACAGCTTTCAGCACCATCTTCCCTCTGGCTGCAGGAGATGACAGTGACTTTAAATGCTGCCATGGAGGCATTTTGGCTTTGACTGCATACCCTTAGCTGATAATTGGCTGCTCTGAGCTTGTCATTCTCTTCCAACCAGTCTAAGGCAGTTAATAAAAAGCCAGTGAACTCTCCAACCTTCTAACTACCACTGCTTCCACGCACTTCAAGGGCTGGCTACCACCTGGAGCAAGGCTTTCCTTTCACCTGCCCCCCACCCCACGCACTGCAGGGGAGAGTTTTGACAGCTCTGATGCTGCTGCTCACCAGGGATTATTGTCACTCTGTTTATCCCCAGGAATGGGGTCTTTGTTGCTGTCGTACAGGGAACAAGGCAGTTCCAGGATTCCGTCCTGAGGGTCAGCTTTCTAAGTTTGGCTTGGATTCCACAGAAGCAGAGCCTGAGGCAAGGGGCTGGGTGCTTTAATGGGGATGTGCTCCCAGGGAGCAGGAGAGCGGTAGTGTGGGTGGTATAGGGCAGGAGGAAGGCTCAGGGAAAGGATTTGCCATGGAGATGATTACCGCTGTGTTCAACTGAGCTGCAGTCCCACGGGGACCCTGTAAGCACCGTGCAGAAAGCCTCTCATTATTGTATCCATGAAGGAAGTGAGGCTGGGCCGTTTATCCACCAACTCCCACAGCCTGTGTTTTCAGGGTGCTTCTGAGGTTGTTAATCTTCCCCACACCTCTGGGCTGTGCCTGTGCAAGGGCAGCGGGGCCTCCATCATTTCCGGGAACGTCGTGATGCAGAAGAAGCCGTGATGCAGTGTGCGCCAGGTGTGGGAACTGTCCACGGCCACGGTGCTGAAGCCAGGGGGGCCGCGGGGCTGAGGAGTGGAATACCACCATGTCCCACACCCACAGACAGATTCAGATCCAGAATGCTTCCCAAACTCTTCAGGGCCTCATCAGCCTCAAACCCTGCCTTCCATACTCCATGCATTTGTTCCAAAAACCTAATTTTCTTTACCTACTCTCTGGACACTTCAGCTAACCTCCTGTATCCCTGTGGATTTACTTAATGGGGGCACACAGCATCTGTGCCAGGAGAGCAGGGGGCAGCGCACCAGCTGAGTGCCTGGTGACAACTTGTTTGTCAGCTCTTGTTTGCGCAGGAAAAAACCAGACAACCAGCTGTTGCACTGGTGCGTGGAGAAACATCCTGTTGCTCTCTGTTTTTGTATTTTGGTCGAGTAGTCTGCTAGAACCTCAGGGGGTGTCAGGTCAGGACATCATAATCTCTGGCGGGGATAAATAGTGCCTGCCCCATTTTTCTCAGTTTGGGCTCCTGGAAACAAATGTCAGCTGTTTCATCAAAAACAAAGGTCCCCTGTGGGACAGTTTGAACGGCTCACCTATGAAGGGCATTACTTTTCCTCCCACTTCTGAAGTCCGCCCTAGTTTTCTCTTCTGCTGGCTGCCCCCTTGAGTTATGGGTCTCCCCAGCCATAAAAGAGACATAATGTTCACCTTTCATGAGTGAGAAAACCAGGAGCACTTGCCAAGGGCTTCATACGGCTCTCTGACAAATGTGCCATGGCTTTGACCTTGCTATCTGCAGAAGCCCCATCAGAGGGGACCGAGCATCCCAGCTGTGGGAGGATGTGAGGACTGTGGAGGTGGAGGGGAAGCTAGTGAGCAGGTGGTCCCCTGGGGTGTGACCTCCGGAGCATCTCGGGGGCAGTCGGTCATGGTTTTCACACTCTAGAGTCCCGAGGGTACCAGTGAGGAAATACAAGGCGACACAAGTTTTGAGGATATAAATAATTGCCAGATTGTCTTAGACTTTTCTGAGATCTCAGACCCGAGGTGATTTCCCCAGTGGGCAGTGGGAGGAGAGTGTGTGCTGGGGGCAGACCTGGATTTGAATCTTGGCTGCCCATTTGTCAAGTGGTGTGACCTTGAGCAAGTTATTAAGCCTCTCTGAGCGCCGGCTTCTTCATCTGAACAAAGGGCACAACATTCTTCAGCTCACAGAGTTGTCATGGGGATAAATGAGGGGACACAGGCAGCACACTGGCCCTGCCCTGCGGAGGGCACAGAGCCCAGCACTCAGTGGAAGTTTCCTCCTTTCCCTCTCCCTCGTTGTAGGGAGAAGCGCATGGCTCCGCTGCCTGGAAAGCACAAGGGTTCGGGAAAGATGGGCCACACCATCGTCTGCTGACCTCCGGGCACTCTGAAGGGTGATTAAAATGATGGCTTCAGATGTTGGAAGCACCAGGAGCTGCCTCTTTGATCTGTCTGCTTTAAAAATCCTATCCTTACAGTAGACTCACTTTAGGCTTTTTGGTTCTGCAGGATTTCCTAATCCCTTTTAAATAAAGATCAAAAAGGAGCCAGCTCTTGGCAGCATCACCCCTTCCTGCTGGTCAGTACCCTGTAGAGGTTTGGGTTGAAAGTCCTAGTAACTAGCTGGTGAGAACTGAGAATACTGTCTCTGGGCACCAAACTGGTTGGAAAACTTGGTCACCTGGTGGCAGATCCCACCCTGATCCATCTCCTCCTGAGTTTCTGAAATAATAGTTGCAAATGCTTCTATGTGCCAAGTACAGTTTGACATGCATTAACCCATTTTATATGCAGCAACCCATTTACTCCTCACAACAATCTGTAAGGTAGGTGACCACTATTATCAGCCCATTTTACAGACTGGAAGTCTGAGGCTCAGAGAGGCGCAATGAGGGTGAACGGCAGAGCCGGGGTTTGGGCTCCAGAGTCCATGTGCATATCCACATTGGCTGCAATGCCGAGGACTTAACTAGTGGTAAGTTCTCAACCCTACAGGTTTGCGATTCCCTTTGCAAGGAATGTGTCCTTTCCCCCGGGTTCAGAGGCTCCACTAACAGTGCTGTCTGGGCGTTAGGCACATTTCTGGGGAACACGTTCCCCACAGCATCCGGGGAGACTTGGGGAGTGAATACGGAGCAACCCACAGCTTCCGACACCAGTAGCTCTGGCGGCCTGACCACCCACTGTGGTTGTATCACAGTTGGCAGGAAACATCTGCTCATTTAGCCCAAGTGTCAGCTGTAGGTTAAACACGGAACTGAGAAGCACTATCTCTAACCTTAAAACAGGGCAGAAAGGCAGAGTGAGTCAAGCCTCTGGGAGGTGAGCTCTGCCAGGGGACCGAGGGGTCAGCCCTGGGCTGACAGTCTGCTGGACAGCAGACACGAGAGGAGGCCCAGCGAGGTGAACAGGCCACTAGCCAACCCCCACGTGTGGACCAGGCTTGGTTTCTCCCCATTTTCTTGTTCTGCTTATTTTTTATTCCTGTATTAAGATGATTTTTGACTCTGAAGGTCAGAGCACCCTTGGGGGGAAGACAACAAGCTTCTGGGTGTGATTCCATCTCCCCTCCCCGTGTCCACTCTGGGTGGTCCTCAGACCCTGTTCCCTGGTGCCTAACAGAAGAGAAGAGAAGGAAGACCCACTGGGTCCACTGGCGCTCGGTCCAGGTGGAACCCAGTCCATCTGGAAAAGAATAAAGACCAGGAACAAAAAAAGCACGTGCAGTATCCAGTCCCATTTCTGTAAAAACAAACGTGGGAACTATTGGAAGGAGGCGCTCCAAGGAACCACCGTGATTGTTCTCAGGGACAGGTTCCGCCAGACAGCGGAGAGGTGGGCGAGTTGAAGGGTTTAATCTCTGCTCCATTTTTAAAATGATCTAAAGCAAACATGTTATTTTAGTAATAAGGATAAAATGAAGAGAAAAGCCAGCTTGCTTCCCTCGGGTAGAGACAGTGACAGAGGGACGGGCCCCTTGGCTCTGCCGCCCGGGCTCCTTGCCCCTTCAGCCCGTGGGGACCGCCGGCCACATCCTCTGCGGCCTGGCTCCCGCATCTGGGAAGTGAGGGAACGGCGCCTTGTCCGGAGACTCACGGAAGGGCCACGGGGACGCCGCGGCCGAACAGTTGCGGGGGCGCGCGCTCTGGTTACCGTCACAGCTGTTCTCCGCCAGAAGCGTCGCTCGGGGGTGAAGTCTGTGACAATCTTGCTGGTTCACTTCTCGGTGAAACTCGAGGGGCAAATCCCCGTCTTCCTTTACTAGGGAGCGTGTCCTTCCTTCTCGTGGAAGTGGGTCCGGGGGCCGCGGCGGAGAGGAGACGCCGGCCCGTCCTGGGGCCATCCTGAGGCCGCGTCGGCTGTGTCTCAGAGGCCGGCGCCGGGACTGGACGCTGCAAGCCCAGCTGAGGAAGAGGACGTAGGTGTCCCTGCCCGAGCCTCTGGGAACAAAGTTTGTGTGTGTTTTGGGGAGGTGGGGTCGACCAACATGACTCTGAGGCCCAGGGAGCACCCGTGAGCAGGCATGCCACCGAGGTCAGGGGACGCCGGCCCTGGTGCCACCCGGGAACGCCCGCCCCTGCGCCTTCCCAGAAGACCGGGGCGGTGCGAGTCCGCAATCTGGGTCCCCACTTCCCGTGGCCGTCACTTATCCCCACCTCTGACAGGGAGGCTCATTATCACATTCCTGCTGTCGAGCCATCTTCAGCTTTCTGCACGCAGGCCTTCAACAGCCAGGCCCCCGCCGGCCTCCAGCGTCCGTCTATTTGGCCCGAAGCAGTGAAACATCTGAGCTGCCAGGGACCTTGTAAGAACAGTGAGAACTGCTCTGTGAGCTTTTTTTTTTTAATCCAAAAACAAAACCAAAAATCAAAAAGACCCACAGGAAACCAAACCTTTCAAGTGATTTCCCTTTCCTCGAGAAGCCTGCTGGAGGTCCCGCCCCCGCCCCCCGCTGTCTCTTCTGGAGCTCGTGCAACACGCTCCCAAGACCCAAGCGAAGCTCCCGGGAGGCGACGGCTTTAAAACCAGAGAACACGGCGGTGCCTTTGTCCAGAGGCTCATCAGAGGCCTCCATTGCTGCGTCATCTTAACTTTAGGGCCTAGCATTCCTTGAGCTCTGAGTTTTAAAGCAGCTTGTGCCAAAAAGAATCCTGTGTGTCTCACGCGCGCGTGTGTCGGACAGGTGGCCATGTGACTTTTCTGATGTGTCCTTGGATTGAGTATCAGTTAGAATCACCCCCTCAGCCCACCCCTGCGGTGTGTGGAGCAAAGTCCACACGCTCAGGGCAGAGGCAACGCTACAGAGGAAAAGCGTCACTGACCCGGGGGCCGAGGAGCGGAAACGAAGGGCTCCCGCGAAGGGAAGGTGCGTCAGTCGGCCCCCGGGTCTGCAGTTCGCTCAGACTCGAACGCTCATTTCTTGTTTGAGGTTAAGACGTACAACACGTTCTGTAGAGGTTCTGCCTCGAATCCTTTCTCCAAACCGGGCGGAGCGGCACACTCTCAATTAAAAGCACCTGACTGAACGTATTAAAGATTCTCCGCAGCACCACACTTCATCCTGCAAAGTCCACGCTCTCTGGCCCGTAGGAGGGGGTGCCGGGAGCTCTGGCTCCCCTGAGTTGGTTATCTACGCTGCCTACCGAAATGCCCAAGTTAGTGTCTCAAGTCAACACCTGTCTCTTACCTCATGGTGTCCGTGGGTCAGAGGTCTGGGCTGGGTGCTCCGCTGAGGGTCCCACGAGGCTGCCACCAGAGTGTCGGCCGGGGCCTGTCCCCTTCTGGAGCTCGGACTCCTCTCCTGAGCGCATTTGCCGTTGTCAGATTCCTGTTCCTCGTGGTTGTAGGATTCAGGTCCTCCTTTCCCAGCTGTCGGCAAGGGCTGCTCTCGGCTCCGAGGGGCCGCTCGCGCTCCGTGCCGCCTGCTCCAGCGGCGGCCCCTGGCCTGCGTGGGTGTTTGCGTCCTTCCGGGCCCTCAGGGGCGTGTCTTCCCGAGCCCTCTTGTCTTGGACTTCAGATCCCCTTTCAGAGCTCACCCGGGTAGGGCAGGCCCGTGGAGGAAACTTCCTTCTGACGAATGCTGGTGGTTAGGGGCCCTAATCTCATCTCCAGCTTCCCTTTTGTAACGTGACATAATCCAGGGGATCTCCCCGCGTACGCAGGTCTCTCCATAGTCGGAGGAGGGCGTTATACGAGGCCGTGTGTCAGTGGGGTCCCCCTTAGAGTTCTGCGGCTGATCCACTTCAGGGGCCCCTGGCGGGCTGGCCATGGTGGGGGGGGGGACGTTGCCTGCACGTGGAGGCAGCACCTCGTGTGGGGTCGTGCAAGGTCAGATCCCCCCAGAGTTCCTCTCCGATGCAGCCTGAGCTGTGGGCCTCCCACCGCACCTCTGGCTTCCGAGTCTGTCAGGGGTGAGTCCGTGCACGCCTGTGTGCGCCTGCTGTGAGCTCTGCCTCCGGGATCTTGACGGGGAGGCCTCACTGTGTGGGCGGGGGCTCAGCATGGACTCCTGGGGGGCTGGAGGTTACAGGGGAGGCTCAGAGGAAGGCTCCCTCTGAGGCGTGGCTGGAACCAGTCTGGAGGCGTGGGTGATGTGCGTCCAGGAGAGAGGAGGGCGACAGCTGAAAAGTTGCCGAGGCGGGAGGAGTGTGGAGGGTAGACAGGGGGCCCGGCCTCCTCGGGGTGTGTGGGAGGCTCCCCAGCCCAGGGTCTCTGCCTCTGTTGCAGGACCTGGCTGTGACCCCCGGGCTCTCCTTCTTGGATAACCCTCCCTGTGGTGTTTCACGCACCAGCCTCTGACCTCGTGGCCCCTCTGCTGGGCTCAGAAAGTTTCTCTTAAAGACCTTTGGTAACTCAGCACTTAAAAGGGTGGCCCTCCCAGCCTGGCACAGGTTCAAGTCTGTAACAGCGAAGGTTCGTCCTGTGCCTGGAGGTTGAGGAAGAGAACAGGATGCCAGAGGAAGCGGTTGCCATGGAAACCCAGATGCTACGAGTCCGTGAAGGGTCAGCAGCCCTGCAGGCCTCGATCCCGGCATGACCTGCCCTCGGCTGGACGGTGGTGGGCGCCGCGGGGCCCTGGGGGCGGGGGCGGGAGGCGCCCTGCTGCGGGGTGGGGCTCTGCGGTCAGCAAGCTGTGCGCGGTGGGTTTTGGAGGCACGCTCAGCCTCGCCGGTGGAGGCCCAGGCCTTCCTCCTGTTTCCGAGCCTCCCCTGGAGAGCTCAGCTGAGCACAGGATGGAGAGTCCTGTCTCAGAGCCATTCACTCAGTTCCAAAGAAGTGAGGTTACTCTAATCCCAGAAGACGTTTTGACTTGCCCCGTGAGTCAGCCTTGCCTGATGGGGGCAAAGTCGGCGGCCCCTTGTGCCTTGTTACCTTTGGTGTGGTGGGGGGAGGTGAGGGAGGGAAGGGATCCTTCCTCCTTGCCTGGCACCAGTGTTTCCAGCATCCTTCCTGGCTTGGGGAGCTTCTCATTAATAATAGGTAGTAGTTTACAAATAACAGCAGAGTGGAGGCAGGGACACAGTGCACACATGATGTCCGTCGCAGACGGTGACGGCGCAGACCTGTCGGTTTGTGGCCAGGTCAAGCAAACGAGGTCACACGTGGCCAGGTAGCTCCACCTGGCTCCCTTAGAACCTCAGTAACTAATTCTTGTCCAACAAATGGAACGAGACGGACGGAGATCCTCACGGTCTGAATCCAGCCTCAAACACTGGCCGTATCCAAGAAAACACCACGGCGTTTAGGGGGAAGACAGCCCGGACGCTCCCCGGCCCCGCCGCGAGCCCGGCCGAGTGCTGGAGCCTGCCGTGGAGCTGGCAGCGCTCTGCAGGGGGGAGGCAGGGGCGTCTTCAGTGCGAGTCTCCAGGCAGTTTCACGGCGGGGGGCCGACACCACGGCGCTCCTGGCATTTGAAGACCCCATGTGAGTGCACGGAGCCCTGAGGATGCAGATGTCCCCGTGGATGGCAGGTACAACATGTCAGGCCACCGAGTGTCTCCTGAGCCCTGGCGGGAGGTCCCAGGAGGAGTGGGCAGGGTCTGCCGCAGGTTGCGCCCAGTCACGGCTCCAGCAAAGACACCCGGGCTGGGTGCTGGTCCGGGCCTCCCAGGGCCTCCGGGGGAGGTGGGACGTTGGGTGAGGGGTCCCTGGTCCGGGTCCTTCACCAAAGAGACTGAGAACCAGTAAGTTTCAGAGTCCAGACTTGGACCCAGGACCATCTGCCCTTAGAGCCTGTCAGCTTGGCTGGATGCACGGGGGATGGATGGGCAGGTGAGTGTGTTTAGGCTGGAGGGCACCGTCTGGCTGACACCTGGCAGGTGTACAGCCTGGGGGACTGAGATGGGTCGAGACCCACGAAGCCTTTGAGTGTCAGACAAGGGAATTTCCAGCAAAGTTCTCTCTGGGTCTCAGGATGAAGGAAAACTCCTTTGCCCTTCAGGGGAAATGCTTTTTGTTTTTGGGTGGCTCCTAAGCACTTGTTAGAGTCATCCTAACTGAAGCGATGCCTCCTGGTGCCGTGGTCCACAGGTGTCAGCGCTGTAACTGCACTGACTTTTCATACGTGTCAAACTCTGCGGTGACCAGCCTTGCTCCATCTCGGGCCACTCCTGTGCCCTTGTTTCCAACTTGGAAAGGAGCCCTTTGGGAAACGGTGATTCTGCTTCCCTTTGTGTGCGTGTGCATGTGCGTGTGTGTTTATTTTGGGGGGGGGGGACTAAGGCCAGGAGGCTTGGGAGCGAAGCCTGCGGTCAGCAGGCAGGTGCGGTCAGCAGCTCCCCCTCCCCATTGCTGCCCCGTGGGACAGCTGCTTAATATATTTTTTCCAAAGCTGAATAAATGGGTCTTTACAGAAACTTGTTAGGGGGGTAAACCACAGGTGAAAAATCAAACACTTAGAGAAATCATTTAATGTTTGTGTTTATACCGTACGTGAAAATCCTAGCTTGCTTGGGATTGGAGCTCTTACATAATTTATGGCCACAAAACCAAATCCTAATGCAACGTGCTGTTAAGTTCTGCAGGTCCCCGAGGTGCCCGGTTTATATTCCGTCCTCTGCTGCAGAGAGTGAATGGCAGGGCGGGGTTGGGAAGAGACGGGCGCCTTCCCGGGAGCCCGAGCAGGGAAGCGGGAAGGCCGACGCGGCGCGGGCAGAGGACAGCGAGGTGGTTTATGACGGAAGGATTGTAATTTATTTTGACACTGATCATGTATTATTCAGCTGGAGTAAAAATAAACCTTATTAGCCGGGAAAATAGATCCTCTTCCTCAGCCCGCGCTACGCCAACTGCAGCTTAATAGTGACGGTCTGGACGGGAGTGGCGTTTGCTCAAACGTCTTATCGGCACTCGAAGAATCAAATCCCTCCTGGGAAGAGATTTGCAAACACGCGAACGTGTCTACATAACACGGGTCGTCTCTCTTTCCCGCTCGTCCCCCTCCCCACCGCGCCCTGCAACGGAGCCTGCGCGGCGGTGCTGCGGGTCAGGTCCCGGCGGAGACGCTGTGCCCGGCTCTGCGGGGCCGGGACCTGGCCGGTGGTGCAGGTGGGGCCATTCACCCACCCACCCATTCTTTCATTCATTCGTTCATTTCTCTACTCCACACCTCCTGCAGGCCGGGCACCTTCCCACAACCCCTCAGCATCCTCTCAGCTCTGAAGCAGGCAGGGCTGGGCTCGAAGTTGCAGGTGACAGAGATGAGGCTTCGAGGCGTGTGAGCCGTGTGCACATGAGCCTGGGACCTGCAGCCCCGACCGTCCCTCTTGCTGATTCCCTTGTAGTGGGTTGAACAGTGTCCCCCCAAATTCACATCTACCGGGAACCTCAGAACGGGATCGTCTTGGCAGCAGGTTGTCTTTGCAGGGGTTGTCAAGTTAAGATGGGGCCACAACAGATCAGGGTGGGCCCTAAGTCCAGTGACGGGTGTCCTCATGAGAAGAGAAAGCAGAAGCCCATGGGGACAAGGCCATGTGACGAAAGAGGCAGGGGTGAGAGGGCTGCACCTGTAAGCCAGGGATGGTCGGTCGTCACCGGAAGATGGAGAGAGGGGGACAGATTCTCCCTTAAAGCCGCCAGAGGGGACCACCTGCTGACACCTCGCTCTCGGAAGTCCAGCCTCCAGACTGAGAAGACGGAGGTCTGCGGGCAGCCCCGGGAAGCAAACGGAGCCGGCGATGTCCTCGGCCACCCCTGCAAAGGCCGGAGGGGAGCAGTGGGAGCTGAGGGCTGGCAGTTCTCTGGGTGGGGATCTTCTGGGTGGGACCCTGCCAGCCTGCAGTGTCCAGCTCCAGGGTCCAGCCTCAGGCCCCAGGACAGCGGCCGAGTGGGGCTGGGCTCAGCCCAGCTGGTCCCATCCCCGAGGACAAGCTCTGCAGAGGGAGGTGGGCCAAGCCGGCCAGCAGGACGCTGCCCTGGGCTCCAGGCACAGTGGACACATGGTGAGTGAAGCAGGCGAGAGGCCCCCCGCCTTCACGGAGCTTCCACCTTGGGGGCCCTGCTCGTGGACCCTAGGACGCTCAGTCCTTCACGCATGAAGGTCTCTGAATCAGGATGGGTCTTGATACCACAGGCGCCAGCCCACCGTCGCCGTCACCGTGTGGCCCGCGTTCTCGTGCCTGCACACGACAGCCCGGGGCACAATCCTGGGGGCGGCAGTGAGGCGTGCAGGCCCCCAGAGACAGCAGGCTGTGGGGCGGGTCGGGGGTTCAGCACGCGGTCCCGGAGCGGGAGGCAGAGGCCCACTCCGCCGTCCTCAGGCGGGCCCCGGGTGGGCTGGGTGCTCCTGCCAGCTCCCAGGCTGCTGACGTGGGCGCAGGCCTCGGGGGCTCCAGCAGAAAAATCAAACAGGGCTGGACTCCAGCACGTGGCAGTTTTAGGAAAACCTGAACCAGTTTATTTTGCGTCTATCTGTCTTTTCATGTGTGCACAGTCAATAAAAATCTGCGTCTAATTAAGTCCAGAAGAGCTCCTTCTATAAGTGTAAAATAAAAGTTGTAAGTGATAAGAAAGCCTCTTGTCGGTTTAATTGGTGGCGTTTTTTCTTTCTTAGTGGTACATAAAGTAACACAGCATTCTGCCATTGACAGCGCCTTAAATTCAACGAAATATTCTAAGTAAAATACCACGTTGAGCCGTGGCCCCACGCCAGGCCCAATTACACACGTGCTTCGTGTTCTAACTCATTTACGTCTGTGGCAGCCCCATGAAGTACCAGTTGCGAAGGAGGGACGTTCACCTAGGCCATTCCGGGGTTTGGGAGGGAGGGTGGGTCCAGGAGGGCCCAGTGGGAGCCTTTTGCAAAGACAGAGGGAGGTGAGGGTCCAGGTCCGTGCCTGGGGAGGGGAGCCTGGGGGACTCGGAGAAGCCTGGGCGTGGGGCCCCTGGTCACCAGAGCACGGTGGACGCCACGCCTCCAAGGTCAGGCTGTGACCAGCGTGAATCGACCAAGTGTCCTCATTCACCACAAGTTTGTTTTCTGTGACTGAGTTTGTTTCTGTTTTGTGAACAAGTTCATTTGTCTCAGGTTTTTATTTAATTCATTTATTTAATGGAGGTGCTGGGGACTGAACCCAGGACCCTGTGCATGCTAAGCAGGGGGTCTGCCACTGAGCGCTACCCGCCCCTCCCCCATGCAGGTTTTCATCTAATGCTCTGGTTAACGTGCTGCTTTGTGCTTAAACATCTCTGAATGTCGCTGCCCTGGAGGGGCTGGCATACGTGTGGCTCTCGTGTTCAGGTGAGGGAGCCATCCAGCCTCCACCTGGTCCCACTGACTGAGGTCGTGGGCAGGGAGGCCCTTTGGATGGGTGGTGGGGCCGGCCCGATGGGTGAGGTGACCAGGAAGCGATGGACAGGGGTCAGGACATCTGGGTGCCCTGGGACAGGCTGCGGAACGTGAGTGCACCCAGCTGGGCTTTCTGCACAGTGGGAACGATGACACCTGCCGGGAGGACGCCAGCGGGAGGTCACGTGACTGCAGGAGGCGGCTGAGCGAGACAGGGCTTCTGTGGCGGGCGGGTGGGCGGATCCAAGAGATTCCGTGCTTGTCCCGCGCCAGCAGTAAGCCGGCCCCCGAGCTCTGAAGGCCCCAGAGACCTGCGCCTCTCCCCGCCCATCCGACCGAACGGCTGTAGACTGGAGGTCACAGTGACCTCCTCCTCGGATGTGATTAATTTGCTAGAGAGGCTCTCAAAACTTAGAGAAACATTCTGTTTATAGAGGACCAGTTTGTTATAAAGGAATACAACTCAGGAACAGCCAGACGGAAGAGATGTGCAGGGCAGGGCACGGAGAAAGGGGCTCGGAGCCTCCAGGCGGGCCACTCCCCCAGATCCGAACCGGTTCACCAGCCCGGAAGCTTTCTCGGCCCTGGAGCTTTCATTGCACAGGGGGACTGAGTAGCGCGCTGGCCGCTGGGGACGGGTTCGTCCTCCACCCCCGCGCCCCTCCCAGACGGGACTGAAAGTTCCAACCCTCTAATCACCTGGATGGCTCCACTGGCATCCGGCCGCCATCCTTCAGTGCTTCCTGAAAGTCACCTCATTAAGAGAAGGCAAGATGCCTTTGTCAGTCTCATCACTTAGGAAATTCCAAGGGTGTTGAGGAGCTCAGTGCCAGGGCCTGGAATGAAGACCAAGCACACATCTCTTACCACAAATCACGGCACCGCAGCCACGCATAAAAAGCGCCTCGGGAACACATCCAGGGCAGTGCTTTAACCAGGGGACAAGGGTGTGGTCTCATTGGCTGCGGCCACTGTGTGAGGACAGCCTGAAAGACTCAGTGGCAGGGGCAGGCAGGACACGGTGGCCTGGGCTGGGCGTCAGAGTGACCGGACAGGTTTGAGAATGCAGATCCCCAGGCCTCTCCCCGGACGTCCAGGGCAGCAGGGCCAGCAGGGGCCCAGGGAGCTGCGTGTCCTACGGGCTCCCAGGTGATTCTGCCCACCGGCCGGTGGGGTTTGGGGAGCTCTGGTTCTGCTGCCGGCGGCACCTGGTCACCCTGACCCCTTCCCAGCCCCGGGTTTGGGTCCAGAACCTGCCTGGGAAGGCTTGTCAGAGGCTGTCACTCTTCTTACACGTAAACCACCGGGAACAAAACACACTTAAAAAAATTTCTTGTTATCCCCTTGGCTTATTTTTTTCTTTTGGAAGCGAGCTGGCAGTGGAGATGATAAAGCTGGGGAGAGAGGCAACTGGAAGGAGCAAGTTATTAAAACTCTCAGTCTAATTCAGATGGATAACAGCGTTTAAGAGGCCGGCCTTCCAGGCGGTAATTGAGTTACACTCTCAGCAGCAGAGCCCTCCGCCTCCGTCCCTGCCGGGCGTGGAGGCGGGGAGAGACTGATGCCGCAGCCAGGGCCGCCTCGGGCGTCTCTGGGATGCCAATTGTCCACCGCTCTCCTGGGTCATTTGGCTTCACAGGCACGGACGGAGACCTCAGAGCAGAGGTGAGGCCCCGGCAGGCGCTCCGCCTCTCTGCTGTCTAAGCAACAGGGCGGCGCAGTCCCTCTGGTCCTTCTGGAAACCCCTCCCTGTGGGGGGCTGGGCTGCTTCTCCATCGCCCCCTCCCCAGGGCTCTTGGCTGCAGCCATCTGTCGCATTGACCGGCCTCTCTGGTGCGTTCCGTCACTCCCCGGGCATCTATTTAGACAAAGTCTCCCCTCTATCTGGATTATCCTCCCTGGATGGCCTGCTCATCCATCCAGGTTTGCAGGGCCACTTGTCCTCTAACTTCTGCCAGGCGGGGACCCTGTCAGCTCCTCTCCCCTCCCTGGGCCATGTATGCCCCTTCTGCTCAGTGGGGTGGGTACCATGGTGCTGAGGTGCCCTGGCCACCAAAATTGTTGAGACTCATGGTATATTAAAAACTGGAAAAGAAAGGAGAACGTTACCACTTAACAGGGCTTTGCTATTCTAGACCCAGTTTTAAGTGCATCATGTAGATGAACACATTTAATCCCCGTGTCAATGCTATGACGCAGGGGGTTTTAGCATCACCATTTTGAAATCAAGAAAGAAAGACACAAAACAGGACTTAAGAATTAAAAAAATCACAAAGCACAAAAAGGATATTATGCTATCATAAATAAAGAAGACGCATTCATCACACACATATATGTGCCTAACTACATAGCTTCAAAAAAAATCAAGCAATACTAACAGAAATCCAGGGAGAAATTTCAATGGAGTTTTTAATGATAGATCAAGCAGACAAAAGAAAGCAGAGCTAGTGAAGGCCTGAGAAGACTCCTCAAGCTGGAGCTGTAAGGTGGGCAGGGAGCAGAGCACGCAACAGACGGAGGGCGGGCCCTTCCCCCAGCACACGGAGACGCACGTGGGAGGCCATGAAGAGGCAGTCTCACTCTGCTTCTGAGAATTAATGTAAAATAAGCTACATTCTGTAACCACAAACAAATGACATTCAAATTAGCAAAATAATAGTTTTTTAGAAACCCCGATTGTGGGGCAAGTAATAAACATGTCTCTGAATAACTCATGGAAACGATCAAGGAAAATAAGAAAGACGCAGAATAAGTGACAGAAGAACTTCACGCGTCCAAGTCAGCAGGACAAAGCCGAAGCCACTCTTGGAGAGAAGCTGAAGAGTCCTTCCTGCGTTTATCAGGAAGCAACAGATGTTAACAATTAAAAAGCCGGGAACTGGTCCTGAGCTGTTGGAAAAAGAGCAAGACAGCGACTCTGCACCATGCACCCCGCCTCCCTCCCAAAGTAAGGAAGGGACTGAAAAAGGTAAAGGCAGAAATCAAGGGAATAGAAAAAACCTGCAGAGTGGATGCCCCGAACCACAATCTAGTTAGAAAAAATTAACACGCTGGACTTCTGGGAAGACCAATCAAGAAGAAGATTGAGAAGTTGAAAATAAGTAAGATAAGAAATTAGGGTCATGAACAGGAATATTTTACTAAACTTGAGACTTCAATGGAATAGATAAATTCTTATAAAAAAGTATAAAATTCAAAAGCTGGTATGAGATAAAACAGACAACTTGGACAGACAGATGCATATCAAGGACGTTAGATGGTAGCCACCAACTTCCTTCACCAAACAAACAAACAAACAAACAAACAAAACCCCAAAGTCCAGAAAATTTTTTGAGAGATTTCTACAATATTTTATAGGAACAGTTATTCCTCTGTTTTATACATGATATGTGGGAAGTAGCAAATGAGTGAAATTTGCCTGGCTCATTTTGTGAGGCTGGTATAATCTGCATTTTGTAATCAAATAAAGCTAATACGAGTGAAAGAAATTACAGGCTCATTTTATTTATGAACAAAGTTGCAGAAATCCTAAGTAAAATATTAATTACCTGAATCAAATAGTGTATTAAAAAAAATGACACATGATGAAGTAGGACTTATCCAGGAACACCTGAACATCTCTCACTGTAGTTCATTATAGCAGCAGGCTAAAGAAAATATATCATGGTTGTATCTTAATCAACGTAAAAAAAGCATTTATTTGATAAAGCTCAGTGCCTCTTTGTAATAAGATACGGAAAGAAAAACCCCCAAACCCAACCCTGAATCTCTACTTAATGCCACATAGATTCCTGGGTTCTGGGTGGGTCCAAGTAGCAGGGAAAGCAGAAGTTAAACAGAATGCAGAAAAAAAAAATCTGTGGCTTTGGAGCAGGGATGCCTTAAGTAACAATTCAGAACCACAAACCGTAAGGCAACAAATCGATACATTTCATTTCATCAGGGTTAGAGATTTTTGTTCAGTGAAAGACAACAGGACAAATTTAATACACAGCTGAGCAAAGGAGAAAAGATAGTTGCAACGTTAAAAACTGACAAGGGATTAAGACCTAGAATTTACAAGGAGCTGAGAATCATTAAGTTGAGGACCGCAACCCCAGTGGAAGAATGGGCAAGGCGGATGAAGGGAATATTGGAAAAGGGGAGAGCCCAAGGCTAATAAGCATAAAAAGAAAAGCTCAAAGTTATTAATCATCACACTCTTAAAAATTAGGGCAAGATACCGCTTTACGTCTACGGGAAACGTCTGCAAAGGGGTTAAGCCAAATGTTGGCACGGACGTGGGCTGCCGCTGGATGTGGTGCTACAGCCATGGGGGGACCGTAGCCGCCAACTCTGCATCTGCACATCTTGGGACCCAACAGTTTTGCCACTGCGGATCCAGCCCAGAGACGTTCTCAGGGACCCGCACAAGTGTCCTCTGGGGTGGGTGTACGGCGGGAGAGCACCCTGGGTGCCCGGCCATCAGAGGGAGGGCACAAGGTGATATTCTGCAGATGCACACCGTGCAGGGCTGGGCAGGCAACAGAAACTGCAGACTGGATGTGCACAGAGGAACACGATGGACTTAAAAGGGAGACCTGTGACACAGCATCACTCACACAAACGAGATACACACGCCGATTTTGTAAGAACACCAACGTACAGGAAACTACGTTGTGAGCAAAGCAAAATTGTTGCCTCTGGGGCGGAGGGCATGGGAATTAAAGGGAGTCAGTGCCCAGGCACTAAGGAGCGGTGGGGACCTTGCATAGATCGGGGATGAAGACATGCTACCAGGTGATAAAGGGGTTAACTCCACCCTCTGCACCCGAGGTCTCTTTGTTTGCTTGTCCAGGGACTTGGAGAAAGACATGGCCCCTGCAAAGCGGTGGCCGCCCCCACATTCTTAACTGCGGTGCTGTGGCGCCCCTCTGGGGAGACTGGGCATGTTTTAGTTCCACAACGAGCATTCCGTGAGTTCCTGCCAGACTCGGGCATTGGAACGGCTGCTGGCTAGAAACCAGGAGCGTCACTGTGTGCACGTCTGTACAGACAGACGTGGACGCACACAAACGCGGGCGCGCCTCCCTCAGCTTGGGGTTGGGGTGGGCAGGATTCAGAGGTCTTGCTCTTTTTTTTTTTTTTTGTGCTGAGATGAGATAACCTGGTTAAATTCTCTTATTAAATTTAGTATCTTTGATCAAGCCCAACAAATCCCAAGATGAATTATTAAAATGGGGGCTTGCCTCCGATCATTCAGACAGCTGCATCCAGCTGTGGGGCTGCCCTAAATTAAACACACAGGTGCCACCAGGCCTTATTTTCCTTTCAAAGGTCACCAGCTCTCCTCCACGCCTGCAGAGATATCTTCCGTCTCTGATTCCCGCCAAGGTTTCATTTCTCTGGGAGCCGCAGGCTCACAGATGCACACTCATTATCCAAAAAGCATCTTTGCAAATGATGAATTTCTGGTTAGGGCCTCGTGCAGGGATGGTATTTGCCTTGGGCTGAAAGAATGTTTGCAGAGCGACTTGAAAGGCGTTGGCAGGTGAGTGGTGGGCCGAGCGCTGGGCGTGTGGAAAGATGCCACTTCCATGCTCTTCTCCTGTTGGGATGCGCCATTGCTGGCCCAGGGAGGCTCTCTTAGGTGGATTATTGCTGTGGGTCCATGGGAGCCAGAGCGTGACACCCAACATCTCAGGGACAGCCAGGGCCTCTGTTCCAGTCGGTCCACAATGCCTCCCTGAGCTGAGAAGAAACCAGAGACAGGAAGAAGCTGGAGCAGCGGGAAGCTGGAGCAAGGGTGGCGTCGGGCCAGTTGCTCATGTCCTTTGCAACAGTCCTGGGGCCACAGCCAGCCGGTCCTAGGCTTCCTCTGCCCATCCTTGAGGGCCCCCCACCCTCCCAACTAGACACCCTGGTATCTCCCCGCAGTCCCCGTGTGTGCCCCTATACGTGGCCTTCCAGGAACATCCTCCCACCATCACCCCCATTGCAGGGGGGTCCCTCCCACAAACAGGCCTGTTCTTGCACGTCCGGCTGCCAGTGCCCTCTCCCACCCCCGTCACCCACACGCACCAGCCAGCACGGTCGGACGGGCTCGCGCTGCCCCGTGCCGGTCACTAGCGGTCCAGCTCAGCCGGCCCTCCCCTCCCGCCTTCTTCCCAAATCTCACCTCCCTTCCGGACTCCGGCCCGATCCTTCAGCCTGAACTGCTCCACCGCCTTCACTACTGCCCATCAGTGAGTCTACGTGTCCTGAACTTTCTTTCTTTCCTTTTTTAATTGTGAAAATCCTGGTTTTCCAAACCTGACCTCTCCTTCCCCGTGACTTCAAATGTATTTCTATGCCAACAACTCCGAAATGGAGAGCTTGTCACAGACGGCCAGCCTCTCCTCGGAGAGCCAGCCTCCAGCACAGGGGTGCCAGCCTGGCCTCTCCCTGGGGGGGTCTCCTAAGAGCCCTAAATGCAACAGACCCCACCGAACTTTGGCTCCCTCCACCTGTCCCTCCCTGTCTTCCCATCACCGGAAGTTGTGCCTGCATCACCACAGCTGCGCAGGGACCCCCTGGGCTCCTGCCACGTCTGACCCTCTCTGTTCAACCTTCTTCACATGTCGAGGTCTAAATAGTCAGGACAGGAGGGCCCCTGCCAGCTGCGGCCCCAGCCAGGGTGCTGCCTTGATGGGGTGGCCGTGCGGCCCATCCGTCCAGGTGAGTGGTGGGTCTGACGTCTCCTCTCCAGCACTGCCCCCTCCCCCAGCTCCCCTCTCTCCAGAGGGACCTCCCGAGCAGCCTCCGCCCGCTCCCTCCTGCCCCCCTCAGCCCTGCTGTGCACACAGGGCCCACCGGCCCCGGGAGCTCACATGCAGCCTCTTCTCTGCCTCTGTGGCTTCCCGCTGCTCACCCCAGCCTGCAGGTCCTGCGGGGCCGCCCCCCGCCCTTCCCCCTCCCGGGCCACCACGTTCCGCATGCTGCGTTGTCCTGTGCACCCCCGGTGCCCGACCTGACTTCCCGGGGCTCCTCTCTCTGCCCGCTGTGGTCGCCGGGGCTGGCTCCCCGCCGCCGCCTCAGGTCGGCTCACTGTCCCTCCTCGCGGGAGGGGATCCCCCGCCGTCACCGCGGCCGCCTGCGCGCGGGCTCCCTGGCCAGCGCTTCTGGGTCTCCACTTCTTTTCTGTTCCTGTTTCGTCGGTCACTGCCATCTCCCTCATCAGACTGTGCGCCCTCCCCTGGTCGGGGCCTCTGGGCAGGGGCTCAGCCGACGTCAGTGGGGGGGCCTGGGGCGAGCAGGCGCCAGCTGCCCAGAAGCACGTGGCGGGTGCTCAGGGGCTGGGCGGGTGAGCGGCTCTGGGACAGAGGCTGCTGCTCCTTGGCCCTTGTGGCCCGAGCCGGGGCGGCTGTGGCTTGAGGGTTCGCCTCCTTGTCACAGAGGGCCTCACCTCGGGGGCCGCAGCCCTGCAGACAGCGACTCTGGTCTTGGCGGTGGCCTCCTGGGTGCGGGCAGGACGTTCTGCTGATCTCCACGGGGAGTGTGGAGTCAAGGAGAGGGGCTCAGGGGCTCATGGGGGGCCTGTGAGCAGAGCCCCCAGGAGGCAGATCCCCTTCCCCAGCCTTGGCCACACTCCAGCTTCAGAATGCTGGTGGTGGCCACTCTAGAGAGGGCGAGGTCCTCGGGGGTAGCTCCTTTGCATCTGGGAAGCTGTGGTGCCCAGCGTAGGTGTGTGTGGGGGGGAACTGGGAGGCAGCAGAATTTTGCCCTGTCCCCGAGCAGGAGGAGGAACTGTTTAGACAAGCGCCAGCCCAGGGCGGCTCAGAAGCCACAGGAAATTCCAGCAGAGACAGACGTTGCTGGGGGCGCACTGTGTGGGCAGGTGGGTGCCCCGGAGGGGCCTGGCGCCCGTACACATCCTGACTCAGCCCGGACGTGTCCTAAGGTGCACACAGGCTCTGGCCCGCTGAGCAGACAGGTGCTGTGAATATAGAGCAGGCCCACCTGGTTCCGGTTTCCTGTACGTGCTGGGCTGTAACTGGGGAGCTTCCTCCTTGGGCTGGGAAGGCCTTGCTTGCTCCGTCCACCAAGACAAAACTAAAGTTGCTGTTTTTGGAATTCAGGACGCTTCTGCTCTCATGCGGCTCCATCTGCCGAGCAGCTGGCTTTCAGGCGACGGGGGCCCGGGGTGCTGGGGGCGGGCCCTGGGTGACCTGTGGAAGGAGGCAGGGGAGAACGTGGCCTTAGGGTGCTGAGGGACCGAGGAGGAACGGGAGGAACGGCCCCCACGGGTCACCCTGTGCGTCACGGGGATGCAGAGGAGAAGGAAAGCCCTTTGGTGAGGGTGCCCGAACATGAACACGCTCTGGACACATCCTCGCGCGGGAGAGGCGGCTCCGCCCGCGCTGGTCCGGCACCCGCCCGGGCTCGGCCGGCTCCTGGCCTCCACGGTCCTGTGTGGACTCCAGCGTCCGCCTGTCTGTGCGCCCAGCAGCCCCCGGGCCCTGGGGGGAGACGGGGGTGGGGAGGAGGGACCCCCGCTCCTGGCATCGGCCACGCGCCGACTCCTCCAGCTTGAAATATTAATGCTCTATTGACTTGAGTTTCTGCTGGCATCTCAAATTAACTTCATTTTATTTGGATCATGATGGATTTTAACGTAAAATAACAGCAAACCTTTGCCAACCTCGGGCATTTTAATAAGCAAAAACTTTGATTAAAAATTTTAATAGCCGAGAATGATAAAATGGTGCAGAGTGGGGACAAATTAAGCATCTGCCGTTTGCCGGGAGGCGCACTTCCC
Source organism: Camelus bactrianus (assembly GCF_048773025.1). Lineage (NCBI taxonomy): Eukaryota > Metazoa > Chordata > Mammalia > Artiodactyla > Camelidae > Camelus > Camelus bactrianus. The sequence goes on along the minus strand of NC_133551.1, from coordinate 77,447,469 downwards.
TGCCTGGGATGGGGAAATCTGGTTTCTTGTTTTTCCCAAAGGAACCAAAACAAACAGATTTAAACTCTCTCAAACAAGGTTTCCTCAGAAAATTAACCTCAATTCCTATCTCACGGCTGTTCCGTATTCAGCTCTGTCGAGCACACGCCTTGATTCTCCGCAGAGAGGCAGGAAGGGAGGTGGGCTCGGCTCTGTGGCGCTGGTCCAGGCCTCCCCCAGCCCCGGGCCCACCCGTGTCCGTGACCTGGGGCTGCCGTGTAAACCACCACAACTGAAAGGCTCAAAACTACAGACGGTGACTCTCCCACTGTTTGAAAGGGCAGAGGTCCGAAGTCAAGCTGTCCCTGGGGCCACGCTCCCTCTGAGGGCTCTGGGGGGAGACCTCCTCACCTCTTCCAGCTCCGGGGGCTCCAGGAGGCCCTTGGCTTGAGGTCCTACCTCTCCAGTCTCTGCCTCCATCATCAAGTTGCCCGCTTCTCTCTGTCTCTCCTCCGTGTCTTGGAAGGACATTTGTCAGTGGAAAGAGGGCCCACCTGGAGAATCCAGGATGACCTCGTCTTGAGACCCTTAACCTAGTCACAGCTGCAGAGTGAGGCCACGTTTTCCACGTCAGGTCACAGTCACAGGTTGCAGGGATTAGGACTTGGACGTGTCACTTTGAGGCCACCGATCAATTCTCACCACGCCCTGGGAGGAGGGTCCCTGATGAAGACACAGCATCTTTGGTCCAGGGAGAAGGAAGTGCGGCCTGAAGTGGAGCTGAAAGGGAGCGCACTGACCCCACACACCCCGCCCCCAGCTGTCCAGAGAGCTGGATAGAATGTCTGTGACCCTCAACATCTGTCTCTTGAAGCCCTAACTCCAACGTGATGGCATTTGGAAATGAGGCCTTCGGGAGGTGACGGGGGTTCGATGAGGTCATGAGGGTGGGGGTCCCATGATGGGACTAGTGCCCTGATCAAAAGAGACACCAGAGAGCTCCCCCGCCCCCGCTGTCCCTCTGCAAAACAGGGGGTGGGTCTCACCGGGAACCAAATTTACTGTTACCTTGATCTTGGACTTCCAGCCTCCAGAGCTGGGAGACGTGAATGTCTGTTCCTTAAACCACACACTCCATGCGTTTCGTTATAGAAACTGGAGCTGACTGAGACAGTGAGGCCGGCTTTCTTGGCAATTTGGTTCTCAATATCAAACTGTCGGTCCGTTTGTCTATTTATCTATCGCAAGGCCTTGAAAATGCGTGCATCTTTGACCCAGAAACCCCTCTCCTAGGAATTTATTTACCCTAAAGCCGTGCTCAGAGACAGGCACCGAGATTTCTGCCCCGGGTGCTGGTCACAGCGTGGTCCTTAATACTGGAAAATAAACAACTGAAATGTCCAAACTAGGACAGTGGTCACATAAATGAATCCTTGGGTAGCCATGAAATCGTAGGCTATTTAATGACGTGGTCGAAGCCCGCATTGCACCACGAAAGAAGAGTTACAAAGGAAGACAGAGAAGAGGACGCCAGTTTAGCAGAGGAGGAAGCCCACACACAGGTGGCTAGGGGTAAGGACGCCGGCGCTGGGCCGCTGCTCTGACAGGGAATTCACAGGCAATCTTTGTAAGTCCGAGCTTTCTCTCTTTTCTACTTCTTGACAAGCTTTCGGGGGGCACTGATTCAGACCTGGGATACAGCAAGGTGGTTTTTGGCCCCCAAAGAGCTTCCAGTTCAGTCGGGAAGAAGGAGGACATGAGCAAATATGTATGGTGCCACGCAGTTGTGAGAAAACAGGCCGCGAGCAAAGTCACACGTGGCAAGGAGGCTTAGGGGGGCTGGGAAGGAGGTGGGAGAGAAGGCGTTCCCAGCAGAGGGGACGTTTGAACAAAGCCTGGGTGGTAGGAGCAGGTGTTGTACTGAGAGTGGGGTTTGGGGGGAGGCTGGGAGTGGCTGAGGACAGCATGTCTGTGGTTTTCCATGGGGTTTGGGCTTCTCTTTAGGGGACCATGGGGAACCACTGAGTTTCTAAGCAAGGACGTGACTTTGGAGAGCTCATTGGGGTGATGTGGAGGGTGGCCTCAAGAGGTGTGATCCTGGAAGCAGGGCCACCAGATGGGAGGCTGGGCATCGGTCCCGAACCTTCCTCCCTCCCCCTGGACCAGAGTTGCTCCTCCACTGTGCCATGTGCCCACCTTGGGGTACCAGGGACATTTTTATCTGAAATGAATTCAAAATCTCCGGCTCTGCTTCCTGCTGGGGGTCGCCCTGGCCCTGGCACCCTGGCCCTGGCTGTCATCCAGGTGTGAGCCCACGTCTTGCTGTCGCCCCTGATGCGTTTAAGTCTGCAGGGCTCCGGGGAGGAGCGGCACGTGCCTCCTGTTCCCCACGGAGACAGAAACCCGTCACACTCTCGCTTGCTGTCGTAACACACACAGCTGGAGCGCCGCACATCCGAGACACCTCCGCTGAGTCTCTGAAAAACCCTCCGAAGTCCAGCAAGTGGGATCGGGGACCTTGTGAAGGGAAATCGCCCTCAGCCCTTGTTGGGAAAATCGTTTCCCTGCGAGTGAACGAACCTGCATCCTGTCCTTTATTCCGTTGCCTCAGCGAGACGGGCTTGGGCAGAGAAGAAAGTATGAGAAAGGAGCTTAATCAGACTGGAGCCTGGCCTTGGGGACAGCCGACGGGGGCCCTTCAGGCGCGGCCTGGAGAGGATGCGGCCCCGCGCCGCCTGGAGGGCTTGGGCCGGTGGCGAAGAGGCAGGGCAAGGTTCAGCCGGTTTAGCTCCTGGTTTTTACCTCCCTGCTGTGTTTATGCCCCACAGGTCTTTCCAAAGGGCTTGTGGATGCTCTGGGGACCCCCATTCATACCGCACCTCCAGGAGTGCCCGAGGGTGAGGCGAACTTAGCCTAGAAGGACCGTACCTTAGGGTGTCGGTGGAGCTGGCGCAGCGTCCTGGGCCTGGGCACGCGCGTCCACAGGGGACCCCCGTCCCGCGGTGTGTCGACCTGACCACGTGCCGTGTGCCTGGAGAGCCCGCCTGGGGCTTGGATGAGGGTGGGTGGCTGGTCTGGGCAGTCGGTTTGTTCATCTTCCTCCCGGCCCCGGGGCCCATCCTGGGGCAGCCCTTCCCCCTGGCCTGGCCTGAAATGTCTCTCCATCAACCTGGCCAAGGCCGTGGGCCACGTGCCCTCCCACATTAGGGGCAAGAGCCGACTTCACTGCTGTCTCTCCAGGAACAGCAGCAGCTCCGGAAGGTCGACCTCGAAGGTTCCAATGAGGTGAGCCCCTCCCGTCCCCAAGCCAGCCTGTGAACCGGTGAAGGACCCCTGTCTGACATTGGTCCCAGCTGACCGTTGGGGCACTGGGCGTCCTCCTCCGGACTGGCTGAGGGCCCGTGCAGGTGCCCAAAGGACGAGCCAGTGAGATGGGAGGAAAGTGTCCAAACTCTGGAGGTGGGGTTTTTCTTACAGGAGAGAAAAAAATGTTTAATTCATCCCTTCTTTAATAAGAAACTATTTTAAAATTAACATAGCAAAATAGACTTAATTCCTAGATTGGGACCCGCAAGGCGGAGGCCACCCCTGCGGCCCAGACTGTCAAAAATCTAAACTTAATCAGCCTGCGCTTAGGGACACGCCCGCAGCAGTCCTCCAGCTCCGCTTAGCTGGCTCACCTGACCTGCTGATCAGGTCCCGCAGCTGACGGGCCGACCCCGGCCTCCGGCCAGCCGCGTCCTGCCCCGAGGTGCCCCTTGGACCCTCTACAGAAGCGGCTGTCGCCCACGCTCCCCCGGGAGGGTCTCGCTGCTCCCGGAGCTCAGCACCCCCAACCCAAGGACTGTTTCTCTTTGAATAAAGGACGTCAAACTCGTTACTAAAGTGCCTTGATTTTGTCTCTGACACTTCTTTCTGGTGAACCGACCCATGAATTTTTACACACGTGTAAGTTCATGCAACCACCACCTTGAGTAGGACACAGAAGGCATGCCACCCTTGCGTGGTGCCCCCCTCACCGCGCCCACCCCAGGTCCCCACCGATCTGGCCTCTCTGGGGGATTATTATGGAAACGGAGTCCAGTAGTCTGCGGCCCCCGGAGACTGGCTTCTTTCACTGACTTTGAGTGACTTTGAGATCCAGCCAAGCTGCTTTGTGTGACAGCCGTTCACTCCTTTTCACCGCCGACCAGTCCTCCACGGGGTGGCTAAGCCACAGTCAGCCATTCACCTGGCGAAGGGCATCTGGGTTTTAAGGAGAGCTGCCTGAATATCTGTGTGCAGGTCTTCGCGTGAGCCTGAATGTTTGCTTCCCCAGGGTACGTGCCCAGGAGAGCGGTGGCTGGGTCCTAATGTAAGCGCTTGCTTAACTTCATAAGAAACCGCCACGCTGTCTTCCTGAGTGGCGGTGCCATCTTGCATCCCCACAACAACGCACGTGGGGGCCGGCTGCCCCGCGTCCCCGTGACCGTTTCTTGTTGCCCGTGTTTTCGCTTTGGCCCTTCCGGCAGGTGTGCAGTGGCATCTCACTGGGGCTTTAACTTGCATTTTCCTAGTGACGAATGACGCCGAGCACCTCTTCCTACACTTGCTTGCCTCCCAGGCGGCCTCCTTGGTGAAATATGTGTGTAAGACAGTCGCCCATGTTTTGAGGTTCTTTATATATTTTGGATACAAACGTTTTGCTGGATTTGTGATTTATAAATATTTCCTCCCAGTCTGTGGCTTCTTTTTTTTTTTTTTCAAGTGTTTCAAGATTTCCCCTTGCACTGTATTTATTTTTTTTGTGGCTTCTTTCTTTATTCTCTCAAAAGCACCTTTTAGAGAGCAAAGGCTTCGATTTTGATGAAGCCCAGTTCATTGATTGTTTTTTTAATGGAGCACATGTTTGGTGTCACCTCTAACCTGGTGAGCAGGGCCCCTGTGGGGACCCCATACTGAGGAGCCTGCCCACCCCTGTCCACGAGGCCTGGGACAAAAGCCCCCTCCCCAGCCCACCCCAGGCTCCCCGGCTTTCCCTCGCTCACTGCTGCTCTGTCTGAGACGCAATGGGAGCCAAATTCTCTCTTGGGCCAGGACTAGCTCAGCCCAGGGACCCAAGCCTGACACGTGTTAGTCTGTATGAACCCACTGTGCTGCAGTGACAAATGATCCCCACATCCTAGGGGTTTAACGCAGCTACGGTTTACTTCTCATGCACATTGACTGGCCATGGACCCAGGTGACTGCCCAGGGCGGCTCTGCTCCACGGAGGGACTCGGGGGTGCAGGCCTCTTGTGGCTCCGAGGTCCGAGCAGGTGGGCCTCTCTGGCACGGCAGGAACTTGAGGGCAAGGAGTTTCCCGGAAGCGTGACGAGGGCCTCACGTTCACTTTGTCTGCACCTAAAAGGGCAAGGAGGCCCCGGCTGGCCTCTGAGTTGCAGCCACAGAACCGGCGGTTCCTGAGTGGCCGAGGCCATGTGTGGGAGCCTCCCTCCCGCCCCTACTCCGGGCACCAGGCTTCTAGGACCATAAGGGGCAGCTCCTTGTCCCCCCCCACAAGGGGCTGCAGACGGTTCATCTCAGGTGTGGCTCTGCATACAGGTGATGCTCTCCATCTGCCCATCAGTCCCCCCCCCCCCCCGCCTCAGCTGGACCCCTCCCAGTACTGTACACGGCCCTTGCTGGGTTCTTAATTCTTCACGAGCTCAAGATCAAAAGAGAAGTTTTACATCAAACCCATTCAGGGCGGGTGTGCGTTAGCCCCTCCCAGCTAGTACCTTGGGCCAGGAGCCGGGCAGGGGGCGCTGGGCTCAGGGGCAGAGACTCAGAGCCCCGCCACGTCCATGCTCAGAGCCTGGTTTCTCTCCCTGCGCGGAGCCTGGGCCAGGGTAGGGCTGGAGCATGAAGATTTTGAGGTGGGTGTGTTTCCTGAATCAGGATCTGGACCAAGGTGGGGGCGGGGAGGGGAGGAGGAGGGGGGAGGAGGGGGGAGGGGAGGCAGAGAGAGACTGGAGCAGCTGGGGAGAAAATGGGGAGACGTGCCTCTGCAGTAGGAGGGCGAGGGAGCCGCCAGGAGATGGGGCCTCATTCCAGGGGCTGAACGATCCACATGGCGGGAGGAAGGCAGTGGCTTGGATAATCCCAAACAGTGGGTCATCCAAAAGCCAGTTGTATCTGGACTTGAAATGAATCTCATGGTCACGTTTGCAGCAGATCCGCCTTCCTCATTATGATGAATTAAGCTAATGCGGGTTTAGTTCTCCTTCTCCAAGCATCACCAAGGGGTACAGACAGGGCTGGGGAGGATCCGAGGGGCAGGAGCCAGCCTGGGAAGGACCCCTGCACGAAGGACCCCTGCAGGAAGGACGGCGGCAGTGGAGGGCCTGGTGGGGTTTCCTGAGTGTCCTCAAGCCCAGCCCTGCCCTCAGCGCCGCTGCAGGCAGGTTCCCACCAAGACCGGTGCTGCCTGAGGTTACCTGGAGGCAGTCAGCTTGGCTCAGCCATTCTCGGCCTCACAAGGTGCCCAAGACAACTGTTCAGTTCTGGGGCTCGAGCCTCCAAACCAGGAAACTGCATTTTGCTGCAAATGGGCGGCCGCCCCAAGGGCCCTTCCTGAGCTGGGCGGGCGAACGGACTGCAAGGCTTCTTTGAAGCAGAAACGCGTGGGCGCGCAGCCGCGTGCAGCCTCACCTATCGGATCGCATCTGGGTTTTCTCCGTGCCAGTCGCCCACCAGGCATCTGGAGAGAGGCGGGGAGGCCAGGCGAGACTGACAGCAGCCTCCGGGGTAGCCTCGCTTCCCTTCTGTGGGTGGGGAGGTGGGGACACGTGTCCACACCCTTCATGGAAAGAGCCAGCGGGGGTTGTGACACGCTCTAGGGGCCCAGGCAGCATCCAGGCCACCGCGGGGAGGTGGCCAGGCAGCGCCTCCTGTGCCGGCAGCCTCGGCTTCAGGCAGGGCCCGCTCCAGCTTGTCCCTTTCCCGTATCGACTGTCGTAGCACGTTCCAGAACAGCTGGCTGCTGGGACTTCCTGCAAAGCTGCAGGGGCAAGTCTGCTGGGGGTCAGAGGGTGACTTTCGACTTTTCCAGGGAAAAAGGAGAACACTGTCCTGGCCTCCCTGGGCCTCCCCAGGTGGCTGTGGTGAGGCCGAGGGTCGGGGCCAGGGGACTACGTGCCTCTGGTGATGGCCGGGAGCAGGCGGCCCGAGGTGACTGTTCAGTGTGACAAACCTACAGGACTCCTACTTCCCTCCGGCTGCTGGCGCTCCTGCCGCGTCTCCAGGACAGAGGGGAGCGCCCCCCTCACCTTCCTGTCTTCTGGGCTCAGGTGTCCCCCGGAGCCGGCCAGCGCTTGGAACAGGTTTTCTGGTCAAAGATCTTTGCTGAGAGCGCACAGGAACGGCCCCTGTGTGCGGACGGCCTCGCGGGCGCCTCTGGCAAGCGTTCCAGCCGCTCGGAGCCCCGGGCCCGTCTGCTGCTGGGCCGGGAAGCGGGGCCCTTCTCCTCTGGGAGCGTTCATCGCACATAGAGGAATTTCCGTCTCCTTTGCTTTAAAGACGATTACTGAAGTTAATTGCTCGTGGACGCACTATCATTTCATAATCGTACCACGCTGGGCCCACAGTTAAAGTGCGGGGTTTGGGCCAAATCACTAATCACACTGGTTTCTCGGAGGAGCTTGGTTTCTAGTCAGTGCCTGGCCGGCCACCCTTTCAGGTAGGGCTCGAGGGAACCGGCTTGCGGGTGACTGGCTGGGGCAGTGGTCGGGCTACAGCGTCTAGAGAATGGCGGTGCCCCGGCTGGGCTGCTGCGGCCTTAGCTGAGCCTTGGGGGCTGGGACCCCTGCTCACAGGGCGGGCTCTGGGCAGAGCCTCCAGAAGGGGGTCGGGCCTTGTGGAGGGGGGAACGGGCAGCAGGGTGGGAAAGGGGAAAATAGGAGAAAAGGAAGAGGGAGACTGAGAGAGGGAGGGAGACAGAGACAGAGAGAGAGGGAGACAGGGAAGGAGACAGAGAGACAGAGAGAGGCAGAGACAGAGAGAGACAGAGACAGAGATAGATAGAGAGAGACAGAGAGAGGGAGACAGGAAGGGAGGGAGGGAGACAGAGAGAGACAGAAAGAGAGAAAGAGAGGGAGAGAGAGACAGAGACAGACAGAGAGAGATACAGAGATAGACAGAAAGGTGGGGGGAGACAGCAGACAGCAGGGTGGGGACGTGGGGGCGGGGGGTGTCTCACAGGTCGGCCGCTCCAGGAAGGCAGACCGATGAGACAGACTAGCTTTTCTTAAAAATGCAGAGTCAACAGAGAGAGGTCTTTAAAATCAGAAAGCAAAAAGCCAAATCCCCATGTCGTTCACTCGCTGGCTCTACCATCTCCCTCCAAAATCTCTCCTGCGCACCTGCCATGTGCCCTGGTGTAGGACCCCCTGGAGCTCACGGTCTGGGTGGGGGTGGGAGGTGCTGGCACGGGGGAGGGGGGGTTGGCAGGGAGCCCGCACAGCTGGAATGGCTGGGGTTGTCTCTCCAGCCCTGTGACGGGACAGGGACAAGTGTGCCAGGCGGGGAACAGCCTGTGGGGGGCCCTGAGGCACAAAGGGACGAAGGGCTGATTGGCAAACCTGGGAATACAGCCGGCCAAGGAGCTACGAGAGAGGGGCGAGCTCGCCGTCTGGAGAAATGCGGATTGGGACGGGGCGCGGCTTGTTGTTTCCCAAATCGGCCGCCAACAGGCAGCAAGGATGCCCAGGTCACAGGGGCTGGGAACAGGCAGCTCCAGACTGCGGGTGGGGTGACGGGGCAGCCTTCCCAGACAGCTCAGTGGCCAGGATCAGAAGCTGCCCGCGTCCTTCCCCCAGAACCCAGCAATCTGCTGTCCAGGGATCTCATTCTGAGAAATCGTCTGGGATGTGCAGCAGGATCTCAGAGCCAGGGCGCTCAGCGTAACGTCTAAAACTCCTTGAGAACATCAGGTGTTTCCATGAGGGATTACGGGGGGAGGTGGTCGTCACAGTTTCAGAATGCATTCAGTGAACACACAGGTGAGGACACATTCTGGTTCAAAAGGATCCCAGTTTTAGAAAGCTGTGCAATTTCCCGTAGGACCGAAGCCTGGAAGGATAAACAGCAAGAAGCCAGCAGCCGCGACATCTTGGTGGTGGAATTACGGGGAATTTTGGTTTTCTTCTGTGCTGCTTTCTGTGCTGCTTTGGTGATTAAGGAAAAAATCAATAAATACAGAGATACACATTTAAAGGGTATTTAATTTTTTTTTACTTTTTTATCGGGGAGGAGGTAATTAGGTTCATTTATTTACTTATTTAATGGAGGTGTTGGGGATTGAACGCAGGACCTGGTGCGTGCTAGGCAGGCGCTCTACCCCTGGGCTACACCCTCCTCCCCTAAAGATGCACATTTAAATGCAAATTTGTTCTCAGGGCCTTTTCATCTCTTCTAGACTATTGTGCAACCCCCACTTGCCAATGTCAAGGTCATTTCCCACGGGGCCACCAGCTTCGACTTTTTAATGCACAAAGGTGAGCATCTAACCCTGGCGGAGTAAAGCTGCACCCCACAAACCCGTCTGCTCACCTCCCACTTCCTTGGGGCAGAGCCCTGAGCTCCAGAGCCCGGTGCTCCGTGCCCCTCGCTCCCCTGCCTTCATCTCAGATGTTTTCCTGGCAGTTCTCTGTGATCTGACCCCCTCCCCCAACCTCAGCCCCGATAAAGCTCTCATGATCTTTCATAAACCTCCATCTTTGTGCATTCTGCCTCCTCTTCCTGGAATACTTCTTGTGAACTCCTAGTCATTCTTCAAAACCTTTTTAAAATGCCTCCGCTGTAATAATATCACTTCTGGTTTTAAACCCTATTGCTCTCAGGAAACAGGGCAAATTTCTTAGCATGGCTCCTGTTGGTCATGCCGTCCCCATCTTCCACACTCTGAGCCTTCACCCTCTGTCCCCCCCACCTCTGTGTTCCGAACAACAAACCTTTGGCTGTTGCCTATCACACCTCCCCCCACCTCCCGGACTCCCCAAGCAGCCCTGCCTGGCCAACTCCTGCACATCTTTTAAGTTTTAGATGGAAAACCCTTGCCTTGGGAAGACGTCCCTGACTCCCCTGCGTGGGTTGGACTCTGCAGCCCCCGCCTGTGCCCCACCCTGGGGTTTATCATGTGGGACCTCGGTTTCCTCCTCACCCGTCTGTTCCCGCCAGGTGAGCACTGACATCATCACTGATAACAACGCTGAGGACAGGAGGAATCACCATCCGTGTCCGGTCCAGGCTCCAGGCGCACAGGAGGCATTTGAATTCGCTGTCCCGGAGCCCCACAGCGGCACAGACCCCTGTATTTCCCACTGGGCTGTGGGCACCCACGGCAGGGACCTGGAGATGCAGGGCTGGGTGATGCTCTTGGAAGCCATGAAGGTGCACCTGGGCGAGCTGGGAAGGTCCCCCCTGCACCAGCCTCTGTGAGTCTGCAGTTTGACAGCAGGGCTGACCACGCCTTCTGTAAATGGGGCTGATGAACACGCCCACCCCCCGGGATCTGGGGCCTCACAATGAGGGCCCGGGACGGTGAAGGTGGTCCCTCCCTGCGTAGTTCTCTCTCTCTCCTGTTCCCGGCCAGTTCCAGCCGGCAGGAAGGGTCAGGCTTGGAGCCCGGCCGGGCGCACGGCGCTGCGGCAGCTGAGCTGACTTCCATGTTTCCAGTGGGAAGTACCTGTTCAGATTAAACCTCACTGTCCCTTAGTAAATAATTAACCTGTCAGATGTAAGACAGTTAGGAAAAAGCCCATCACTCCCCTCACATCGGCCCTGGAACGAAGGCTCAACACCGGGGCGCTGAGCAGCTCCTGCACCGCCGACCGAACCCAGGGAGCTTCGCTGTGGAGACAGGGTTTGCTGGCAGGTGGGGGGGGGGCAGCCCGGTCCTGGGGGGGCCCCGGTCAGGACAGGGGTGTGGAGGAGCCCGAGGCTGTGGCAGCGGGAGACTCTCTCCTGTCCCTTCTGGCCCGGCAGGGCTGCGAGCCCTCGTGTGCTGGGGAGACAGGCGGGTGCGCTGTTTCCAGGAGAGGAGGGGCACCTGTCCTGCTGGGCGAGCCTGGTTCTCAGGGAGCGTTCGTCAGGAGCACTTTTCCCTCCCGCCTGGCAGCGCTGGGGGGACGCGGTGACTTGTGGGCGTAAATTCTCAGCGCCTCGCTGAGTGTTGCACATTACTGCATCTGAATCTCACGACTCCTTGGCAGAAGAAGGGCTGTAATTACTTAGGGATTGTAACAAGGGCGATGTAGTGACAGTGACAATGAGATGACAAGGACAATGATGGTGACGTGAGGCGTCGTGGGTCCGCACGGACACCTGCGCCCTGGGGTTGTCACCGCTCGCCTGGGAGGTGGGGACACTGGGGCTGCAGAGGGCCGGCACTGCCCCTGGCCTCAGGGCCACTCCGCCCCCGCTCACTGTGGTCCGGCGAGCACCCCCGCACCCGTCCTCGCCCTGACGAGCATCCTGCTCCCCGAGCGCCCCCGGCCCTGCCCGGGGCCGCCCTCACCTGTTGCCGGGCAGGTGCGCTGGGCAGGGAGGCGCTTGCTCCCAACTTCCGCCACTTTCTGGCCGAAAGCAACAAAGTGGCGGGTGAGTTATTTGCTGCTCGCTCTGCATAAATCAGCGGCGTATTGTGGCTGCCAGGGCCCTCCCGCCGCTGCGTTCGCAAGGCAATTAACTTGGAAATTGAATTGATGTGCATTGATTTTTTTTAATAAAGTTATTGTAATATATTCACTCGTTAGAATCCGGTGCTGAAAATAGACACTGTGCTTCTGGTTGCCGAGCCGTCCCTATGAATCGCGTGGGGCGGGAGAAGCGCAGCTCCTTGCTCCCTCAGCGTCACCCTCTGAATTGAAAGGACCACCATGGGGCTGTTTCTCTTCTCCTCGGTGGGTGCTTGACACTTTTGGGGCACTTGGGGCCTTTCCCCAGAAATCCGGGCTGAGGGTGACGGGGCCGTGCTGGCCGTGGGGGCCGTGTCCCTCGGCCCTGGGCACGGCCGTTTTGGGTTCCGGTCCGGAGCGGGCCCGTCAGCCCCGTGTTCAGAGGGGCTGATGTGGTGGGAGGAGGGGTGGGCAGTGCTGTGCCCCCCGCAGGGGCCTATATTGGGCATCTCTTCGTGCACTTTCTGGCTGTCCGTACGCCTGTATCGGAGCAATGTCTGCTAGTCACCAGCTGAGGACATGAGGGGGCGTGGGCAGGACTGACTGGCAGGACAGGCTGGCTTTGGGGAGGGAAGAGCCAGCGGAAGGACGGGGCCGCAGAGAGGAAGGACTGGGACCCTGTGGGCCGGGCAGCAGCCTCCAGGGGCACTGGCTTCAGGCATCCTCTGCTCAAGGTCCAAATCCTGGGCGGGGACAGGCTGGCTGAGCCGGCCCAGGCCACTCCTCACCAACCGGGCCGACAGCTGCACGAAACGGGGAAGAATGGTTCCGCGTGAGGAAGCTCGAGGCGCTGTTTCCTGAGGAGGAAGTGAGGGCGCCGCTCAAGCGGAGCAGGCAGAGACCCTGGGAGGGCCGCCGGGGCCGCCCGCGCACTCCGTCACCCATCGCTTGTTCAGCAGAGGGGTGTGGAGGGGTGTGCTCCCGGGGGCATCAAGTCATGCGGGCAGAAATGGCACATGAAAGGCGCTCAACATCGCTGATTACCAGAGAAATGCAATTCAAACTGCAAAGAGGCATCACCTCACCTCTGTCAGAGTGGCCATGATTCAAAAGTCCACAAACGGTAAATGCTGCAGAGGGTGTGGCGGAAAGGGAGCCCTCCTGCACTGCTGGTGGGGGTGTAGTCTGGAGCAGCCACTGTGGAAAACAGTACAGAGGTGCCTTAAAAAATAGAAAAATAGGTTTTCCTAAAAATAGAGTTACCCTGAGATCTAGCAGTCCCACTCCTGGGCATTTATCTGGAGAAAACTCTGATTCAAAAAGATTTGAATTGTTCACAGCAGCATTGTTTACAATCGCCAAGACATTGAAGCAACATGTCCATCAACAGATGGCTGGAGAAAGAAGATGTGGTGTATATATACCATGGAATACTACTCAGCCATAAAAAATAACGAAATAATGCCATTTGCAGCAACATGGCTGTTCTTGGAGAATGTCATTCTAAGCAAAGTGAGCCAGAAAGAGAAAGAAAAAAAACCATATGAGATCGCTCATATGTGGAATCTAAGAAAAAGTTACAAATGAACTTATTTACAAAACAGAAACAGACTTACAGGCATAGAAAACAAACTTCTGGTTACCAAAGAGGAAAGCAGGCGGCAGGGGAAGGGATAAATCTGGGGTTTGGGATTAACAGATACAAACTACTACATATAAAGTAGATAAACAATAAGGTCCCGCTGTTTACTACAGGGAATTACAGCCAGGATCTTGTAATAACCTATAATGAAAAAGAATGTATATATGTATAACTGAATCACTATGCTGCGTGCCAGAAACTCACACAACATGGTAAATCAACTATATATTTCAATATAAAAAAGTCACGTGGGCAGAGGCTGGGGGGAGCCTGGGGCAGAAGGGGAATGGTCGACGTGCACTGATGGACGATCGCTCAGGGGGATGTCTGTCTTGAGACGAAGGTGCCTGCCCTCCAGGACCGTGGGGTGTCCTGGAGCCTCGTTGGTGGCAGGTATCCTGCTCGTGTGTTCACACAGTGGCCTGGTGGTCATCGTGGTGCTAGGTGAGGACTCAGGGATTCAGAAAGTGTGGCCAGTAACAACAATAGGAGTTGAGAGGCATTGCTGGTCATGGCCAACATGTGTCAGCCCCGTGGCTGCTGGGCCAGAAGGCGTCACGTAGCACAACCCCAGGCCTCTGTACCCAGTGAGAAACATTTAGGCAGAGCAAGAAAAACATAGACCCCAAGAAGCCATCCTGTTACAGGAATATTAAGCTGCAAGATGTAATATCAAGGAAGGGGGTGTGTTATGAACTGACCTTGTCCCCTCAAATTCACGTTGAAGCTCTCACCCACAATGTGCGGGCACTTGGTTGGAGGTGGGACCTTTGGGGGTGATTAGGTCATGGGGTGGGGCCATCATGGTGGGATCCATGCTTTTATAAGAAGAGGGGAGACCGGAGATCTCCCCCCCCACCTCCTACATGCATGTACCTGGGAAGGGCCGCATGAACACATCGCAGGGAAGCAGGGCATCACTGGACACCGAATCTGCCAACACCTCAACCTCAGACCTCCCAGACTCCAAACTGTTTTCTGTGCAAGCTCCTCAGTCTCTGGTGTTTTGTTACGCAGCCTGAACTGACTCAGACAGGCTGGAACATGCCCTTTCTGAAGCTTGGAAACAGGGACCAGGTGCAGAGTCTGGAGGCTGGAGGTTCCACCAGCACGTGGGGTTCTGGATGGTGGCTGTGCCCAGGGAACCCATGGGGGTCTTTCCCTGCAGGACCAGTGAGAACCCTTGACCTTGGGTCTGCCAAGGAGGGAAGGTGCTGCTGACACTTTGTGCTGGGAAGACAGGCTGCAAATCTTCAAAAGGAGAAACAGAGCAGCTCTGTTTATCTCACTGAAAGTGTCCCTGTCCCTGACATGTTGTGTAAAGACATGTTTTTAAACGAAAACAAAGCTTTGAGCAAAAAACCAATTTGTTGGAAAGCAACCTGTGGAGTCCTGAAAGATGTGATTTTGACTAATGAGCACAAACTTTGGGCGGGCAGAGACGTTCAATTATGGATGAGCTAATTATCCGAGTGCATCGGGTCCAGGCTGCCGAGACGTCCACACTTCCCTACCTCAGACCGGGCCCCGGCTCTCCGGTTGCTATAATTAATGAAAACTCATTCCCGCATTATTTTGCCGGGCACAAATAATCACTTAATTTTATGATTCAATGTCCATCAGTCATCAGGGTGTACCCCAGGGCTTCCCGCCTGCAGTGGGCGCAGGAGGGGTTTCTGGGCCCCTCGAGTGTCTGTTTGTCCGTGGAGCTCAGGCTGGATGTACCGTCTCCGGATTTAATGAAAGCCGGTCCCGTGTGTGCTGGCAGGAGCCCCCCTCCTGCCCCTCTGCAGGGGTGATCCCCCCCGAGGTCTGCAGAGGTGCCAGGTGGGCACTGATGTCTTTGCGACCCTGTAGCTAACAGACACACAAAGCTCTGGGAGCGAGAAGGCGGCCACCCTGTAAGGGGAGGGGATCGTGCAAGGGGGAGGCTTCCCGCCCCCTCCTGAGTGTGGCCAAACCTCAGAGGCATTGCTGGTTTGGTTTTTTTTTTAACTTGTTGGGTTGGGTTGAAGAATTGCATGTCCAGTGGTGTTTTTTCCTTCTCCTGGCCTCCTAGCAAAGAAGAAGGCACTGCCTTCGCCTTTTAGTTTACGAGGTGGCAGCGGCAGCTAGTCTATGCCGTGCGTTTACCGCGTCTGGACGCTGTGCTCTTGGGCAGATACGTTCTGTCTCGCCCCTTGCTGCGTCCGAGCCGGGCGATGCGCAGACGAGCCATTTCAGGCAGAGAGGAGCTGAATGTTTGCTCGGTCTCCCACCCGGGGCAAGCATCAGAGCCAGGAGTCGGGGGGACTGGCAGACGTCAGAGCCCTGCTCCCTGCAGGCTCATTCCACCCCCTGCAGAGCCACTGGGCACCCGGGGGGCGGCGAGTGCGGAAGCAGCCAGGCTCTTCCCCCGCCAGTAACTTGCAGCTGCGAGAGGGCTTCCTAGGACCCGCATCGCAGCACATCCACCCGAACCACAGCCGAGTCTTCAAGCGCATCTGGGCGTCCGTCCTAAAAGGCGGAAAAGCCAGTGAGCGTGTTCGCGCTGTCGGAACCGCGCGCCCTGCTTGCTGCACAGCCGCACGGAGTGCTACGATCGCAGTCTCTTTTTTGTACCAATTTCTTTTTTCCTGGAGATTCTTATTTCCTTTCTTTTTCTCCTCTATCACCTATTATTAATATAATCTCCAGTATTTCCAGCATCTCTGTAAGATGAACAAGTCTCTGGAGCTTTATTAAAAACAAAGAACTCTTTCAAAGGAGACTTTCTCTAGAATCTCCAGTGAGAGGGCGGCACCCTCGCAGGAGCGCTGACCCCCCGCGGCCGCCGGGCCTCCCTGTGTTCCACCCTGGAGCTGGGGCCACTGCTTCTCATTTCACACTTCTTTTTTTTCACTCCTAGACCACATCCGCAAGTAAATTTTCACTTTGATTAATATATTTTAAATTTAAAATTAGGTTTAGGTTTACAGAGAACTTGTGAAGATGGTACAGAGGGTTCCCATTGACCCCACACCCGGCTCCCCCGTCAGCAACGTTACTGTGGTGCATTTGTCTCAATTAATGAGCCAAGAAAGATACTCTATTTTTAACTCAAGTCCATTATATAGACATTTTTAAATGTTCTTTAGTTTTCCCCTAATGTCTTCTTCTGTCCTAGGGCCCCAACCAGGACCCCATTTAGTCATCACATCTCCTTGGGGTCCTCTTGGCTGTGACGGGTTGTCGGACTTCCCTTGTTCTTGGTGACCTTGGTGACAGTGTTTCTGGAGTCCTGGTCAGACAGCTCACAGAATGATGGCTTTACAGCACCCCCAGGGCTGCAGTGACGCCTGCCCGCTGCCCAGGGTGTTGGGAGATGAGCCATCTCCTGGGGGCAGTTAGTTTTGTCATGGCAAACACACATCCGGGGAAGACGTTTTTATCCTGAAGTGGGGGGTGGGGGTTTAGGGTGCCAGCCGGCTCCAGGCGCACGGAGCGCCCAGGAGTGGGGGCCTTATGGACATCAGAGCGGCTTCAGAGAGCGCCAGCCGGCTCCACGTGCTTCCAATGGCCTCTTCTGGACAGCACCTCCTCCAGCAGTGTCCGCCGGACCAGGGACAGCCTGGAGGTGACCATTCACTCTGGCTCGTGGGTGACCTTCTGCTTGTAGCAGGTGAATTCAGTCTTGGCTCTTTGGGTTGACATTTCAATCCTTTCTCACCATTTCTCCTGATTGTCTTGGTGTCTCTGTGGCTCCCTCTGCCCCACTCAGGTCTGGATGGAGCTGGGGAGACGCAGCTGCCATCTCAGGAAGCAGCGCTCCTGCAGGCTGCAGGGCACTCCTCCATCTGGCCACCTCGAGGGTAACCAGCTGAGCCCGTGAATTCTCTGAGCGCAGGAAGGTTGGGACCGTCCCGGGGTCTGGCTCCAGCTGTTCCGCTGATGATGAGCTGGACGCAGACCTTCCTCATTGGTCCTTGTCAGACACCGCCCCCCTGCCCACCACAACACAGGCGTTGCTGTGAAGCCTCCCCGCTTCCAGCATGTGCTTCCCACAAACCAGCCCTGTTCCCAGCAGGGACGGGGCCGCGTATCCACGGGGGAGGGTGGAACCGCAGGGGAATGTTGGCGTATTTTCAGAGAGATGGTCTTGTGGGAGCCTTTGCCCAACTTCAGAACACAGACGGTGCTGATGGTGCTGATGGTATTCACCGCTGACGCCGCTGAGTCCTCGCCGGGCACCTGGCACGTTTAACGCCTGCTCCCTTGGCCCTTCCCTTAGCACAGTCCCATGGGTACGGGCCACTTCTCAGCTTCGCAGCTGGAGGGAGAGTGAGGCTCAGGGAGGAGGTGTCGAGGGCCTCAGGCTGGTCACCAGCGGGGCTGGCATTCTACCCTGCTCTGGAGACGGCATGCAGAGGGCGCAGGTGTGTGTGAGGGCATGAGAGTGGGACGTCTCCCTTCTGCAGCCATTCTGAGCCGGAGAAGGTCAGACGCCGGGTCCCCGAGGGCAGAGCGCCTGCCTGGGGCTCTCCAGGGCTGGCCGGCCCCTGTGGGACACTCGGAGCCCCTCCAGTGGGGGAAGAAGCCCAGCCCAGCCCTGTGAGGACCCTGTGCCCCAGTGACAGCCTCGGGGACCAGTGGTCTTGCAGACAGGTGAGGCCCTTGTGAACGATGCCTGTGCTGTTTCCATGTGTGGGAGCTCCTGGCTGGATGGGAGGGGAGGATTTCCCAAGACTGGAAGGTCAGGAAGGAACAGACACTCTCACAGCTGGGCTCCTGGACTGAGAAGAGAGGCCGGAAGCCAAACACTGTGCTGTGTCCCCGTGTGTGCCAAGAAAGTGATGTCACCAGCAGAAGGAGGCACCACGAGGCACTGAACAGAAGGTGGCAGGAAGACACAGAGCGTTGGGGAAGACTGGCCGGGGTTTGCTCTGTCCCCTGCAGAAGGGGCCCATGAGGCCGGGGCATCCCTCTTTGCTGGGGGTGATGAAGTGATGTGACACATGGTGGGGGGGGCCCTGGGGTCAGAGTGTCTGCTTCGGATGGGGCTGACCCCCACTCGCCAGGTAGACGTGGGCAGGTGGTGCTGTCTGAGCCTTGGTTTCTCATTGTAAAACCTCCCCTAGGGCATGCTGGACGCGAGGTGGTGGTCACAGTCAGTGTGGTACTGACTGCAGAGCAGCAGGAGGAGGGCGGGAGGACCGAGCGCAAAAGTGAGTAAACAGACATGGGGGCTCGGACGGGGGCAGGCGGCCGCGTCCCCTCTGTCCGGCCTCCCTGGGTGGCCGCGCTGCTGGCACCTGCCCGCAGGCGGGGGGCAGGGGCTGTGGTGATGCGCGCCCGGGCTCTGCTTTGCAATTCCAGCCCCCATCACATTCGCCGCCTCCCGGGACAGGCCCAGGAGATTCCTTAGCAATGCTGCCCTTCACGTGCACCAAGGACGAAGGGGGACTCTCCCTGCATCCTGAGTTACTCCCACACCCTCTTTCCCTCCCCGCTTTATGGAGTAAATACTGTGCTTCCTGCAGGAAAGAGACAGTCGCTCTCCCGGGGGTCAGCTTCTGCTGCGTTCAAGAAGAGCGGTTGAGCACCTACTGTGCGCCAGCAGGTGCCGGCACCCCTGCGGGGCTGGGCTGCTCCATGCCTGGAACGTGCCGTCTGGGGTGAGACGAGGGCTGCCCGTCCCACAGCATGTTCCCAGGAGCACACTTGCTCAGGGACGGGCGTCTCTCTTTGTGTTAAGGTGCCACCAGGTGAGCCTGATGCAGGGTTAGCCTGGGGCGCTGCCTGAGGACCAGTTACGGGGTCCCTTCCAGAGAGGCTGGAGAAATGTCACTGTCAACAGGGTGAGCGCACTCCTGAGGGACCTCACCTCACGTGATGTTAATCAGCCCGATGACTCAGCAGGTGATGAACTGCGTCCACCCAGTGAGGAGACGCGAGATCCTGGTGGATGTGTTCTCAAAGCAAAGCCCACTGTTGACCGTGGAAGAGTCACAGGAATGCTGCTGGTGCGAACCGTTCGCTCTGGCCCATCACCTCTGGGGTGGCAGATGCTTCTCAACCAATCGAGACCACGGGGGACAGCAGAGGTGTGCAGTGTGGGGCTCCCGGCCAACGCTGGGTCTTGATATGAAAGTTCTCAGCCACACACAGTCTGGGAGGAGGAGAAGGCGCTTCCCCGGGACCCCCCTGAAGACCACAGGACAAAGCAGAGCTCCCGGGCCCCCTTCCTGGCGAGGGAGCAGGTCTCCTCTCCCAACTCTCGATGCAACAATTCCAGAGGCTCAAAATGTGGGGTCGCTTTCCTGTGGTGTTCACCCCGGACTCTTCTATTAAGTGGCTGATGTGCCAGAGAGAGAGACAGGGAGGGAGAGCGAGAGACGGGGGCTAATCACTTTGCTAGAATTTCCCACCATGGTGACTTGCAGGCTCGGGAGGGTGGAGCATTCACATGCTGACTTACAAGACGCAGAGTCCTCCTGGCTTGGGAGGGTCCTGATTTACAGGGCCTGGCGCACTTATCCCACACTGAGACCAAGAGGGCAGAAGGCGGGCGGTTCCAAGGCCGTGTGAGCCCTGGTCAGACAGGTGCCCGCTTGGCTGAGCTGCACTCAGCTGGCTCCCTCCCTCCTGCCTGCAAGCCGACAGGACTCACCGTCCTTCCTCCCCAAGGCTCCCGCCCCAGACCCAGCACCTCCTTCCGCGCCCACCTGACCGGTCCCTGCTGGCTTGCGGCGGAAGCTGCTGGGATTGTGTTTTCCTTGTACCAGTGTTTTCATGGCCCCTGCTCCCGGCAATATGAGGCGGGCAATAAAAATAATTGATTGGAGGGATGTTGATAAAGCCCCGCTTATTGCAAACAGTAAATTAAAAGTGAGCGCTCCACCTTTCTTCCCACCCAGGGAGCAATAACCACGCTCACGAGCCGGAGGAGACGGGGAGCGAGGTATGGAACCATCACTCAACTTCGCCCATCTTACTGGCAACCTCATAAAAATTAAGGAATAATTTTTCAAAGAGATAAGGGCCACAGGGACATGAAAACCAAAGCAGCCAAATCGCTCCTGCCCCGAGGAGGTGCACGCGGGATGGGGAAGGGATTTCTTTTCCCATTTTTAATTTACAGGAACCTTGTAAACCACAAATTAAAGCGGCAACAGCAGTTCCGAAGGCTTGATTCATTAAGCCTTTATTTACCCTTAATGCCTCCAAAGAGAAATAATTTGGTTACTGAATGTGAGTAATGGGCTCGGAGAGGACGCGTCCCCACGCAAAGCTCTGGCCTGTTTCCGGGCAGGCTGCTGCGGGCGGGGCCGAGGCGGCGGCCGCAGCGGGAGCCTGGCCCCGGGTGGGAGGCCTGAGCGAGGCAGCTCCCCTGGACGTCGAGCTCCCCTGTTCCTGCGGACAGGAGCACGTGGGTCACCTGTGGTCGCTTCCAGGACTGTTTCAAGTTCACATCCTTCACCCGACGGAAATGAAGTGACTCACAGCCACGGTGCTTCATAATGAGCAAGTAGTAGGTGCCGAAAAACACGTTTTAAGGGAACGAATGAAGAAATGAATGAACGAAGAGGCTAATAGCGCCCATGTGCCCTGGGCCTCTGGGAAGGAGAGTTTCTACAGGTACGTGGCATCACTGCACACGCGCGTTCGTCACGGGAGGTCCAGGTCCTCTGCTGAGCCCTCACCTCGAGCCGGGCCCCGCGCTGGGTGAGAAGTTGGACGTGGTCCCAGCTCGCTCAGAACTTCAGGCCGAGGCTGTGCGGGTTTCCCTCAGTAACCTGCCTTCTTGGACTTACTGGGGCGTTTCTGAGGGTGCGGAGGTGGGGAGGGCACCGCGAGGAACGTGGCTTTGGAGCCAGGCCACGTGGACTGTAGCCCCAGGTCGTGAGTCGGGCACTGTAGCCGGGCAGCAGGTCCCCCGAAGGTCACGCAAGCTTTGTCCTGGTGCTGTGTTTGAGGTCAGGAGTTCAGGCCTGGGGCAGCTGGCTCCCGTTCCAGGGTCTCTCACCAGCCACGGTCAAGATGTCCAAGTGTAGGTCTGTTTGGGTGCTTCTTGTTGGGGACTCTCTGTGCTTCCTGTACTTGGACATCTGATTCTTCCTCACGGTTATTGGGGGAAGTGGGGGAAGGGATACGTTTGGAAGCTTGACATTTACAAATGTCAGCCACTATATATAAAAATAGATTTTAAAAAAGTTTCTTCTGTATAGAACAGGGATTTATGTTCAATGTCTTGTAATAACCTTGAATGAAAAAAATATGAAAATGTATATATGTGTGTGTATGCATGACTGAGACAGTGTGCCAGACACCAGAAACTGACACATTGTAACTGACGGCACTTCAATTTAAAAAAAATAGATGTTGTACAAGGCTGGGGTCTGACCTGGAGGCCTGCCTGGAGGTGGGTGTCCACTTCCAGCCGCATTCGGCACTGAGGCCTCGAGACTTGCACGAAGGGCCAGGGTTCCTCGCTGGCTGTCGGGCTCCCCGTGGTTCACAGCACAGGTGTGTCAAAGCTAAGCAGGTACGAGGGAGAGAGAGGGGAGCCAGCAAGGCAGAAGCAAAGGTCCCTGTGAGCCAGTCGCAGAAGTGATAACCCATCGCCTCGTCATAGTCCGTCACTAGGAGCAAGTCACCAGCTGCCCACGCTCCGGGGGAGGGACCACCAGAGGGCATGGTCACAGGGGCAGATCACTGGGGCCACAACAGAGCTGCCAGCCCAGGTGAGCGCACAGCTCGGTTTCCTTACCTGCCAGATGAGGGTGTGTTGATGTCGACCTTGTCGTGTTGTTTGGGAGGATGTGTGTCCTTAAAGGACAGAGACCAATTCTGTGTCCTAAGCCCTCAAAAATGGTGTCCTCTATGTCTATCCGTCTGTCTCTATTTTGTAAATAAGTTCATTTGTGTCAGTTTTTAGATTCCACGTATAAGTGATGTCATATATTATTTGTCTTTCTCTGTCTGACTTCACTTAGTATGATCATCTCTAGGTCCGTCCATGTTGCTGCAAATGACATTATTTCATTCCTTTTTATGGCTGAGTAGTATTCCATTGTATGTATATTAGCACAGGGAACTATAGTCAGTGTCTTGTAATAGCCTATAATGAAAAACAATATGAAAAAGAATATATATACGTATAATTGAATCACTATGCTGTGCACCAGGAACTAATGCAACATGGAATCAACCACACTTCAATTAAAAAAAGAAACTGAAGTCCTCTTTTCTGGTGACATTGTTACTGGACCAAGATTGTTTACTCGACAGGCAGCAAGCCGAATGCGGAGACGGGGATGTTTGCAGCAGAGAAAGGGTTCATTCATGAGGCTAGCCGAGCGAGGGCCAGTCTCCACCCTGCCTGCTCAAAGGCCAGGGGTCTGAGATGTTTTGGGGTTAAATAAGCAGGATGATCTTAGATGTGGGGAAAGGTGATCAGAGGTCAGGGAAAGGTGAGGTAGTCGGTGTTCCAAGCAGGTGTGTATGAATTGCATGCTTTCATCATCTTGTTCTTCATTTGTATTTGGCCCCGAAAGGTAAATACAATTAAAAAAAGTTTTTTTAAGGGAGGCCTTGGGGATTGAACCCAGGACCTCGTGCATGCTAAGCACACACTCTACTGCTGAGCTAAACCCTCTCCCCTGTACATACAATTTTCTAGGTTACTTTTTTGTGGTGACTACTAGGATGAGTATTTTGATTAGGAAAGTTAAATGAGAAGGAAGGAAAATTTCACGTCTGAATAAAAAACCCCTCCCCCCAAATATGGGAGGTCTGTTCAGAAATGGGGGTGCTCGGCATGACCGGACGGTGGAGTGTTTGGTCCTCTGACATCAAAAGGTCATTCACTGACAGCTGCTCAGGCCCACCTGAGGGTCAGTGGTCCCAACCGGTCTCAGCCAGCTTGAGCTCAGACTAGACACAGCTGGTTCCAAGTCCTTGGCCAGCAACTCCCGCAAGCATCTTACTGTTTGGGCTGCGTGGAAAGCACATGCAACTTGCAACAAAATAGCTAAGGCAGCGCAGGCAGGCCACGAGGCGGCAGGAGGGGCTTATAATGCGGCGTGAGGCCAGCTCAGGAACTGCTGTTAGTCACCAGCCTCTGTTTGCATGGTTTCAACGTCACGTTCTAAGAGCCCTTTTGCAAAAGTTGTGAGGTGGTGGAATTCATACGCGGGAGCCCGAGGCTTCCCTTCAGGGGCAGTGATGGTTAATTTCATGTGTCATGGTGACTGGCCACGGGTCCCTGGACTAAACATTCTTTCTGGGTGTGTCTGAGGGTGCTTCCGATGAGATGAGGGTCTGCAGTGGCCGACTCAGTAAAGGCCACCACCCTCCTCCGGGTAGGTGGGCGCCTGCTGGTGCGGGGAGGGCCTGAGCCCACACGGGAGGAGGGAGGAGGAAGGCTTCCTGCTTCTCTGCCTCACTGCGGAGCAGAGGTCTCAGCTCTTCCCTCCTCGGCTCCCGTGGCTTGCAGGCCTTCGGACTTGGACTGAATTACGTGGCTGCGTCTTTCCTGGGTCTCCAGCGTGCAGACAGCAGATCGCGGGACTTCTGCTCCCCTGGAATCACAGGAGCCAATTCCTCGCCACAAATCTCTGTGTCTCTCTCTGTCTCTTTGTCTCTTTGTCTGTCTGTCTGTCTGTCTATCTACCTACCTACCTATCTATCTAATTTATCATCTATTTATCTGTCTCCTACTGGCTCTGTTTCCCTGGGGAACCCTGACTAACACAAGGACTCCATTTTCCTTCTTCATGGAGACACCTTTGCCCTTGGTTCAGCTGGAACCTTGCTCCCTGGAAGGGCCCTGCCATGGCCCACTCCTGGAACGACCTTCCTGCCTGCACCGAGGCTCTCCCCCTGGGGTCCTGAAGGACCTTGGGCTCTTTCTAAAGAATGAAGGAGCAGGAGGGGATCCTTCTAGAGACCACAGCCCCAGGGAGGCCCCGCTCTGCCTGTGGACGCTGAGACTCTGACCCCAGGGCAGGGTGGCCGCGTGGAGACACCGCGTGTTTGGACTGAGCCCAGGATGTGCAAGGACAGTGTTCTCAGAAGAAGGTCTGACTCCTCAAATCGCGACCGTTGGGAGTGAATCAGGTGGGAGCGTCTAGAAAAACCAGCTGAGTGCAGGGTGTGGCCACAGCTGTTTCTGGATAAATGCTCATGGTGGGGGTGGGTGTTCAGGGGTGGACACCTGAGAGCCCCGGGCGGGGGGGGGGCCTTTGCCCTCATGCTGCCCGCCCGCTTCTGTCGGCCCCGGTATCTCTCCTTTCCTCTTTGGCATCACTGACAGGTTTTATGGGTGTTTCAAAAGGTGGGCTCCTGGCTTCAACCGGAGTCAGTTGGTCAGGGCCATGTCTGCTCCCCCAGGACATGGCACGAAGGAGGTGGGGAAAACGGCTCAGGGGGATGTGACTGCGTCTGGGACCAGGAGTGGGAAGGATGCCGGGTGGGCTGTCAGGATCTGGAATCTAAGGAGGGCCCTGCTCAGCATCGCTCTTCCCCTCTGTGCCTCAGTTTCCCCCTATGACACGCAGGGTGCGGCCAGACCTAAGCCTGGGCCAGCTCTGGGACCGTGGTGGGTTGAAGTGTGTTTCCTCAATGATACACTGAAGCCCTAACCCCAGGTATCTGCAGATGTGACCCTTTTGGAAATAGGGTCTTGGTAGATGTTAAGTTGAGATGAGGCCATACCAGATGAGGATAGGCCCTCATCCAACACCACTGGTGTCCTTACAAGGAGAGGGGAATTTGGACACAGACACAGAGGAGGATGCCATGCCTGTCCTTTTCCTGTTTCTGTGTCCTGGGGCAAAACGTCCCTTTGGGGGACTGTATCATCACTGTAGGCTCAGGCCCTCTGGGACTAGCGACACTGGGGGAGGGCGGCTGAGTAAGATCTGGTCTCCCTGCCCTGCAGGACGAGGCCAGTGAGGGTGCATCATGCCCGGCTGCCACTCCCGTCCTGCCCGTTCCTGAGCTCAGAGCTGGTCCAAGAACCTTCCCTCTGCAGGCAGCGGAGAGCCTGCCCACGCACCCTGGGTCCTCCGGGGAGCAGGCAGCCGGTGGAGCTCCACCCCAGGTCCAGGCATGTCAGGTGCCTTTGTTCAGCCTCTGTTCTTCCATCTCTGAAATGGGAGCAGCAGTCCCTTCCCTGGAGGGGCACGTTAGGGGTTGGGAGGTGGCTCGGGGGCTGTAACAAATTACCGTAGACACGGCGGCTTCACAGCAGATATTTATACTCCACGGAGGCTGGGGTCTGAGATCAGGGTGCCCACACAGTCCGGTGCTGGTGAGGACCCTCCTCAGGGTGCGATGGGCTCCTCCTGCCGTGTCCTCACACGGCAGATGGGGAAAGAGGGAGGAGGGGAGGGGGAGGGGGAGGGGGGGAGAGAGCATCTCTCGTGTCTCTTCCTTTTTTTCCGACTGAAGCACAGTCAGTTACAACGTGTCAGTTTCTGGCGTGCAGCACACTGTCCCCGTCATGCACATACACACATCGTTCGTTTTCATATTCCTTCATGTCCCGTCTTACAAGGGCAGTAATCCCAGCCGTGAGGGCTTCCTTTGGTTAGTTTTACGTGTCAGTGTGTCTGGGCTGAGGGATGCCCCCACGGCAGGTAAAACTTTATTTGGGGGTGTGTCTGGGAGGATGTCTCCGGAAGAGGTTAGCAGCTGAACTGGCAGAAGCAGCTTGTCTCACCAGTGGGGTGGGGCTCATCTGACCCCCTGGGGGCCTGAACGGAGCACGAGGGCACAGGGAGGGTGAATTTGCGCTCTTCCTGAGCTGGGGCATCCATCTTCTCCTCCTTTTGGACATTGGCCCCTGGTTCTTGGACCTTCCGGCTTGGACTGGGACTTACACTGTCGGTCCTCCTGGTTCACAGGCCTTTGGGTTTGGGCTGGAGCTGGCTTTCCGGGGCCCCCACAGTGACGGCAGATCGAGGGACTTGTCAGCCTCTGTAATCACAGGAGCCAGTCCATCCTAACCAACCTCCTTCTCTGTACCTGCGTACACTCTGCTGGTTCTGTTTCTCTGGAGATTCTGACACAGGACCTGATCCCTCTCAAAGGCCCCGTCTCTAAATGCCATCACGCTGGGGGGAAGGGCTTCAGCAATGAGAATCTGGGGGGACACGAACATTCATTTCACAGCAGGAGGAGAATGTGTTTTAAATCACAAGTGCTGTGATCATCTGAGGAAACCACTCAGATGCTGGACCGCGCCTGTGGGGGTGGAGCGGCGAGGGGGGTGCCCGGGATGTGCGGGCATCACGCGTGGTGCCGGGACGGATGGGGCTGTATCTCAGGAGGGAGCGTGGGGGGCTCTGGGCCAGAGAGTGTGGGGGCCGCAGGGCTGTAGCCGCCACCTTCACGAGGGTCCTGTCCTTGGACCTCACAGCATCACTGGGATTTTCTTTGGGATCCTGATGGCAGGTGGAAGAGGCCGCTGACCGCAGGGTCAGACAGACCCAGCGCTGCCCTCGGGCAGGGTGCTGGTTCCTTGGGGCTTAGTTGTCTCCCGGGGCCGGCCCCTCCCCTCCGGGCTGGTGGGAGGACCCAGTGCGATGACGCATTAGGCTCCCAGGCGGGTGTGACAAAGGGGGGCCCTGCTTCCTTTCTTGGGGAGCAGTGCATTGACGTCTTCCTCTGGGAGGGGCTAGGTTCCCGGACCCCGAGGAGCAGATGGTCTCCGCCCTGCGCCTCTGCCTTTCGTGTGATTATTACCCCATTTGTTTTAAAGACTTGTCTTTTCACCTGTTTATAAGACTTATGGATTTCTCATTACTTCCTTTGATGGAACTCAAGCCAATGTGATTTCCACTCACTCGGTCCAGGCTCTGCCTATAAACCATGGCAGTAATGACGGGTGACGGAGTGGGCTGTGGGTGTCGAGGCCGTGTGGCACGTCCTCCCACGTGTCCCGGGGGTCTGTCACAGCCATGTGCACAGAAGCCAGCGACGTCCCAATGGCCGTCGGCACACGCTCAGCCCAGGTGCCCCTTGCACCAGGTCCTGGGACGGGTGGGGTCAGGGAGGAGAGTCCGCGGGTCCCCAGGACCATCCTTGAGTTTAGTAATTCACCAGAGGACTCCCAAAACTCACCGAAACCCGTTGCACTCACGGCTGTGAGTGTTTGCAGGGAGAGAACACAGGTTAAGATCAGCCAAAGGGAGGGACGCATGGGATGGAGTCCAGGAGCGTTTCCCGGGCGGAGCCTCCAGCCTTCTCCCCCCCGGAGTCACGGCCGTGTCGACTCCTCGGAGCAGGTACGTGTGACAGCAGGCACGGGGGACCGCCTGCTGGGGCCCTGGTGCTGAGTCTCCATGGGGCCCCTTTCGTCTACACGAGGCACATGGCTGGCCTCAGGCTCCAGCCCCTTGGAGGGTGCTCTGGTACCACGCGCCCCAGGATCCCGCTGTAATTCACACCGTCAGACTCTCCGGCATGGCCCCCGGTCCCCGGGTCAAAGAGGACAGTCCTATCAGGTGGGACACCCAGGGGCTGAGAGATCGCCTCCCAGACCTCTCCCCTGGCCAGGTTACCTTCTATGCTACATGCTGTCTCCTCCTCTTGGCCAAGAGGGCTGAGGCATCAACAAACTCACAGGGGCACCTTGTCTTTACAGAGAGACACGCGTTTGCAAGAACTGGGTGAGCACTGAGTCAGGACGAGTCTCCCGCCTTACAGCAGTCTGCGGGAGCCTTTCCCAAGGCACGCCAGCTTTCCTCACCCGGTCCCAGACCGCGGGCCAAGGGCTGACTCCCCAGCGCTGAAATACGAATGTGAATGGGCAGTTTAGCGTGAAAAGGTGGTGGGTGTGGTCGTGTCCACCTCTCAATGACCAAAGGGAGGTTGGAGATGCCCAAAGTGCTGGCCCCATGACTCTTAGAGCGTTGGGCCACCGACTGGCACTTGACAAAGACTCTGGTTCAGCACAGATCTCTGTGACCTAGTGGGACATGAAGCTCATGTGCTGGGGGGACAAGAATGGGGGCAGGATCCTGCTGACAGATGCTCTGTGGATACTGTTCAATGAGTGCACAATGATGGATGGGTGGTCTATTGGCTGGAAGGACCAATGGTGGGATGGAAAGAAGGAAGGAAGGAAGGATGAATGGGTGGACAGATGGGTGGATGGATGAATGGTGGATGGATGGTAGATGGATAGATACAAGGATGCATGGATGGTGGGAAGGAAGAAAAGAAGGTAGTTTGGATGGCTGTTGGATGGATGTTGGATGGATGGATACAAGTGTGGATGGGAGGATGGATCCAAGGATGGATGGACGGACGAGTGATGTGGGTGTGGAGGCAGCAAGGTGTGTGGGACACAAACTCTGTGCATCAGGAGCCCAGGGCTGTGAGGCCGTGGGGAATGGCTCCACAGCTCTGGCCGGCCAGTTTGCCTGAAGATCAAATGAAATAACGTGGATGAAAATGGAAGCAGAGCATCTGGCATAAACTGGGCTCTCAGCAGGAAGTGGCTTCCTGTCTCCTGTTTCCCTGTAGGCACACGGTGCCCACACGCCTATGGGTTTGCACCCTCAGTTCCCACAAGTCCTACTGGGCTCTGTTCTGCCCCATGGTGTGACCTGTGTCCAACAGATGTGTCCTGTTGGGGCAGAGTGTGGGGCGTGAGTTGTCCAGACAAACCCAGCTCCCTGGGAGGCAGTGAGTCCCCTCCCCAAGTACTGTCTGGCAGCAGCAGCATCTGACCCCCATGGGAGGCTGCGTCTGTGTCAAACTCAGGACAACCATTGGTTTGACTCCACCCCTCCCGTGAACACCCAGAGCTACTCTCTGGCTGTGGACGGGACACAGCCATCCTCAGGGTGATTCCCAGGCCTTCAGCTCTGCCCAGATGCCCTTTCTTCTCAGATCTTCACTGCTTGTGTTTTGAGGACATGATGGACACGGCCCTGAGGCTGGATGTGGGGCTCTGGGGGGCACTGCCGCACTGGACCTGTGGGATCTGCTCTTCCTGGAGGGAGAAATGTGCCTCCCCCTCCTCCTGGCCCTTTCGGACCCTCTGCATCCAAACCTTGTCCACTGGTTGCTCGTGGGGCTGTGATGCCCTCTGGGCCCAGGGTACCCCACTTGCTTTGGGCCCCCAGTTACCTTCCAGGGTCAATGTCAGAGCTGCTGGGTGGCAGGGGGTGCAGGGGCCGTGAAGGCTCTGCTCGCTGACGATCCTCGTGGCTGGTTTCCTGAACGGTCACAACTGCTTTCTCTCACTGCCTCTACCCGGAGGTCTCCCGTCCAGGCTCCGGCCGCAGCCCCACAGCTCCCATCACAGTGTGAGACATCGCACTTCCGTCTCCCAGGAAGCCCTGGCCAAGCGCGGGGCGCCCGTGATCACTGATCAATTACTCTTCATTAAGTGCAAACCCTTCATTAGTCATTTCTTTGCTGCTTCATAGTCCCCTCCCAGGTTTCAGTGGATTTCAGGCATCGTTGAGTACAAGATAATTCATTTTATTAGGCAATTTATTTTCTGGGTACATTTTTAAAGACCAATTAATCAACTTAAATGGAGGGGGGAAGGATGCCAAAGACTCCTGAGACAGAAGCCACACTTTTGGGGGAGAGAGGTTTGCTCTCCTTGTTTGACTTGGGGGTCAGGGGGCCCCAGCGTGAGGGCACCTGGACAGTGAACGGCAATCACCTCCGTGGAAGGTGGCGGCCGCAGCGGGAAGTGAGGAGGGGGAGATGCGGCGCGGAGGACGAGACGGGGACACGCTGGGTCCGGGGTCTGAAGCCGGCTCGTCCATACTGGACTTGAGTGGGATCCGGGCTTCCAGCGTGGAAGGAAAACTCCACGCAGCTGACCCAGCCACGAAGCCACAATCAGATGCAGGGCTTCCCCAGCGCCTCGTTAATAATAATAAATAAAACACACAATAAATGTTTAACGAGGAAGACACATGCCCCCAGCCCAGGGTGAACTATCAGCGAGTGGTTTCCTCTGTCCCACGTGGCCAACTGCCTTGGCGTCCAGGTTTCCAAGCGCGAGAAGGAGCAGACAGTCGGGTGGCTGTGGTTCCAGCTCCGCTCTCTGCTCCCAGCTTGCTGGTTTTCGGGAGCAGGAATGAGCTGGCTCGTCAGAGCAAAATAATGGGGTTCTTCAGAGTCTGGGATTTTTTCCAGGCAGATATTTCCCTCCCACAATGAGTTTCTGAGTGATGAATATTATCCCCCATTGACTGTTAGACAATAAACGTTAATGGCAGCCAGGAAGGTATGGTTACTCTGTGCAGGAAATTCGTCATGTGACCTCATCGCATCCTCTCGTGCGCAAAGCAGGGATCATTCCTGGCCTTCACCTGAGGGGACAGGGGCCGGGAGGGGCTGCCCTGCTAGCTCACTCCTGGGTCTGAGCACTTGACTCCAGGCCTCCAACTCCCTCGCTTGGGGGTTCCCCTGCAACAGGTCACACTAGTGCTCCTGGGAATACCGCCTGGCCTGGGCTCTGAATCCTCCTGCAGTCTCGGGGAAGATGGACGTTCCTCCACGGATGGTCTCCCAGCCTCTGGCTGACCCGGGCAACCATGCTGGGTCCACAGGTGGCTGGTTGTTCCACAGGGGAAAAAAAAGCAGTGGAGAAACTTTGTTGACAGGTATTTCATAGAAATCGCATTAGGCTTTTAATAATTTGTCTGCTCTTAAAGACTGGACCCGGACACAAGTCTGGGCTGGTTCCCTTGAGCAGAAGTGAACTGTTCTCCGATCATCACATTTTCAAATGATTGGCATGTTGTTATGTTTGTAAACATCTGTGCTTCTCCTTAACTGCTTTGAGGTGGCCTGATCTGTTCCCATTTCCCCCAAAGGGACCAGTGGTTCAAAAGTAGCTCATCAAAGTATAAAAGCAGTGATACAAATGGAAGCATGAATAGCACGGCTTAGAAAAGCTGGAACAATGCAAGCAGCTCGTGCTGGTCTCCGGGACAAACATAGCCGGCAATCTGTGTGCGCCGGGGCAAGGGAGGCTGGGCGCCATGCGTCTGCACAGGCAGCAGAAAAGACGAGTTTAAAAAAGGACAGTGGAAGATATCTGAAACGTGGAACTTACCAGATGCCCGTAATCCCTGGGATGGGGTCCCTTCCGTGACTTTCAAATAGTAGGGCCATGATGTCGTGGAAGCTTTTGGTTCATTTTCAGAGCAAAGTGACTGCTCGGGTCAACCAAGTGAGCTAATTCTGACAAATGCTCAGCGATGTCTCTCGGCACTGATAAGTGATACGTTTTGTTGCCGTGGACCGAGAGGAGGGCAACGCGATTAAGGCGTCATTCAAAACTGCACACCTTACAGCTGCGAGAGATGCAGATGCCGGGAAGTTTGAAAAACTGGCCCCGGAGATAAAGGCACTGCTTGGCTTGGCAAGGGCAGGGTGATGATTGGGAACATTCGTCTATCCCACTGTTGCAGAAAAGTGTGTTATGGCTCAGTGTTACAGCTCAGTTGTGACAGCAACCTGGATCCGGGCGAGAGACCAAGCAGCACTCAAGGTTGGAGAACTCAGGTTTATTACGCCAGCGGGCCCAGAGGAGTTAACACTCCAAACTCTGGACCCCGTCTGTAGGTTTACACAGGCTTTTATAGGCTGCCAGTCTAGACTTTGTAACATTTTGCAACAACATATGCAAATAGGGTATAACAAAGGTGACTAATTAGGAACAGGCTTTGTAGAAATGGACCAATCAGGAGTGAGGGAAATGGGCCAGTCAGGAGTGAGCTCCATGCAAATGAAGCACTACAAATGGACCAATCAGGAGTTAGCTCAGGGAACCAATAGAATCTTAGGGATAAGTTCCGCTTTGCTAGAAGCAAGCCTTTTCAGAGTTTAAAAAGCGAAATAACGCTGCAGGGCCAGGGAACCTAGTGGTGCTGGGAGGAGGGTAGTGGCTCTGCCTGGGGGTCCTGCCGTCTTTTTTCATGGGGCTTCCCACCTCACCACGATACCCTTGGACGTGTAGCTACGATGATGCCCTCCCTAACGTGTATGGACCCCTCTTATGGCGGCGGGGCTGTTAAAACCGCTAATGGGTTGAGTGTGAACAGCTCTTGGTGTGTGAGCATCTCCTGTGGAGGGAGAATGGTGTGGGGGCTCCTGGGTCCAAGGCACAGTTGCGGAGTTTTTGGGTAGCCCACGATGCTCTCGGAACTGTGATGGAGACTCAGGAGGCCACGGCACGGTCGGCACTGAGGGTGTGCATGCCACCTGTGTGTGCATCGGACGGGGACCCGGTGCCCAGGTAGCCCAGGGCGCCCTGAGTGCCGACAGCTCTGTGCCTGGGGATGGAAGGCAGAGTGTGCCCAAAATAGTGAGACGGTGCCCAGGGTCCTTACCTAGCCAGGCTAGTGGGCGGAGGATGCCACAGCCCACTTTCCCACATGGCAGCTGAGGGGACGGTGCTCAGACCAGCCTTTGAAATAAGAGAAGTGTTGAAAATAGTTCTTCACGATCCTCATCGTACCAGAAGAGGGCTGTGACCCCATGGCCAACAGTGTGGTTTGAAAGCCAAGAATAAGACACCAGGATGGTCTAAGAAGACTGTTCTGAGGTGGAAAGTCTCCACCCCCGATTTCATTCTGTTCTGACAGGTGATGATTTTCTTTGCTGGCTGGGGCAGGACACTGAGGATGCGTATTGGAAATACTGAAAACTCCATCCAGCATTGCCTTGGATTAAGAAGGGATATTCCCAGAGTGCAATGCAACAATGCTGCTCCAGTGCTGCCCCCTGTTGAGATATCTCAGTTCCCAGTTATGGATCAATCTGTCACTGCTCAGAGCTCCCAAGAGGTCTTCAGTGGGAAGCTTCTCGGCCCACGTCTCTGTTGCCCGTGGCTCTCCATCACGGTGACAGCCATTCTCTGATGAAGCCTGCGGCCTGTGAGGGAGGGGAGAGAGGGCCGCCAGGCAGACACAGACACGGATGCTGGGTGGACAGGGGCCCCCGGGTAGACTAGCATCTCTCTTAGATTACTCTGCCTCCCTCATCCTGCCGGCCCCGGCTCCAGCCCAATGCCCACTGCAGGGAGGTAACCCCAACACAGCAGGGGAGCCCTGCTGCCCAGAGTGTGGCCCCCTGACTCCAGCGGCCAGCCCTGGGCCTCTGCACCCTGGGAGGGTCCCTCTGCTCAGTTTAGCTTCCAGGATCTGGAGAACATGTGCTGAGCACCCTCCCTGGGCTCATAGCTCACTTCAAACCTGATCTAATAAATATACGATCACGGGGCTTTGCCGAGAGGAAGAGTCTGAAAACCAAAAGTTCAGAGCAGCCGCGGCCGCCGGAGAACGGGTTCAGGTGCAGGCCGTTGGCTCCCAAGTGCCGCCCTTATGCCACGAGATATCAAGACATTTATGTTTAAAGGGCCCCTGACCCACCCAGTCATGTGCACTGTGCAGCCAGAAGAAAGAGGACCCTCGAACAACCTGTTCTGGGGAGAACTGGGGCTGCAGGAGCTGGGAGTCGGTGAGCCCAGGCC
Source organism: Camelus bactrianus (assembly GCF_048773025.1). Lineage (NCBI taxonomy): Eukaryota > Metazoa > Chordata > Mammalia > Artiodactyla > Camelidae > Camelus > Camelus bactrianus. The sequence continues at coordinate 77,413,733 of NC_133551.1, read as the reverse complement.
CCTTCTGCAGAGGCATCTCCGGAGTTTTCCAGAAGGCCCCTGCTACGCAGCCATCAGGCGGGATTGCTTGAAGGGACTGAGTAATTAGCCCCGATTTATATTAATGACATTTTAGATTAGCCACAGCTGAGCCTGGCTTCCGCCCTGTGCACTGGGGAGCCAGATGGGAAGGGGAAATGCAAAAATATAAATTAAAAAGTGAGGAAGGCAAAACAGTCGTGCCGGTTGTATAAAACGGAAGCAGCCGGAAGGGGCGGGAGTGGGGAGCAGGAGGTGGAGGGTGTCTGTCCCTCTGGCCGACTCTCAGCTCCCCACGGCCTCCCTCCAGGTCACGCCCTCCCCTCTCACCCAGCGGGGCCCCTGCGTCCATGTTCACTGACCTTGACCCCGTCCCCCAGTCACTGGTGATTGGTGCAGGAGCCAGGCAGAGCTGCCCCTCTGGGAGTCTGGACGTGGAACAGAAGGGCACCTGGCAGATGGCCTGATCTGTGCCGTGTGGTGGTGACAGCTGCAGACTCTGGGCCCCGCTGACCGCATTTGAACCCCGACCCTGCTGCCTGGCAGCTCCGTGACTTCTGTTCCCAGACAGCCCCTGCCTTGGGTTCCTCCTTTTAAGTGGGGCTCTTGATGGAGCCGGCCTGGGGGCAGGAGCTGGTCTGCCAGCAGCACGGACGAGGCACCTCTCTGATCCGGCCCTCAGCGCCTGGCCCCGTTTCTTTTCCAGGGTGTTGGCAGAGTGAGTTAATGAAGGAATGAGTAACTGGATGAATGAATCTGGCTAGTTGCCTACAGTCAACAGCTGGTGGATGGTCGGAGAAGTTTTAGACTCAGAGAGCTAGACTCCTCCCCCCAAGTCAGCCCAGAATTTGCTCGACCGTCAGGAACAGCGTCCCACAGACTCAGCAGCTGAATGAAACGGGGGAGACCCCGGGGCTCTCCGAGGCTGTGGACATGGATTTGCAGTTTGTTCCCACACAGCAGAGAGTGGGGTGTATCTGAGGACGTGGTGTGAGAGGATGGGCGTGGGGGCCGGGATGGGGCCCCAGGGAAACGGGAGCAGCGTCCGCATGTGCCAGCCTGTGGTTCCCAGCAGTGGCGCCAGGTCGGGGAGGAGACAGGACGGAGGAGGACTCTGCGCTCAGAGTGGAGCCCCAGCCCAGTGAGCAGGGCTGAGCGCGGAGCTGCCCCTACACCTGCTGAGTCTCCGGTAGGAAGGGCCGGGGCTCGGCCAGGCGGGAGAGGGAGGAGGCAGACCTGGGGAAGGAGGGTGAGGGCCGGGGTGGGGTGGACACGGGAGACGCCCTGTATCGGAGAAGCGGCGGGAACTGGGGGGTTGCGAATGCAGAGCCCCCTCCCCTCTGGCTGGGAGGGGTTTGTGGTTGATCTGAGGGGCAGTAGGCAGGTGTCGGCGGGTTTGAACCTGGACGGGCAGTGATGAGAAGAGATTTGTGCCTTAGGACCACTGAGGCCGTTACCATGAGGACAGGCTGTCTGGGTGAGGGCTGAAGCGGGGGTGGGGAGGGGGGCTTCCAGAGGCAGGGGAGGAGTCTGGGGGTCGGCTGGTGAGGGGCAGGAAAGACCGGTCCGGCCGCTTGGGTTTCCAGCGGCTCTGCCCTCTGAGGGAAGAGGCAGTGGGGGGCGCGGGGGAAGGGCAGGGTCTGGGCTGACGGTTCAGTGTGAGGCACCAGGAAGCCGTCCACCCACCGCTGCCGATGGCCTGGAGTCCGAGGACTCGGTGGCTCTGCCCTGGTCCGGGTAGACAGGTGCACGGTCCATGCTGTGAAACACCCTCCCCCAGACAGGGGGCTCCCCATCTCCCAGTTTCCGCAGGCCAGGCTCCTGCGCAGCCTAACGGGACCCTGTTTCAGAGTCTCTCTGAGACGCTGCCATCAGGCGACAGTCTGGGGCTCCCATCTGAAGGCTCAGCCGGGGGGGGGGGGCGGATTCGCCTCCTGCTCACTCAGTCACGGGTCACTGGCAGCACCCGGCTCCCCCCGGGCTGCGGGCTGGGGCTGCCCTCGGCTGCTGGTTCTGTGGGCTCACTCGCACCAGGGCGCCTGGCTCCATCGGTGAGCAGGTGAGAGGGTGAGTGGGTGAGACGCAGGGATGGGGAGACGGGGTGATGGGGGGAGGGAGTGAGCGAGGACGCAGCAGCAAGCGGAAGTTCGGGTGGTTGTAACCTAATGGCGGAAGTGACGTCCCCTCACGTTGCAGGGTCCACTCCTTAGAGACGTGCGCCTGGGTCCAGCCCACACCCGAGGGGAGGGGCACCACAGGTGCGAACACCAGGTGGCGCCATCACTGGGGCCACATCAGAAGCTGGTGGCCCAGGTAGGAAAGGTATCGAGCCGTTGCTCCTCCCGGGCCCCGGGCTGGGTCACAGGTGACTAGGGCCTGATGCCAGGGGCAGAGGTAAGCCGCATTTGTGCCCCAGGAGGACCCGAGGTGCAGACAAGGTGAAGACAGGTGTGGACAAGGTAAAGACTTGGGTACCTTCCCGGGTCTTGTCCGAACCCCAATACCGTGGGAAGGGAGGACCGCTTCTACTTACTGACCATGTTAGTTTCCCGGGACGGCTGTGACAAGTCACCACAAACTGGGGGCTTGAAACAGCCTCACAGCTCGGGAGGTCAGAAGTGCAAAACCAAGGTGTGCGCAGGACTGAAGTCTCTCTGGGGGCTCCAGGGAAGGAACCTTCCCGCCTCCTCCAGCCCCTGGGGGCTCCCAGCATTCCGGGCTTGTGGCCGCGTCTCCACAGCCCCAGCCTCCACCTTCACGTGCTTCCGTCTCCAGCCTCCTGCTCCCTTCTGCGGTGAGGACACCTGTCAGTGGAGTTAGGGCTCGCCCGATGCCCTGGGATGACCTCCCCTCGAGACCCGTGGCTTAATGACATCGACAAAGACCTTCCCCTCCATGAGGTCCCGGGCTCAGGTTGCAGGATGTGGACAAGCCTTGGGGCCTCCACTCAGCCCAGCACGCTCAGTCTTCCTGAAGAACTTGCTTCCAGGGGCCCCCGGGCAGCGGGCAGCAGGCTCGCTGTCAATGAATGTTGTCGCCGCTGTTTGGTGGGGTCCGGCAGCGTGCTGTCCCTCGGGTTTCCGGGTCAGGTCCCCTCGGGTCTGGCCGGTGATGGGGAGCCGGGAGCCCCTCCCCTTCCAGGTCTAGGACTCCTGTGCCCCTGGGTTTCCCAACCTGGGCCGGTGTCCTCGCCTGTGCCCTCTGGGGTCTGGCTGGCTTTTCTGACCCTGACCCTGACCCCACACCCACCGGGAGCCGCTCTGTGGGGCTGGGAAGCCAAGCAGAGACAAGACTTTGTTTGGGGGAAGGGGGAGCAGACGGAAGCCCCCAAACGGCTCCCTGTCCCCTCCCTGCCTCCTCCAGGCCGAGGACTTGCTCACTTTAAGTCCTAGAAACGGCCACATCCTTTTAAACCGCCCGGGCCCCCCCCCCCCCGCTGCTCCGGCGCTGGTGAGGGCGCCCCGCTGGGAACAGGCAGGCGCCGCGCCTCCTCTTTAGGGCAGGAAAGGCCGCGCAGGTGCTGGGTTTTGCCCCCAGACCGGAGACAGCCCTTACCACGAGGGCTGTCGTGGACGAGCCCCAGATGCCATCTCTTTCCGTTTGTTCCAGCTCATTCGCGGTGTTCGGACGTCCTGCTCCCGGCTGGGAAGGAGGCTCTGTCTCCCCGGCCTGGTGGGTGCACCAGATGGGCCGTGGGCACGTCTCCCAGGACGTCCTGTGGGGAAGAGTCTCACCCCCGCCGGGGCCTCCGGCTTGTGTCACGTGACATGTGGAGCCCGCGGCCCAGCAGGGCCTGGCTTGTCCTGCCCCTCGGGCAGTGGTTCTCCACATCTCGTTGGCCAGGCATGGGGTTCGCAGAGGCCGCTCCCCCAGCCTCTCCTGTGTCCCCGTTTCCCCACCAAATGCCGGCTTGTTTCCTCTCTCTGATGGGCCCCTGACCTGTGCCCCTAGGGAGCCATCCCCGGACACCGGGGGTCCAGTGGGGCATCACCTCCACTTGTCGCAAGGGCAAGTGTCACTCAGAAGCAGGGGATGTGACTCTTCTGCCTCAGAAGGAATCCCACAGAGACACCCCTGCTGCCGGGACCTGGCTGTGGGTGGGCAAAAAACCCATCTTGAGTGTGTCCTGTGCCCCACAGTCCTGTGAGGTGGGTGCTGCCAGGAACCCCAATTCACAGACAGCAGAGGGGAAGCCTGGAGGGGTAATTGACATGCCCAGTGTCACCCAACCTGTCTGGACCCTCCGATTCCAGAGCCCACCCTCTCAGAGGCTGACGATGCTATGGGCTGCTCTGGGTGGCCAGGGGACAGATGAGTCCATGTTCTGCCTTGGGGAGTCGTGCTCTGAGAATGGCCAGGCCCGAGCAGCCTCCAGTCCAGGCCCCTCGGGGGTCCCCTCTTTCTTCCCCAAAGCCCCTGCCCCTGGTTCTCCCCTGGCACACAGAGAGTGGCCCCCGTGTCTCCAGCATGCGCTGAGCCTCCTGTCCTAACATGCGCTGCCTGTTGTCCAGCCCAGCACGGTGGGCACGACTGCCCCCGCTTTGCAGAGGGGCAGAGTCAAGGACAGGTCACAGCGGGCGAGCGGCCAGGTTTGTTCCTTCTCATGTTTACCTGATTCCATTGTGCCAGAGCTGGTCCACTCCTGGGCCTTGAGTCCAGGTCATGTCCCACACGGCCCCTCTTATCTGTTTATCGTCTGCGAGCTGGGGTGGCGGCTCTCCCCGTGTGGCCAAGGCAGGGCCCGAGGGAGACTGTCCTGCAGGAGGAAGGAGCCCGAGGACCCTGCACCGGGTGGACCGAGAAGCAGCCTCTGGTCCCCCTGCCTCTGCCGCGGGGCCCACTGCTCCGGGCCTGGACACCTCTCGTGCTGTCTTCCTGATGCGGCAACAGGCGGGCACACTTGCTCCTTCAGTCCTTCCAGAGTCTCCTTAGCATACTTAAAACAAAAACAAAAACAACTTTGAAGGATTCTTTTCTTAGCACAGAAAACACATCCATAAATCTATATTAAGAAACAACACAGTGGACTCGGGCGATCGAGAGAAGTCGGCTTTCTGACAGGTTACGCCGGACGCCTCCAACCTCGGGAGCTGTAATGTGGGCTCTGAAAGCATCCTTTGCAGCTAATTGACACTCGGTCGCCTCCAGGGCCTTTGTGCCCCTGTGCTCCTGGTGAGCCGTCCAGAGGAAGCCGCTAATGACCAAGGAGGCAGATTAATCTGAGATTTGCTGCTGCTTGGAACTGCGGAATCAGGAGAGTAGAATAAAACTCCATATCCTGCCCACTCCCTTCTCCTTGTCTGCCTGTCTGTCTGTCTCTGTCCCCCTCCTCCCCTCCCTGCCCCGACCCCCACAACCCCACCGCAAGCTTCTCATCTGCTCCTGGAGCCTGAGAAGCCAAGGGCCTTGGGGAATCAGCCTTCATCCTGTCCTCGGCTGCAGGGACCCCAGCCGTGTGAGGATCACCAAGGTTCAGGTTCCATTCACAGCCTCCCCCAGCCCCTCAGGCCCCCACTGCATCCATCCACGAGCACGCAGGGAGAGGACCCATGGGAAAGAGAGTCAGGGGCAGGTGGAAACTCGGCGGGTCTCCGGGAGGCAAGCCTGGCCTGGCACCCCTCGCCGTCCTCCCTGCCCCACCTCGCCTGCCTGGGTGGCCCCTGGCGGTTGGGGGGGGTGTTCTTCTGGGAGGTGGTTACGTTCCCTGGAAACAGTGTGCTCTGTGGGGGCTTTGCTCCTGGGCTTTGGTGCTCTGGTCCAGGTCAGCGTTTGCTTCAGGGTGGACGTGGCCCCGTCACCCAGGCTCAGCCCCTCCGAGGAGTCCACCCTGTGCCCAGGAGCTGAGGCAGTCCCCAGGCTGCTGCCGGAGCAGGCGCTCCGCTTGGCCTGGTTTGTGCCCCAGCCCCTTCAGGTGGCCTTCCCCGGCCTCAGGCGCCCTGACTTGCGCTCACTGCTCAGTCCTCGGCTGGGGACTCTAGGGACCTTTTGCGTCGCTGGCTTTCCCTCTAGGAACCTTTCTTGCCTTCGGTGCAGGTGCCTGGGCTCCCTCCCCGTGCTCACCTGGGCACTGTCCCGGGCCCCCTCCCCGTGCTCACCTGGGCACTGTCCCGGGCCCCCTCCCCGTGCTCACCTGGGCACTGTCCCGGGCCCCCTCCCCGTGCTCACCTGGACACTGTCCCGGGCCCCCTCCCCGTGCTCACCTGGACAGTGTCCAGCAGTGAGCCTGGGGCCCACCGCCTACAATTTCCATCCCTCAGGGGTCACTGTCCTTCATGGCCTGATGCCCAATGTCTTGAAAACCATGACTCCATACATTGTCTGGTGGATTCAGCCAGGGTGTACCTAGGTGTTTGTTATTCCCCCTTGGCTGGGACCAGAAGTGCCACTCGCACTGTGCAGCCTCGCATCTCTGCAGGGAGACTCTGCTTCCGTGAACTGCGTGCTATGACGCTGACCCCCTTCCACCGCCCACCCCCCACCCCCACGTGCTTGTCCGGCGCTGTCTACTCAGTTGATTCCTCCTGGATGTTTCCCCAAAGGCTGATGGCGTCTCAGAAGTGTGGGTGCTGACGTCAGTCTCCTGTAAGCGCTCAGTCCCTCCTCCCGTACCTGTCCTCGTAACGTGCCCAAACCGCCGGAGTCTGACAGCTGCGGGCAGCTGCGGAATCTAGGACCCCCAGAGGCTTTGCAAACAGGAGGCTGTAACGAGGGTGGGGGGTTTCCTACGTGCTGAACGCCAAATGCCCACCAGTCTGTCTGAGCCCTTGATGGAACGGAGAAGTGGGTTTCTGAGGATTTGATTGAAATTGGGCGGCATCAAAGGTCAGAAGAAAGCACAAACAGATGACGAGAGGAAACAAAACAAGCTGGAATTGGCATCGTCACGGAGCAAGTGTGATGTCATGGCTGGGGGTGAGCGGTCTCTGTCTCAGCGAGGCTGCGGCTGTGGTCACGGAGGAAACGCGGACACACCCAACTTTCCCTTCAGGATGAATTCACAGAAGAGGGAGGGATGGCTACCGGAAATCACAGAGCCCCCTCCTATGGGGACGCTGGCTGCAGACACCCCTAAGCCACCCTTGCCCACACTGGGGTGCAGGCGGGGTCGGCCGGCTCCAGGGTCTTGGAGGAGACCGGAATAAACCGCTCAGAAGCCCAGGGCAGTGAACTGGCCGCAGACGCACACACGGCCACACCGCTACGATGAGCGTGGCTGTGCAGAGGGGCTCAGGGGCGGCAGCCTGGACGGGGCGCCGAGTCGGGGACCAGGTCCTTCCTGCAGGGCGGACACCAGGATGCTTTCTAGTTGAGGAAGAGCCCAGCAACTTGAAACTCTGAAAGGAGTGTCATAAGTCTCTCCACCCTTTCCAGAGCATCTCTCACTCCCCGGTGCCGTGGAGTCGAGCTGGGCCGTGTCACTCCCGCGGGAAGGCTTTCCCGCAGGCGGGCCCTCCTGGAGCTGGCGGGCCTCCATTTCCTCAGCTGGCAGGTGGGGCTGGGGGTCCTCTGAGGGTTGGATGGTGGTCGAGAGCAAAGAACATGGTTTGTAAACAGTGAAAGGATGTTTCTCAAAGCTGCCAGCATGTGGTTAGACACACGGAGCCACCACCGACAAGAAACCCCACTGCAGCTAGTTCTGAGAAGCTGACAGAATGTGCCCAGCGCCTACTGGAGGGAAAAATTATCCCAAATTTCTCAGCCGGAGGCAGAGTGGGGTCCTGGGTCCAACCTGACCATAGATATTTTCATTTATTGAGAGCTTGTGATGTGCTGCTGGCCCTGTGCACATGGATTTATATGTTGTAATAGTCAGGATGAAGTTTAGTTTTATGTATCATGAAACCCCAAATAGCACAGGCGTAAGTGCACAGGTGCTTAAGGGACATAAAGTGAAGGGCTGCCTCACGGTCTCTGATATCATCAGAGTCCCCAGACCCTTCTGTAGTTCCTCTATGTCACACAAGACTTCCATCCTTAAAGGTACTTCATGGGCCAGCATGGATGCTGGAGCTCCAGCCATCACATTCTTGCTCTAGGCAGAGAAAGAGAAAGGGAGGGAGGACAAAAGAGAAGTACCTTCTACTTGACTGAGCTCCCTTTGTGGGGATTTCCTGGAAGTCCCACTGAGACTTCCCCCATCAGAGCTGCAGGTAATAAAGGGAGGGGAGATGGGGCAGGTGGAGGGCACACCAGCGTCCTTTAAGGGCCACTGCCCGGGAGCGGCACATTACTCCTGCTCGTGTTTCATTGGCCAGAACTTAGTCAGGCGGGAAATGTCTTCTTTCAGGGGACACATTGCTGCTCCATGTAAAGCTGGGATGATGTTTCTAAGAAGGTCAGAAGGAGGATTGAGAAGGCTCCCAGGAGCCTGTGCCACATGGAGACTGTCTCATTCAGTCCTCACACTTGGATGTGAAATATGCATCAGGCATCTTACAGATGAGGAAACTGAGGCTCTGAGGGGCAGAGTGCTTTGCCCCAGGCTTCACCTTGCTCTGCCGTCAGCTCAGGCTGGGTAGTGTGGCCAGGTTCAGGGAGGACAAGGGGCGTGGAAGAAGCCATGTCTCCCTCTGCTGACATGTGCCAGGAACCAAGTCTCAGGTCTCCCCTGCACTCTGCGTGTACTGGAGCAAAGCAGAAGAGGGCAGGGCTGCCCGTGATGGAAGTGAGGATGTGGGGGAAGGGGAGCGTCATCTACAGAAAAGGCACGATTGGAGAGGCTCTAAGTGCCCATCACTGGGACCGGGGATTGCAACCACGCCAGCAGCGCTTGGCCATCTCCAGTTGCATTTGGAGCTGTGGGAGCCTCCCCTCTGCCTGTGCCTTCCCTGGAGTGGAGGGCTTGGTGGCCCCACACGCTTCCCTGTTCTGGGTGAGTTCAAGTTCTGGGTCATGTTCCCGCTTGTTGGGAAGCAGCTGTGGGCCTCTGATTCTGAGCCACATACACATCTGTCTGGCATCCTATGGCCACAGGGAGGACAGCTCTGCAAACACCACCGGGATACGTGGTCGCCCGGCTCTCTGCTGTCCTCAGACTGTTGGGAGGAAAGCAGTAGAACCAAGCCAGAGGCACACAGCACCTCCACCCCAAGACCGGAACAGCCTTCCCTCCCCCGGGACTGTGACCAAGTGCTAGGCGAGTCGTCAGTTAACGTTGTTTCCACGAAGGTGTTGAGCATTAGTACTGGGAACTTCTGGGACCATGAAAACAAGGTGGGCAGAAATTCATAGTAATTAAAAAAAATCCTTCGTTTGTCCAAAGAGCCTACCCTATGAACTGTGGATCGCTCTGGTGCACGGGCATGTTTGTGGCAGAAGGAGTGGGCAGACTAAGAAACTCACGGCAGAGCTATTAGGAAATATCCACTTAAAGATCAAGCAGAAAGCAGATAAAGTTTCTCTAAAAAGAAGTGAAAGGAGCAAATCAACTAGACTTCAGTGAAAAAAAGGAAGTGAAAGGGAAAGCAGACTTCAACAAGAACGGGAAAGAAGTCGACGGAAAGCTTGTGTTAGTCGATGTGTCTGTTGTAAAAACTGAAGTTCAGGTGCATCAGAGGAAGACCTGGGGCTCGCTGATAAAATCCTCATGGAGGAAGAGAACCTTAGGACAATCTCCCTGGCACTGAGTGTGGACTTAAAGAGAGTGAGAGGACGGAGGGCTGGGAAGGCATCTAGTGAGGATGACCGGCTGACAATGCAGGTGAAAGACGACTTCTGGTCCATCCTGGAACTCCATGGGCAGACGGGCCACGGGAGGGATGAAGAACAGCCGGGATGCGCAGGTTGGATGGATAGGGTGGGAAGACAGCCAGAGGCTGCTGCTCCTGTCTGCTGTGTGAATGGATCCGATCCGCTTTAGGGCGTGGATAATTCTGGGTCATGAACGAGTGGCAAGGAAGCCACAGTGGATGGAGAGGACTCAAGAAGAGCTGGTCAGCCTCAAGGGTTTCCAGGACAGACTGCTAACCACCGGTCCCCAGTTTGGAGGCCTTTGACAGCTGAGAGCAAGGGAGGGTGTGGCCATTGTGTCAAAGACTGTGCATGTAAATGGCGTGGAGTCTCGAGTCCCTGCTCCTCTCCCTCCCATCCTGCCCTTGCTCTAGACTTCAGGGGAGCACAGGGGGCTCCAAGAGAGATCTCAGCCATTTGCCATATTGATTGGTCCAGGGGTGGGTTCCTGACTCAAGATAAGCCATTGAATCACTTTCTTGGGAACTCTGGAAACTGGGGACAATTTTGGGTGGCTGAAGCAGTAATACATCAAAGTCCAGAGCTGTTGAATCCACAGTTTCTTCCTCATGACTGAGAAGCAAAGAAGAGCAGTCTGCAGCAGGGGAGGAGAGTGAAAAAGAGGTGCACAGGCAAGCATGTACTCTTCCAAGACTTGACCTGAAGCCCTCTGGTCCCTGGATCAAGCAGTTCCTGAGGCTCATCTCTATCCCTGCTCTTCCGACCAACTCTTCCTTGAATTCTGTGAGGTTCCCCAGGATACTTTCAACACATTCCCTCTTAGCTTCAGGGGGTTAGAGTTGAGTTTCGTCCACTGGCCAATCCATAAGGGAAGGAAAGGTGGGGAAATGGAAACCTTTGTGGCACACAGCTCCCCAGCTGACTCACAATCTGTACCCTCCTGCCCAAGATGATGCTTGCCTGGCTCGATGCCCAGTTCCTCCTTGGCTTTCAAGTGTAGTCCAGTCACCAGGCTTAGGTATCTCACAAAACCTGTGCTGCAAGAAGCCTGGTGCTGCCCGCTTCAATTTAGAGTTAGATTTACAATCCCTCTGCTTCCCCCCCCAACCCCCCCCCCCCCCGGATAGGTTCCTTCTGCCTATCGAATCCAAGGGTCCTCTGGATTGTTAGGCTTGGGCCCCACAGGAAAGTTTTCAAATGACAGATGAACTGTGGAGAAAGGGGATTTTGAGAATTTTGGCTTGACAGAGGGAGGGAAAGAGATAATTGCAAACACAAACTGCCTGGGAGGAAGCATTTTCCAGGCTGGGCAGAGAATCTTAAACACACTTGCAAGAGGCAGAGGCCTGGAGAGAAAATGGATTAACCTGAACAGCTCCCTCCAGCATGAAATATGCTCACAAACAGAGTCAGCATTCAGTGGAGCTCACGCAGAAAGGTTGGAAGAGGCCCCAGGGAAAGACATTGCTCAGAAAAATTGCCAGCTCCCGAAGCGCGGCTGTCTTTCTTTCAGCACCCAGGACAGCGCCGTGCCTTGTGGAGAGCGGAGAATGAACCTAGGATGTACTCAGACAATCGCTGGATGCCACCGGGGGAACATGATGAAATCCTTAACTGTCAGAGTTGGCAATGCCCTTAGAGACTATATAGCTAACTTTTTATTTCATAGATGAGAAAGCTGAGCAGAAGTGAGGGACGTACTTTACTCTGGGTCATGCTATTAGTTTGCGGTGAAATGGACCAGAATCCAGACTCCTAGATTTTCCATAAAGCCCCCATCTTATTTTGCCCGAGTGAAGAACCCATCACTCTTCAGACACTAGCTCAGCTTTTCACAGAAAGGAACAGGGTGACTGTCAAGAGTAGGAATGCAGGCTCTGGAGCTAGTCTGTCAAGTTCAAGTCCATCATGGACACTACGTTGAGCTTTTAAACCCCTTCAGCCTCAGGTGCTATTATCTACAGTCTTATCAGATGCCTGTCATGAGGATTTAATGGGGTGATGTAGGTTGACCCTTAGTTGAAAGAAAAAAGTTACTCCCTTCTTTAGAGGTGAGGAAACTGGGGTTCAGGACTTTTTTGAGGACACTCAGCTGGTAAAAGTTCAGAGCTTGGTTTGGTGTTGCTCCTCGGATCACTGAGTCCTTGTTAATTTTTTCTCAACCTTTCTTTTCTCTCTTTTGTTCAGATTGGATAGTAGAGATATCTTCATGTTCACTGCCTCTTTCCTCTGTCATCATCATTCTGCTATTACATCCCTTCAATGAGTTTCTAAAATTACAGTGATTGTATTTTTCAGTTTTTATATTTTTCTTTGCTGGAACTCCCTCTATTAATTTCAAGTGTTACCCTTAACTTCTGGGAGAATTTTTATAGCAGATGCTTTAAAGTCTGTCTGATAATCCCAACATCTGTATCACCTTCGCCTGGGCATCTATTTGTCTTTTCTCATGAGTTTGAGTTTTTCTTGCTTCTTTGCATGCTGAGTAATTTTGGATTGTATCCTGGACATTTTAAATATTATGTTATGGGTCTCTGGGTCTTATTCAAATTTTATATAGAATGTTGATATTTTTGCTGCTTTGGCACACTGTCAACCCAGTTATGTTCAGGTCACAAGATATGACCAGTCCACTGAGGGTTGTGGTTTCATGCCAGCTCCATTTTCAAAATCTTTGCATTGTAGTTTGGGCCTGTCTTACCTGTCTGCTACTCAATTGCCCCCTAGGACGTAAGAGGTGATCTGCCTCTTTGTTCTGTTCTCAAGGTCTTTTTTCACACTCTTTATGATTGGAGCCACACATGCACAGTTTGGGAATAGGCCTGGAAATTTCTCAAGCTTTTTTCTCCCTGTAATCTCTCTGATTGTTCTTGATTCTTTAGGACTCCCCTTTATGGTTCTGTGGGCAGAATGTTAGGGCTTTATTTATCCTGCTCTGTCATGTACTTTCTATAATGAATCCTGCCTGGGGGCCAAGTACTGGAGGACAAAGAGAATAAAACTAACGGGACGGTGGTGGTCTACCCCACTCTTTTAGGAGAAGAAGAGCCTCCTTCTATGAGATTTCAGCTTCTGTGGGTTCTCACTGAGGCTCTGCTGCTGCTGTCACAGTGGGATAGTAGGATTGCTTGGCGGGTTGGGGAATGAGAATGGAGGAAAGAAAAATGAAGATTTCCTCAACTCCATCTGAGTGTTAGAGACCCACTCCCCAAACCAGAACTTGAAAGCTTCTCCTGGAGCTCTCTCCATCCTCATCAATGTCCACTTCTGGGTTTGGGGTCTGTGCTGAGCCTAGACTAGGAAATACTGGAGGAAAATAAAATAACAAGTTCCTCTCTGGTTCACTGGGACATTGAATTCTGGTCTTCTTCCTCCACTTGACTGCTGTTTGCTCTTCGGCCCCACAGAAGTGCTCCGTGCATCCTGCGCAGGGCTTAGAGTTGCTTTTAGGGGGAGAGGCAAGGTGGAGTGGGCTTACTCTCTTGTCCTTGGAGCTTGGCTTGTACGCAGATTTGTGTGATGTCAAAGTCTGCTTGGTTCTCTGGGACCCTTTGCCTCTTGGATATTCCCAGCGCAGCCCTGGGATGTAGCATCTCCATTCAGAGGTCCAGAGGCATTCCCAATGGAATTGTCTTAAACCACCAAGGGCAACCATCAAGGCATCTGCCATATTAAAAAGCTGAAGTCCCCACTTGCCAGTAGTAACACTAGACAGAAAACATAGCTCCTGCCCCCAAAGTTCACTCATGGAGGATCAGAAGCTTTAGCTAAAGTCATATAGACTTAAGCGCTTATGAAGCAAAAGTGTAGGACAAGTCACCTCGCCTCTGCCCACGTGACATTGTAGCAGGCCCAGCATTGATGGCATAGAAGGAATGTCTTCCCCGGTCTCAGACTTTCTCCTGGCTGCTCAACTGTGGTCCACTGTATTGTTTTCTCACAGTTACTCATTCCCTCCCGGGGATGCAGCAGTGTCCCTGGGGTGCCACAACCAAGACCCACAGCTGGGCAGCTTGGACAATAGTAATTTGTTCTCTCACAGTTCTAGAAGCTTGAAGTCCAAGGTGAAGGGGTCAGCAGAGTTGGTTTTTTTCTGAGGACTCTGAGAGAGTATCTGTTCCATGTCTCTGCTCTAGATTCTGATGACTTCCCAGCCATCTTTGGCATTCCTTGGCTTATAGATTCAGCACCTCGTCTCTGCTCCCATCTTTACCAGCTTTCTCCCTGTTTGTGTGTGTGTCCGAATTTCCCCCTTTTACAAGGACATCACTCATATTGGTGTCCTACTTCAGAATGACCTCATCCTTACTCAGCCAATTACATCTGCAATGGTCTTATTTCTAAATTCGGTCACATCCGGAGGTTCTTGGGGTTAGCACTTCAACATAGAGGGGCTTTGGGGGGACACAATTCATGTGTCCCATGACACCTCCTCCTCCTCACCACTCTCACTTGCAGGCAGAGTGCAGTTTCTTGCCACGTTTGACACTGGGCCTGGCCATGGGGGTTGCTTTGACCAAAGGATGTAAACGGACATGAGACGGCCCATTACAGGCAGAAGCTTTAAGTGCGTGCACCGGTTTGGCTCTCTGCCTCTTGCTCCTACTCTTCACCATGAAAAAAGTAGGCCCAGGTTTGGGGTATTCCTTGAGTCTGGGTTCTAGATAAAAAGACATGTGGAACTCTGCAGAGCCCGACAGAGCCCAGCAGAACCCAGCAGAACCCAGCAGAGCCACTACCAATTTATAGCCCTTGTGTAAAACGAGAAAGAAATAACTGCTTCTGTTGTAAGCCTCTGAGATATTGGGATGTTTGTTACTGCAACAGAAGCTGACTATTACACTAATTTACAGCATAATTAATGGCCGGAGGGAACCACAGATACTAGCTGGAAGCTGACATGACAAAATTACTTAAAAACTCCATCACACACCATGAAAAGATTCCATTATTTTAAAATGCTATTATTACTAATAAGAGCTTAACGGCATCGACTTTACATAATTTAATTAGAGACCCACATGGATGTAGCCATGTGAAACCTGACTTAACTAATGTCTATGAGTTATTCAGAGACGTTTCTGTTACGCGATGCAAGAGATCAGGGACAGCGTGTTCTGCAAAGCACCTTGGCAAAGGCTCTGGGGCAGGGGGTGCCCGAGGAACAAGTGGGGTGCAGCTGGGATCATGCCAGGGGTTTGGGACATAAGCAGACCGAGGCCTTGGTCTTGTCCAGGAACCTGAGCTATGACTCCTTCCCTCGTGTCCTCTCTTGTGACTGCCAGCTCTTTGGAACCCCACTCATCCTTCCCGAGTGCCGGGGCAGTTTAGCTCTGGGGTGATTCAAACCTAAAGGGAGTTCATCTTCCAGCTCTTTGCCTCCAGGGCTGCACTGGGAAGCCAGGCCTTGGGCCTCCAGTGGAGAGAACCATGCAGAGGGTCTTTATCTGGATAGCGTGATGGACAGGAGGGTTTCCCCTGCCGGGTCCCAGGGGTGCCTGGTGCACCCCACAGGCACTCCCTAAAGGTTTGGTGGGTGAGTAAAATCACCGCCTGCACCTGCGTCGTGCCCTTGGGTTCACAAAGCACAGACGACGGCTCTTGCTGGTCTCCGAAGCCCCGGGGGTGCGAGGGAGGCCCCAGGACCCCCATTTCACAGTGGGAGTGGCAGAGAAAGGGACTGAGGCTAAATGGCTGTTTAGTTGGGACACTAGGATTTGAACTCAGGTCTGTCTGCCTCTGAAGTCATTCTGACTGTTAGGTATGAGGTGAGTAGATGGAGAGATTTTGGGGGTACCCCAAGGCCCTCCTGCCCAAAGACTCTCCCCACTGGCTCAGGGGGTTCCTCAGATCACACACAGCTTACTTCTTAGATTAACACATTGGACGACACTTCAATTGAGCAATAATTCCTAGTCTACCTTGGCCCTGCATTTACATTTTAGGAAGGTGTGTTGGTAGGACTACATGGTTCCCAACTCTGAGAGGTTAAGGTGAAAAGTAGGAGGGTTTTTCTGGGGGAGGGAGGGCCAGTGGTGGGGGCTTCCTTCCCAGAAGGACCGGGCTCTGCCCCAGGTTCTGTATAAACAGGACAGAGGAGAAGGGGGTGGGAGAGAGGGCGAGGGAGGAGAGGCTGGTCCTGCAGAGGAAGGAGGCTGAGAGGGGCTGAGCGGGTGGGAACTGTTAGTCTGTGAAGAACCAGAGGAGGAAAGAGCCAGTCCGAGGTCGGCTAGAAACCCCTGACCTGTTCTCAGGTGTCAGCACACCTCTGCATCCCAGGAAGGCGGTCGGGGCTGCACAGCACTGGACCCTGGCACCCTCTCCCACAAGAGAGGGCGGCACCTGGCTGCCTCTAAACCTGGCTGCCAGGCCTCTGCTGCCTCAGCCCCTGAGCCGCACCTGGCTTCGCTGTCCAGACGGGAGCCCTGGGGTGGGCTGTGCGACCTGTGAAGGAGCCAGGCTGAGTTATTTCAGGAGCTGGCAGGAGTTTCCAGTGTCTTGGTCACCAGATGGTCTTGAAATTGCTGATCAAAACTGTCAGATTAAGTCCTGGCCTCAGAGGGGACAGTTAATTAAGTGGAAGGACCAGAGACTTCGAAGTTCACTTTACCTGGTGGAGCAAGGCTGTGGCTGAGCCGGGGGTGTAGGAGGACGGCCCCCCCACCCGGCTCCCTGCTCTCCGCTCTGCCGATTTCTCAGGATGCTCTGGGGCCCCTCCCATTAGGCCCATTCCCAGATGTCTGACCTTGACCCTGGTGTTGTGGTTCTCAGGGTGGATTGTAGAATGAGTTTTCTTGCTCTGATTCCGGGGGGAGGTGGCAGTCGAGGGCTGGGGGGAAGGACGTCTGCGTCCCCTCACCCAGGCCCATTCCCTGTGCCAGAAGCTCTCCACCCACGGGAAGGACATAAGGAGTAAGGAATGGCTCTCCGCCCCGCGCAGTGGCCGGAGTGAGGTGCTGAGCGGGGGTCGCGACGGCGGCCCCGAGCGGCCTCAGAACTGACTTCTGAAGGAGGATGGGGGACTCGTCTCGAGGAGCAAAGAGATGCAAGCCCCTCCCCCTGCAGAAAAGCAAAGTCCGAATGCAGCCCATGTAGTGGAGCTGGGCCACAACACCAGAGGGAAGCAGTGAGCTGGGGCGCGGCCTCCGCGGAAGGCTTGCCTCCTGGGTCTCGGCCCCCAGGGAGTGTAGACCAGACGGAGCCTCCCTGGAGACAGATGTGTCCTTCACGATGGCTCTCCCGCCCTCAGTGAGGGCCGCGCATACGGGGATGCGGGCTGCATGGGTCTTGACACTGTTTGAATGAGGAAGCCTCAGAAGACCCGATGGCCTGCATGGCGCCCCCGCCCTCCGCTGTGTGACGCTGTGGCCCCAGCTCAGCAGAGGGGCCTTCAGTGTCGAGGGGCCCCCGGGCATCCCGGAGGAGGGCACTGTTGGGGAGACGGCAGGGGCCTTGCAGCGCTCTGCTTGGGAGGCACAGTGCAGCCTTGGAAGCTGAGGGTGTATGAGTTTTCTGGGGCTGCTGTTAACAGAACACCACAAACGGGGGGCGGGGGGGAGGTTGTTAAAATAACAGAAATGTGCTCTCTCCCAGCTCGGAGGCCGGGGCTCTGGGATGGAGGTGTGGGCACGGCTGGTTCCCTCGGGGCCTCCTTCCCAGCTCCCGGCGCTGCGGGCGGTCCTGGGCACCCGGGCTTGTCCATGCCACCGTCATCACTTTGCCTTCTTCTCCATGTGGATCTGTGTGTCAGCGTCCAAACCTCCCCCACTTCTTCTTTTATTAGCTCTTATTTTTTATTGAAGTGTAGTCAATTTACAGTATCAGTCTCACGTGCACAGCGAAGCGATTTGGTTGTACATATACATCCACGCACACGTACGCTTGCAGTTTCTTTTCCACTACGGCTCATTATAAGAAACTAAACACCGTTCCCTGTGCTGTCTTTGTTGTTCTTGTTCTTTATCTATTTCATATGTGATGAGGTGAGTCTGTTAATCCCAAACTCCCGACCTACCCCTCCCGCCCCCAAACCTCCGCTTTCCCTTGAGGATGCCAGTCACAGTTCTCGGGTCCGCACTGACCAACACGACCTCGGTGTCGACTTGACTGTGTCTACAGAGGCCTAACTTCCCAAATAAGGTCACATTCTGAGGTTCTGGTGGCCGTGATTTGGGGGGACATGGTTCAGCTCAGGACAGGGAGTGAGAAACAGGGGCTCAGGATGCAGCCGTGAATACAGCTGTCTCCTACTTGATGTGTCCCTGAGCCCGATCGTGGGGCCTGGGGTCAGAGACGTCCTTCGGGGGCCTCTCTGTGACGGGGGCGGTCCCCAAGCCGCAGCTCAGTCTGCGGGCCTGGAGGTGACTGCGGCTGGTGGGGACGGAACTCAGCCTTTCCACAAGGAGGGCACCAGCTGCGCCGGTCCTCCCACATCAGAATGAGTTTGGATCATCCCATCGGCTCTTTGAAGTGTCTCAGGAAAGCTCGATGAGTCGTTCTCCAAGCAAAGAGGCCCTCGCCGGAAAACCCCACTCGAGCGGCACAGCCCGCCACTCTGGCTTTTATGATCCAGGTTAGGTTCTTGAACCTCAGAATACACATCAATGCATCGCAGGGAAGCATGGCCCGGGAGGGGATGCTCGGCCGGCAGCCTTTCAAGCAGCTCTCACTGTTTTAGACACTTAACGAGGCTTCGGTGGCAGGAGGGCCCTCGGCGAGGCGTGAGGCGGACTGACGGCGCCGATGGCAGGCACGGTGGAGAGGAGCGGCTCCGACTCTGAGTCAAGTTGGTGTCTGGACCCACGCGCCTCACGGGGGCCGGCTTTCCTCTTCCTCAACGGAGCGTGTGTCTCTGGGAGGTGTGGGCCAGTCTGTTTGGACAGAACTAAAGGGTCTGAAATCAAACCTCCTAACTGTGAGATTAAAACATCATGGTGCTCCCGAGTCAACTCCGAGGCAGCACCGAACGTGCTTGGAGCTCGGCGGAGGCGGGAGGGAAAGCAGAGCTGGGCGCACGGAGGAGCGTTTACAGGGCTGTTGGCTCCCCGAGGATGAACCGCAGGGTCCTGTGCCCTTGGAGATGTCTCAGGGCGTGGAGGGAGCTGGAAGAGGGGGCAGGAGCAGGCGTGAGTGTGGGAGGGCTCCAGTGTGTGCGTGCCTGTGTGTGCACATGCATGTATGCATGTGTTTGTGCTGCGCTCGCACATGTGTGTATGCATGTATATGCATGTATATGCATGTGCACGTGTGTGCATGTGTTGCCTGCGCACGTGCAGGTGTACACATATGTGCACTATATGTGTGCATGTATGTGCGTGTGCATGAGCATGTATGTGTGTGCATGTATTCATGTGTGTGCATATGTGTGTGTGTGTGAAGGCTTCCCCAGAACTAGCCAGCTGGGTGCCCGAGAATTTGACTCAGTTTTGACCCTTCACACGGAGAGAGAGTCGGGTCCCACAGGTTAAGGGCTCAGTCCCTCAGGACCGCCCTACGCTTCAGACACCCATGTGAAAGCCAGGTTGTTACCTGTGCTCTGACCTGCAGCTACAAGCCAGAGGCTCCCATGACCCCCTCCACAGATTTGATTAATTTGCCGGAATGGCTCACAGAACTCAGGAAAACCCGTTGACTCACTTGATCTCTGAATTATTACAAAAAGGATATTAAAGGATATGAATCAGTCTCCAGGTGAAGAGACACACAGGACGGGGCCCCAAACACAGGAGGAGTTGGGGGCCTGGCACCACGGCACATGGAAGCCTTCTGGTTCCCCAACCTGGAAGCTCTCAAAAAAGGGTGAAAAGCTGTCCTTTTGGGTTTTTATGGGGGCTGCATCACATAGTCACGACTGACTACATCACTGGCCAATAGGATTGATTCAACCTCCAGCCCCCCTCGCACCCCCCACCCGAGATGGGAGGGAGGGACTGAGAGCTCTCAGCCTTCAATCACAGGGTAGGGTCTCCACTCTGAGGTGGGACCCAAAGTCACCTTCCCTGAAGAGTTTTCAGGGACAGAAGACAAGAGACTAACTATTATCTGTTTGCTCTTATCACTCAAGAAATTTCAAGGTTGTGGGGAGCTGTGAGCCAGGAACTGTGGATGAACAGCACATATGTATGGGAAATGTATATTTTCCCCTATAACTCACACTATCGCAGTGAGCTAGGCAGAGCGGCTGCGCTCAATCCCTGGTTTGGAGACGCACGTTTCAGACAGTCCTTGGCAGCCCCGTGGGAGGCGTATCCAGCACTCATGCACCATTTCAAGTCTGATGCAGTGAATTACTGTTCTCCCAGAGCAGACTCCCCTGGAATGCTTTGGAAGTTGACGCCAGCTTCTCATACTGAGGATGACTCGGAGGACTTCAGTTCTGTCTCCTCGGGGGGGGGGGGGAGGTGGCTCACGAGAGCTCTGGATGGCAAGGACCCAGGTGAAAGGACCCGGCTTCAGAAGCCAGCTCTGCCCTCCCTAATTAGCTGGGTGACTTTGGGCAAATCACTTAACCTGTCTGAGACCCAGATCTGTCATCTGTAAAATGTAGGCAGTGACACCAGCTGCTCTCCGAGCTCTGGGTCTCGAGGCTCATGTGAGGCAGCGGGCAAGTGCAGCTGGGAACCTGCAAGGTCCACGGGAGCGCGCCCTGTGGCTTCTGTGCCTCCTTCGTGACAAATGGTCCGCGTGTCGGAGGGAGTGTCAGCTCTTCAGCAATGACGGGGAAGAGGCAGCCAAGCCTCCGCTGCAAACCCCAGCGGGAGACTGGACCAGAGCAAAGCGCTGACTTCAGGTAAAGGCTGGGCGGTCACGGCTTGGGTCTCTGTTTGCTGAGCTCCCGGGAGGTGTCCCATGAATTTCACGTAACAAACACCTGCGGAAGGCCACCCCTGCACCAGGCTCCGGGCATCAGCACTCAGTGGGATGGGCGCCCGGTCTGGCGTCGTGGGTCTTCACAGTGCACACGGATAGAGCACCTGCTCTGTGCCGAGCAGGGGTGGCCCCGTTCAGCCTCAGAGGCCTCTGCTCAGTGGCCGCTGCTGGAATTGTCCTCGTTGTGGTAACTGGACAGAGCATCGTATGTCTCTGCTCAAACAAAGGTGCTAAAGAATCAGATTTCCAGAAGGAGCTCTGGAGAAGGGCTGCCCTCTGCAGGAAGGGAGAGGGTGAGGTGGGGGTCAGCCTTGAGCAGCCCAAGCCGCTTACCGGTGGCCTTTCCTGGGCCTGATGAAATCTCCCCTGGCCACGGCCTCCACCACCTCGCTTCTGAGCCAAAGAGCTTCCAGGCTGGGGTAGAGCACTGCTGATTCTTCAGCTCTCTGTCTGGGAAGGGGGAGATGGAGACCAGGAGCTGGAGGCCGCTTGCTGCTGCTCCTGCTGTGGCCAAGGGCCCCACGTGAGTCCTGGACACTGGCACCGCTGGCCCTGGGGGCTGGATCAGGGATTCCGGCAGCTGCCTGAGCCTCGGGCGCGTGGGGGAGGAAGGGGAGGGGGAAGGGCAGCCTCTGCTTATGCCCTTTGCCCCCACCCTCAAAGCAGGCTCTGAGACACCACTGCCCGGCTTGTTCCCAAGACCTGGGACCTGCTGTGACCTTGGGTGTCCTGAAGGTCTGATGACTGTGGACTCAGCAGGTCTTCAAGGGCCTGGCTGGGCCACTGCTGACCAGGCTGTAACCAAGAGCCTTGTGAAGGTGACTTCGGAGGAAGAAATGGAGACCGCTTGTCTGCCTGTGCCCACCGGCATCCGTGTCGTTCGGGGGTCCGTGGGCTGCGTGTGCGGGTTCTCAGAGGCTGGGACGCATCTCCAAGTTCAGGAGAGGCCACGGTGGCCAGGACCGCCCGAGTACCCCTAAATCTTCATAAAATTACAAGCATCAACCCTACATCATGCCAGGAAGATAATGTAATTCCTGGGTCACAGTTTCCCGCTTGAGCTGTGACGTCTGTGGGCAGGACCTGGTCCAGTGCTTTCGGCCATTTCTTATTCAGCGCCTGGCACTTAGGAGACCCTGCAAGGGGAGAGGTCAGGTGTCCCCAGTGTGGAGGGTGGGCACCACGCAAGCAATTAAAAATGCGATGCAGTCAAGTGCTCGGGGGAAACACTGGCTCATACGGAGCTGAGCAGTTTCCGCTCTTGTAGTTTTCTCTCTCCCGGAGTTTTACGGCTGAGAGCACACAGCATTTCCCTGACTTGTTTGACTGAAGAATCCACTTCTTTTTCCTGTTTTTAAAAAATGGAGGTGAAATATACATAACATAAAATTTACCATTTTAAACATTTTTAAGTGTAAAATTCTGTGGCATTAAGTACATGCACAATGTTGTGCAACTATCACCATCGTCCGTTTCCAGAGCTTTTTTATTTTCCCAAACGTACACTCTGTCCCATAAGCACAAGCCCTTCCTCCGCCCCCCGCCCCGTGCCCATCCCCGGCTCTCGCACCTTTACTTTCTGTCTCTATGCATCTGAAGACCCCAAGGACCTCATCTAAGTGGAATCACACACTGTTTGTCCTTTTGTGTTGGCTTATTTCATTCAGCATGTTTTCAGGGTTCATCCGTGTTGCATCACGTGTCAGAGTTTCATTTCTGTTTGAGGCTAATACGCCATTGTATGGATGGGTTACAGTTTGTCCGTTTAATTCATTTGCTGATGGACACGGGTCCCACCCCCATTTAGCTATTGTGAGTCGTGCTGCTGTGAACACGGGTGTGCGAATCTCTCTTTGAGACACTGCTTTCATGTCTGGGTGCACACGCGGACACGGAATTGCTGAATGACATTGTAACGCTTGGCGTAACTTTTCGAGGCATCGCTACCCTGTCTCCAACGAGGCTGCACCAGTTTGGATTCCCACCAGCAGCGCACAGGGTTGCAGTCTCTCCTCACTCTCAGCAGCACCGTCCCTGCTTCTCCGTTAGGAGCCGTCCTGACGGGTGTGAGGTGGCACCTCGCCGTCGGTCTGATTTGCGTTTCCCTGGTGGTGGGAGACGTGGACCCTCTTTCCATGTGCTTGTTGGCCCTGTGTGCGTATGCCTTCTTTGGAGAAGTATCTGTTGGTGTCCTTTGTCCTTTTTTGAATCGAGTTGTTTGCTTTTATGTTGTTGAGATTTAGGAGTTTTAAAAAAACTTATGCCAGATAACAGTCCTTAATCAGATACCTGATTTGCCAGTATTTTCTCCCATCCTGTGGGTTGTCTTTGCTTTCTCTTAGTGTCCTTTGATGCACACAATCTGTAATTTTGAGGAACTGACTCTTAGAAGATGTTCATGTAGTCAACAGATTGAGAAACTCTGGTCTTGTGAAGCCCCCTTTTGTGTTTTGTTTATTCGTTCAACAAATGTTCACTGAATTCCTGCCGAGGGGCAGGTGTGCCCTAGGGACTCAGTTGTGAAGCACAAGGACGTGGTTCTTCAAGGAGGGGACGGAGGGCCAGCAGCACGCACACAGCGCAGTCAGGCTGTGATCACTGCGGCACAGGAAACACATCCTGGGGAGGGGGCAAAGCAGTGGCGGGTGGGGGGTGCTCGGTGGGCTCCCAGAGGCGTCCTCCCCAAGACTGGACACTTGGGTGGGGCCCTAATAGTGGGAAGGAGCCGTGTGGAAGCATCTGGGGTGCTCCTGGCGGGGGGAGGGTGGGTGCAAAGACTCTGAGGTGGGAGGGTGAAGGTCATTTGGGGTGAGGAGGGGGGCCAGGCCGGTGTGTTGAGGGTCTTTGGTGCCGGGTTAGGGGCTGGGGTTTTATTTGGGGTGTGTCAGGAAGCCGCTGTGGGGTTTTGAACAGGGAATTACATGATCTGAATCCTGTTTTAAAGCCCCTCTTGGCTGTTCATCCCCTGTCCCCCCACTTCTTTTTCTTTTTTTCTGGGGATTAGTCTTTTTTATTTTATGTTAATTTTTTGGAGAGGATAATTTGGTTTATTCATTTATTTATTTTAATGGAGGTACTGGGGATTGAACCCAGGACCTCACGCATGCTGAGCATGTGCTCTGCCACTGAGCTCTGGCCCCCTTCCTGTCCCCTCATTTCTGAAAGGGGTTGACCTTGACCCTGCTCCCCCATCGGTTCTCAGGTGTGTGGGGGAGGGGAGATGGCCATCCTTTTAGTCACAGGTCACCATCCAGACCTCCCCAGAGAGCCTGCCCGTGTGCTGCGTGCAGTGACTGGTGGGGATTTGCTGTTGTCTGTGTGGGAGGAGACGGGAGGGAACCCTGGGGACCAGAGGCCAGCGGTGGAGAGACTGTGGTCACTTCCACAGGGGACTGCACCTCCCTGCCTCCCTGCAGTAAGTTACAGGCCACGGGGCTGAGTCTGGCTGATGGGACGTAGATGTGGCTGGAAGGGGTCCTGAGACAGGCACAGGTACAGGGGCCATGCTGGGATCACTGCCCATTCTGAATTATGCTTTTATTTTCAAGAAGCAGACTTCACTGTGCTAAGCCATGGGACACCTTGGCACTGTTTGTTACAGCAGCTGGTGAGTGTTACCCTGACTAATGCATCTCCCGCTCCCTGCTTTTCAGACGTGACAAAGGGAGTGAAGGAAGATGAAGGCATTTGTCCAAATACCCCCAAAACAGAAAAGAGACCTGGCTCAGTGACGCCTGTGGCTGGGGACGGGGGAAGGGCACTTGGGGTTGGCCTTGGCTTACCCATTTCTCACAGTGTCTCTTTAGTTAAATCTGGAAGAAGTTCATAAAATCATGCTAAGAGGAAAGGAAAAAGACCCCCCCCAATCCTTTTGGGGGAGCAGATAGTAACAGACACATGGCCAGGGGTGCCACCTGAAGGCACAGCCCCTTTGTTCTGGTGGCAATAATCATTCTTTCTGCACTGCCGGACTGGATGCCAGCTCCTGAAGTCCAGGCCCAGGGCAGAAGGCGGCCCTGCCCAGCGCCCCGTCCGCACGGACCTGGGACGGCTCTTCTGTAGCATCTCAGACTGGGAAATCTTTCATCGCCTACTTACTGCTCTGTCAGTCACGCCTAATTGTGATTATTCCACCCCAATTAAATGCCACTTACACGACAATGTAGCTAGTGAGTCCAATATTCTTAATTATTTCTCAAAAATTTAAAAGACACATCGATCATTACTGAGTGGTTTCAATGAAATCTCAGTTAGCAGCCCAGGCCTGGGGAGGCAGAAGGTCACCGGGCCATCCGTCCCCAGTGGGCTGTGCGACTCTGGGAGACCCTGGGTGGGTCTGCAGGAGTGTGGCTCCTTCTCCCAGCTCGGTGCAGGAGGAAAGGGTCCAGAAGATGCCCACTGATCTCGCTGGAGGCTGTGGTTTGAGGCTCTCTGACTGTCCCACCCAAGGGGGGGCTGCGCAAGGGGCAGCGTCCCTTTCTCTGGTTCGTCTGGCCACGCGTGTGGCGCCCACCGTAGTCGTGACAGTCGGCCCCAGACAGACACAAGGACGAAGCAGGGTCCTGTCCCTCGTGGGGAACTCAGGCTGGTCAGAGCTGGATGTGGGAACCCACGTGGGAAGCCAATCAAAGAGATCCTTCGCACTCTTCAGAGAGGCTCCCAAAGAGCTTCTAACTACATGGCTGCATCTGTGCATATTTACCTTATTAAGGCTGAAAACGAAGGAATTTAACAATGACATATTTATTATTTTGAAAACAATAATAAGCTCCATTACTTGTTAACATAAATGACGTATTTTAAGAAAGCGAATTGCTTTTCCCCCCTCCACCTCCGCCATGAGAAGTGTGGCCTTGGATTACCGTTCAGCAAACCTTTAAAGTTCGGCTTAATAGAAGACAGCGGAATTCTGAGAGCTGCTTCTGTGTTCAAACTGTCTCGTGTCATTTTGTTTAAAATGCAGGCACCCCTAGGAGACAGGGCGGGGTCTGTTCCAGAACACGGCAGCGAAGCCAGTATCCCGACCGAGCAAGTCACGCGAGCTGCGTGCTTTCGCAGCACCTGTAAGAGCCACGTCTGCTCCGTACTGCAGTCTGTTAGGTGTGCGATAGTGTTATGTCAGTGAACATGCCTTAATTAGGTAATTTATTGCTAAAAAAAATGTTAACCATCATCTGAGCCCTCAGTGAGTCATGATCCTTTTGCTGGTGAAGGGTCTTGTCTCGACGCTGGTGGCAGCCGGCTGGTCAGGATGGTGGTCGTGAAGGCTGGGCTGGCGGGGGCAATTTCTTAAAATGAAGTGAAAGGGAAGTCTGCTGCCTCAGTGGACCCTGCGTCTCATGGATGGCGTCTCTGCAGTGTGCGGCGCTGTCTGACAGCATGGCACCCACAGTAGTGCTTCCTCCAGAGCTGGAGTCCATCCTCTCAAACCCTGCCTCTGACGCCCCCTGAGGTTGTGCAATGCTCTAAAGCCTTTGTCCTCACGTCAACTGTTGCAGCATCTCCACCAGGTGCAGATTCCGTCTCAAGAAACCACCTCTCTCCTCGTCCACGAGAAGCCACTCCTCATCCGTTCGAGTTTCATCCTGAGACGCAGCAATGCAGCCCCATCTTCAGGCTCTGCTTCCAGTTTTTCTTCTCTTGCTGTTTCCACCATGTCTGCCGTGACTTCCTCCACCCAAGTCTTGAGCCAAGTCACCCATGAGGGTTGGAGTCCCTTCCTTCCAAACTCCTGTTCATGTTGACATTTGGACCTCTTCCCATGAATCGTGAGTGTTTCTAACGTCACCTAGAATGGTGAGTCCTTTCCAGAAGGCCTTCAAATTACTCTGCCCATCGGAGGAGTCAGTGTCAGCTGTAACCCTACAAAATGTGTTTCTTAAGTAACGAGGCTTGAAAGGCAAAATGGCTCGTTGATCCGAGGGCTGCGGACGGGGCATTGCGTTAGAACAGCCGTGACCTCATCAGGCGCTGGGGTGACCAGGCGCCTTGTCAACGAGGAGGAATAGTTTGAAAGGGATCTTTTTTTTTTTTTATCGGAGCAGGTGGTCTGGACAGTGGGCTAAGACACTCAGTAAGCCCCGTGGCAAACAGGCGCGGCCGTCCAGGCCTTGCTGTCCACGTGCGGAGCTCAGGTGGAGGAAACCTAGCGTCATCCAGAAGGGCCCGGGGTTTTCAGACGGTCAGTGATCACCGGCTTCCGCTCCAAGTCGCCAGCTGCCCGAGCCCCTAACAGAGAGCCAGCCTGTCCCGTGACGCTGTGAAGCCAGGCGTTGACTCCTCTCCAGCCGTGAGAGTCCGAGTGGGCATCTTCCTCCAACGTAAGGCTGTTCCGTCCACACTGATGGTCTGTGTGTGCTGCAGCCACCTTCATGAATGATCTGGGCTGCATCTTCTGGAGAACTTGCTCCGGCTTCTGATCAGCGCCCGCTGCCTCACCTTGCACTTTTGCGTCACGGAGACTGCCTCTCTCCTTCAGCCTCACGGACCAGCCTCTGCCGCTTCCGCAGCTTCCTTGCCCCCTCAGCCTCCACAGAACTGAAGAGGGTTAGAACCTTGCTCCGGACGAGGCTTTGGCTTCAGGGGCTGTTGTGGCTGGTTTGAGCTTCGGTCCAGGCCACTCCGACTGCCCGCCTGTCAGCAACGAGGCTGTTCCGCTCTCTCACCTTCCGGGCCCTCGCTGGAGAAGCACTTTTAATGTCCTTCAAGGACTTTCCTTTGCAGTCACGACTTGGCTGTTTGGAGCAAGAGGCCTGGCTTTGAGCCCGTCTCGGCTTCAACGTGCCTTCCTCGCTGAGCTTAACCATTTTCAGCTTTTGATTTAAAGTGGGAGACGTGCGGCTCCCTTTCCCATGAACACTCAGCGGCGGCTGAGGGTGATAACTGGCCTAGTTGCTGTGTCTCAGGGAACAGGGAGGGTGGGGGAGCGGGAGGGAGATGGGGGACAGCTGGTCAGTGGGGCAGGCGGAACACACAAGTCATCATATAGGGACATGGTTCATGACGCCCCGGGCAGTTACGACAGCAACGTCAAAGCCTGCGGCTCACAGGTCACCACACTATATGTATACAACATATGAATAGCACGTGATACAGTAATGAAAAAGTTTGAAATGTTGCGAGAATTAGCGAAACGAGACACAGAGATGTGAAGTGAGCAAACGCAGTTGGAAAAATGGTGCCGATAGACACAGGGTTGCCAGGGACCTTCAGTCTGCAGAAAACTCGTTATCGTCAAAGTGCAGTAAAACCAAGTCTGTCTGTGTGTGAGGAGGACGTGGCCTCCCACGGGTCTGTGGTTGGAAGACAGAAGCTTTCCCTGATAATCTGCAGACACCCTCCAAGGAACCGTAGACATTCTGCTTTGCTATTAAACCGTAGGTCAACCTACGGTGGAATTCTTTTAAAGCTTAGTTTCAACGTGGAATCAGAAAACCATCCTGACAACTTTCCTTTCCTGTGGCACCAAAAGCCATTCTTTAAACAGCTCCTCCACCTGTGGGTGATGCCCCCACGTGGCACACTGGTTTGCTGGAAAATACCACTTCACTGTTTTTTTTTTTTTCTCACGTCTTCCAAGTGTCAACGCATTTCCTTATTTGAGAAATCACACTCGTTAATATTACTACTTACTTCATCTGAAGAGCCTTTAAGTCTTTGAAAGCTGTCAGGCTCCCGGGGGTGGAGACAGGTTTTCCAAAATCCTCATTCTTGCTTGAAAGCCCCAATTTTAGTCTTGGAAACAGATAGTCTCCGCCGTTTCCCTTGGAGTGACAGGCTCACTTCATGTATTTTGAGAGCTCATCTGCCAAGCGTTCAAGTCTGAGTGAGCACCGTCCCCTCTCAGCTGTCCTCCCAGGCAAGCACACTTCCGTGAAAAAGTGGCCCGCTCAGCTCAGGACTCGAGCAGCTTTTCTCGAGACAAACGGCCCACTTTGGGTTTGAAGCGGGCTGTTTCAGGCGTAGTTCCCATTTAATCAGAGGAGATAAAAAAAATCTGGGTTGGGACTCAATCACATGGCCGGTGTCTCCTGCCCCATCGAGGCCAGGCTGTGCTGTTGGAGAGGAGTCCGCAGTCCCCGGAAGCACATGCACTTGGCGGGAGGGGGCGGGGCCTGTTCCATGTGGTCACTCAGAGACCCAGGCTGGGCTTCAGCTCCGGGGACCTGTGGCCTTCTGTTTTGCTCCTGATGGAAGGTTTCTTGTGGGACGTTAGGCGCCCCGCGTCTGTGTTCCTTTGCTCGTGGCCCATCAGAAGAGCATGGAAGGAGAGGAGACATGTGGAGACCCCGTGGTCTGGACCACTTGTGTCTGCCTGAAATACTGCCCTAGACGACCTCCTAGGCCTTCCTGCTGGAGGCTGGCTCTTGGTCCTCCCTCCTAGAGCGGCCCAGCTTCCTCCGAGTTTGAGCCCCTCCCTGAATCCTGCTCTCAGCGGCTGCTGACTGTTCATCCTCAATAGTTCCGTGCCTGTCAATAGATGACTGGATAAAGAAGCTGTGGTGCTTATATACAATGGAATACTACTCAGCCATAAAAAAGAATGAAACGCTGCCACTTACAGCAACATGGACGGACCTGGAGGGCATGATGCTGAGTGAAATAGGTCAGACAGAGGAAGACAAATACTGTGTGATATCACTTATATGTGGAATCTAAAAAACACAATAAACTAGCGAATATAACAGAAAAGAAGCAGACTCACAGATACAGAGAACAAACGAGGGGTTGCAGAGCGGGTGGGGCGTGTAGGGGCAGGGAGAAGCAGGTGCACACTGTCAGCTGTAAAATGAGCCATGAGGGTGCACTGCACAACACAGGGACCACGGCAAGTATTTTATAATGACTGTAAGTGGAATAGAACCTTTAAACATTGCAAGTCACACCTGTATACTATGTTGTCACTAAGCATGCCTGTAACTTATACTGTGTATCAACTACACCTCAATAAAAATTTAAAAAGTAAATAAATTAAAAAAAGTCTGTGCATGAGAGAAGACTTGTCCTGTTCCAGGTCTTTGGACCAAGGGGGAACCACGTGTTCATTTACAGGAAAATTCACACACGGGGCAAATATTTCCTCTGCTTTCTATGTGAGCCACTTGACTCCCGCCCACTTCCTCCGTCCACCCAGGACAGTTAATTTTTATTTAACTTCTTTCAGTCTTTGGAACGTGTTCCCCTCCTCGTCTCCTGGGTTAGAGGTCTGTGTTCTAGCAGAAGGAATGAGTCTTCAGGTGTCGTCTCCGGGATGAAACTGGATGACTTCTCCAGATCTCTGGCAGGACGCTCAGCCAAGATGCCCACCGGTTTCTGGGCTGCTGTGCAGTGAGCCTTCCGCTTGGTGTGACCGGCGCTGACCGCACTGAGCCAGGACCGCGTCTCTTTCGTTATCCCCCCTCCCCCTTCCCTCATTCCCTCCCCGACTCTTTCAAGGACAACGACAGTCCTTCTTAAGTCCTGCTCTCCCGATGGCATCCTTAAGAGACTGCTCTTGTGGGAACACCCAGGTGCAGACGGGCAGTGGGCCTCGGCCAGCCCGCTGAGCCCACTCGGGAGCGCGACCCTGTTTTGAGGGGCCTTCCCCTCCTTTGTTTCGCGGTTTGGCTCTCCAGCAGCCTTTTTTGTCCAGCTCCATCCAGATGTGGGCTTCAGGGTTCTTGGGGATGGACCAGAGCCTCATGAATTAACTAACGGTGACCCAGGGTGGCCGCGTCCTCCACTCGGCTGAGCAAAGCCTCGGAGCTGCTGCCAGGGCATCAATTCTCATTTCACGTGGGGGAAACAGCAGGGCGCAAAGGCACGCTCGCAATTTAATGTAACTAAATGTCATTCCACGCCCCCTGTGTCGCCTCTCGATTAAAAGCCTCGGGGCTCTGGGCCAGGGGGGAGGAGGGCAGCGTAACCTGATTCATAACCCTCAGTGCTTATTTATCATAAAATCATTTACAGCTCCATAAAATGTGTTCATTTGGGCGGCCAGTGATGTATGTCTTTGATTTAGGAGCTGACATTTCTGCCCGGTGGTGGCTCAGCAGGGGCCGGGGAGGAGGCGATGAGGCTGGCTTGGAGGGCGGCGGGGCATCCCGCTTGCGTGTTCTGGGGTGTGCTTGGGCTGGTCGGCCTTTTGGGGAAGCCTGGGGCCTGTCTGTGGGCACTTGGTGGGCAGAGGGGGAGTGGATGCAGCCCTGCTTGACTTGAGGTGGGGGGTGATGGGGAATGCTGACTGCCTGGCCCTTCCGGTCCTGGGGTTCTGCACCTGAAATTCTGATTGTGATTTCCCTGAAAGTGAACTGGCTCCTTCCTGGGTGTCCATTACATGGGTGTGCTGTTTATCGAGCACCTGCTGTCTTCCAGGTTGCCCGATGTGCTGGGAGGAGGCCTGTGCAAGGCAAGCGGGGCTCCTGCCTGCAGATTCCTCCCCCAGCCCCGGATGGGCCCTACCGTCTGGGGCAGCGGGGAGGATGGGAGGAGCAGCGACCCAGCCCTCCGCCTGGCGGTGCTTCTGGGGACCCGACATCCTCCACCTCAAGTGGAGAGGATGTCAGACAGACCAGCACACAGACGGACTTGTTCACAGACTCACAGCCAGAGAAAGGGCGTGAAAGCAGGCGAGGCTTTCAGGACACAAGGAAACACCGGCTGGGGCTGTCCGGGGTGGGGGTGGGGGTACCGGAGCAGCCCCAAGAGCAAACCACGTTGTGCCCCCATGTCTGCCCCCTGGCTGCCACCCATTCTCCCACCCTCTGTACCTCTGGCTCCTGTTTCTCCCCGTAAACTTTTTTTTTTTTTTAAATTAAACTGAAAGGTGGAAAGCCGACATTCCATCTTCCTGCCGCTGCCCCACCCCCACAAAGTTTATTAAAAAATGGAACACCCAGCAAATCACTTTTATGAACAATTAAGTGCCTTCCTCGTGTGTGCATGGAGGGCGCAGCCGCCCCGTGGGCGGACCCCCAAGGCGGAGGGCCGAGCCGTACCCCTGGTAACCCCTCCCCGACCCCGTCCGCGGGCCCTGCACCTCGGGGGTGAGGTGAGTGTTTCCCTCCGTCAGTCTCAGGAGGAACGGTGGTTTACATTCTGGGCACCAAATGTTTTTATTTGCCAGTATTTTCTCCTCTCTGTACGACTGTTGGTTCGTAAGTTTTGTTATTGCAGAATATTATTTACAGATCTCAGCAGAAGGGCAAAACAGCTGGGGAGGATTTGTCTGCATCCCCCCACCTCCCTTCCAAGTCACTAAATACACTTCTCTGTTGATTCTGAAGGGACACATTCATCAGGCTCTGCCCGTGAGTGTGAGGTGGAGAAGCCCATTTCGTTCCTGTTTTCGGAACATTTCCTCTTCATTTTGCCGCCCTTAAGATGAAGCACTCTCATCGCCCATCGCCAGGCATCCAAACATCTCAGGCAGGACCCATTCGAGGTTTCCAAGAAGCTCTCAGCCCAATTTTCTGCTGCTCTGTTTGGTCTCCAGTTACGTCCAGAGATTATGAAATTATCCAAGGAGTATTTATTTAACAGAGACCGCCGTTGGAAAGCAACGTCCATCAGTGTAACACGGGAGGATCCTTTTTAAACCAAATGTCAAAGCCCGTGTTCTGACAGCATTTCCCCTGATGTTTAAATCTATTTACACACACAGCATTCAAGCGTCCCAATTCAAGTCACCCGTGTGATCAGTCAACTTCATATAATAGAATGAAGAGGTAGGAGACGGGAAGTCGGTCCCTGAGCACCCGGGATCCGTGCTCACTGGAGTCAGATGACACTTCTCTTGTATGAAGTCAGTCCCTGGGAGGGAAGTGCAGCTCCGAAAACTGCCGGCAAACAGTTCCTTCTCAAATCCAGCCACCAGTAGTCACCGGGGCAGCAGATTCACTTCCTGGGCTTTGTGTTCTCTGCGCGGAGAAGGGGGGCTGCGACCCGTTGAAATGTTGCCGCTCGGCTTCCCCTTCCGGCCTCTTCCGCTTCCTCCACCAAGAAGGATGCTGCGGCCGGGCAGCCATGGTGCCAAGATTTTGTCCCGACAGTCAGCTCCTTCCTTGATCCTGTTCCAGTCGCAGTGCGAGGATTTGGGAGGTCACCGCCTGCCTCGACCAACCTCGCTGCTGCTGGAAAAAGCCCGCAGACACTCGCTCAGAACCCAGTCTCAGCCTCAGCACCTGTCGGACCACATGCACCGTGTGCCCGCGCGCGGCCACCCCAGGTGTGCGCTGAAGGGACGGGAAAGTGCGTGGCCGGGCCCCCTGCTTCCCAAAGTATCCCGGGCGCTCACAGCCCTCTTGTATCTCCTTCCTAAAGGCAGAGCATCTTCAGGGGCTCAGCATCCCCAGTGGGGGCTGGGATTGGGTTCCTAGATGTTCACGTGCAACCAGTTCTCGTCACAAACGTCAGAGCGGGAGGGAGACGGTCACTTAGTCCGACTCGAGACGTTTCGGTCTTTGGACGTGTGCCTCCGGCGGCGCGGTGCTCAGTCACTGCAGCCCAGTGGGTTTTGGCCACGGAACCACCTTCTGCTTGTCCACATGGCGGGGGGCCGCTCGCGGCTTGCGTTCTGGGCCTTCTGCTTGACCCTGTGCGACGTGAATGTCTCTGTTTTTTTTTTTTTTACTGAAGTCTAGTCAGTTTACAATGTTGCGTCAGTTTCCAGACTCCAGCACGATGTTTCAGTCACACATACACACGCATATGTTCCTCTTCATTTTTCTTTTTCATTATAGTTTATTACAAGATATTGAATATAGTTCCCTGTGCTCTACAGTAGGACCTTGTTGTTTATCTATTTTATATATAGCAGTTAGTATCTGCAAATCCCAAACTCCCAGTTTATCCCTTCCCACCCCCTTTCCCTTCGGTAACCACAAGTTTGTTTTCTATGTCTATGAGTCTGTTTCTGTTTTGTACATAAGTTTCTGGCTGGATTTTGTGCCCCAGGAAGCAGCCTCCGTAATTTGAAACACCAGGCAATCTCTATTATTACTGTGGTTGTTGCAGTAAGGAGTGCGGGGTCACCAGGCTCTCAGTGGCCTGAGCCACACCCCCACCTTGCCCTCAGAGTCAGAGGCATGTGTGGACCAAGGCAGGCTGCATTCCAGGGCAGACATGGGGACACGGGGAAGACATGTCGTAGAGAGACAGGGGCCAGCCAGCTTCCTGTCCACAGAAGTGCAGAGGAAAGGCTGCCCGCCCTCTCTTCCTCCCCTCCTGCTTCAGCTGGTTGACTCACTCACACTCCTGCCTCCACCCTCTGACTTCCCTCCTCCTCCTTTGGCATCCTGGCCACTGCCTGCACGTCCTCCCCCACCTGCCTTCCACCTCTGCTGCCCCGGTTCTGCTCACACGTCTCTCCAGGATCTTGTCCTCACACTGGTCAAGTCTAGTCTGGTGACTGGACCTGCTGACCACGGTTCCCCTCTGGCCACCTCCTCTCAGGGTCCTGAGACCTTGCCATGACCTCCCCAGTCCCACCTCTCCCACCGACGCACCTGCTGTCCTCCTGTGACCAGCTGCTCCCTTCCCGCCGGCATTCCCTGCAGCCTGGTCCCAGAGTGACGGCGTCTCCTGGGCCTGCACTGGCTCGGCCCCCTGACCCAGCCTCCCTGGGGCTGGTCCCAGGCAGGGCTCTGCCATCCCCTGTGTGGTGATGCAGTTCCTAGTGAATGTCTGTGTCTTGTTGAGATTCCCAGTGGAGCCCTGACCCCAGAGTGATGGTGTTAGCAGGTGGGGCCTTTGGGAGTGATTAGTTCTGTGGGTGGAGCCCCCATGAGTGGGATTAGTGCCCTTGTTAAAGGGACCCCAGAAAGCCCCCTCACCCTTCCTCCTCATGAGGACACGGTGGGAAGACGGCTGCGCTGAGCCAGGAAGCAGGCGCTCACCAAACCCTGGATCTGCTGAAGCCTTGATCTTGGACTTTCTAGTCACCAGACTATGAGGAATAATTGTTGTTTAAGCTCCCCAGTCTGCAGGAATTTTGCTACCCAGCCCAAGCTGACTGAGACAGATGTTTCCTCGGCCTGCTCATCCCTTCTCCTTCTCCTCGAGTCTCAGGGCTGTGTTTCTGGTTCTGACCTCAGAGCCACACTCCCACCTCCGTACCGGACAGCTGGACTCAGAACACAGAACACTCCCAGAATCCCAGGCACCTCTCCTGCCTTTCATCCATCCTGCTGGTTTAGGCTTCTCAGGAGCCCAAGACCCCTTGTTTTCCCTCCTAAGCCTTCCCTCCCATCACCTCCTCCCAGAAAAGGAATGTTCTGGTCTCAGAGGCTCCCATGGGGGCTGACTCTGGGCAGGATGCTGGCCAGTTAGTGAGCTGGGCTGTGGTTTGAATGAGATGCCCGTTGAGTGTGTGTGTGGTGCACAGGCTGCTGTGCACCTGCTCAGCAGGTGGAAAGTTGGGAACACCCTCTTCTCTCTGCTCTCGGCAGCCTGTGCCCAGATGACACTAACCCACAACTTCCTCCAGCCCACTCACTGCAAGCCCCCCTGGGAAGAGGCCGTATTTCTTCCTGATTTCCTGCCCCTGGACCTCACGCTGCCCCCCGGCTACCACCACTCGGCATCCAGCAGATGGACACAGAAGTGCAGGGACCTCGGGCTGCGGGGCGGGAACTCGACACCCTCCAGCCTCCTCCACCTGCCCCAGAACCATCCACTGCGGCCCCCCTGCCCGCACTGGCCTGCCCTGCTTTGCAGAGTGTCCCCGAGGGGCACGGCTCCTCTCTGCTCGGCCCCGGCCAGGTGTGCTTGTCCGAGCAGCTGACGCAGGAGGTCAGCTATGTCACTCGTCCTTTGGTGAAGACTCAAAGGCAGCAGAGGAGAGGGGGAGCTTCTTGGTGGAAAAGGAGAGGTTTTGGTTGTGTCTTGGTGGGGTTGGTCCCCGGAGGAGTTGGAGGCACTGGCAAGAATGGAGGGGGGCCCCTGTGACTGGTTGGGGGCACATTTGGCTTTTTCTGGTTGGTCCTGAGTTGGAAGAGGGGACACATTTGGGGAGGCTGTTACTTACTAACCCAGTCCTGGCTGTTTTGGGACCATCGTCACAGAAGTTACTGTTTGGCCTCTTGTATTGTTACCAGAGGCGATAATCCGACTTCCTCCAAGTCTGGCCCACAGCGGCCGGCTTCCTGGGCTGGTGTGAGGATGCGAGCAGAGGCCAGCTTCTCTGCCCTGACCGGCTGCCGTCCATGTACAGGTCTCTCAATGGGAGAGTTGGAACCAAAGGTTTCTGAGGTTTTCAGGGACAAGGGTGGGAATGATTCTTTCACTGGTCCCTGACCTTCTAAAGTCACAGCGCAGACCCAGCTGTCCAGTGGAATCCTGCCTTCTGGGGGTTCAGACCTGCTGGTGCATCATCTGAGCCCGGCTTCCACCGGCTGTGGCGCCGGGCGGAAACTGTCATTGTTACCCAATTTCACAGAGTCTTCACCTCCAGCGGAAGAGTCTTTAGGGCCATACACTTAATGTGATTATTCTGAAATACTGAGAGGAGCGACTTATCCTATGAAAACACCTGCTCCCCACAGGTTACTGGACAAATAGTCCAAATCCATCTCTCCTTCTCCGCTGGACCCAAGATGCGTCGATGCTGTTTTCACAGTTCACGGTTCAGGGAAATTTGCATTCGATCCCTTTTAGAGAATATAAAGGTAGCTGTTACATAACGGGGGGGGGGGGGGGCTGGGAGAAGTGCTGATGTCACTGAAGCATTTGAAGCCATAACGACTTGAACTAAGTCCTCTGGGCTTGCCGCACCTGCTCGCTGACTCACGGGTCGGTGAGTGGGTTTGGACGGAGGTGCTGAGAACAACGCAATGGAACGTCTCAGCAGAAGGGCCCACGGGGGACTTGGCACATGTCACTCCACAAGTGATATTGGGGGGAGCCGGTGTCTCTCCTCAGCTGTCGGTGGGTATGCAAGAGGAGGTACCATCTGCTCAGGATTTCGTATCAACAATGTAATGAAACTCGTCTTCTATGTGAGCACTTGTTCTCAAAGTAAACCTTTCTCTGCTGAGCACAGACTGGGACATGATCACTGGCTCCACTGTTCTGTCTGAGGACTCCCCGTGTTGGGCGAGAGCGAGAGCGCTGGTACTCAGGCAGCCTTGGCTCGGGCCTCCTCTGCTCAGGATGCCAAGATGAGGCTCCCAGTCAGCTCGCAGGCTGCTTCCCTCAGGCACTCAGGGAAGAGGGGCCAGTTGGTGTAACCACTACAAGAATTTGTGCAAAGCTGATCAGGGAGTGGCTGCCTCAGTCTGGATCCCAGTCAGGCCAGCAGCCAGGGAGGTGGACTTGGGCTAGCTGTTAACAGATGTAAACCCCGGTTTTCTCACTTGTAATATTATCCCTACCTCATAAGGTTGCTGTGGGGCTAAAATGAGTGAATACGTGGAACTGCTTAGAACAGCATGAGCGCTTAGCAAATGCCCAGGGAATGCTGGTTTGCTGTCATTGTCATCACCACCATCACCACCACCATCACCATGATCATCACCATCACCACCACCATCTTCATCACCATCATCACCATGACCATCAGCATCATCACCATCACCACCACCATCACCATGATCATCACCATGACCATCAGCATCATCACCATCACCATGATCATCACCATCACCACGATCATCAGCAGCATCACCATCACCATGACCATCAGCATCATCACCATCACCACCACAATCATCACCACCACCATCACCATGATCATCACCATCACCTCCACCATCATCATCACCATCATCACCATGACCAGCAGCATCATCACCATCATCACCATGACCAGCAGCATCATCACCATCATCACAATGATCACCACCACCATCATCACCACCATCATCATCACCATAGTCACTATGCCATCTGCATCACCATATCACCATCATCATCATCACCATGATTAGCGTGATGTTCATGAGGTATCACCTGGCTTGGTAGTGGACACACAGAGGTTTAACCAGCCATGACTTATCATAAGATTAAAGAAGGAGTGGAAACTTGGTAAATAATGAAAGAACTACTGGTACTATTATGAGGTGCTATTACTGTTCCTACTTCACAGACAATGATGTTGAAGCACAGAGAGGCTGTGTGACCTGCCCAGCATCCCAGAGAGGAGTCAGGGCTCAGACTCAATCAAGCTCTTAGCCCTGGAAATGTTTGAGTCCTGCAAGGAGGAGGGCTCTGCAGGGCAGCTGCAGGGGG
Source organism: Camelus bactrianus (assembly GCF_048773025.1). Taxonomy (NCBI): domain Eukaryota; kingdom Metazoa; phylum Chordata; class Mammalia; order Artiodactyla; family Camelidae; genus Camelus; species Camelus bactrianus. Next base: position 77,375,948 of record NC_133551.1, on the reverse strand, counting down.
GCCTCGGGCCCCAGTGAGATGCTTCAAGGGAATGGCTCTAAGTCATTTCAACCACCGAGAGTCTATGACTTTATGGAAAATGCTTATCCATGTAAGCAATTGCAGAGTGGAGACTGAATTGTGTCAAATATTTTGAAACATGTTTGTAGACTAGTAAACAAAGATTGGAATGCTCTGGGGAAAGATGTTTCACTATTAAAAAATAACCAGTGGGATTCAATTTTCATCATGGAGATGATGTGGGTGCCTGGGCCAAGGCCCCAACCACCCAAGCTGCTCGTAAAGCAGCTCCCAGGACACACATGCAGATGCCTGATTGCTGGCAATCACATTCTAAGCCTTGTCTGAATGTTTCTCATTTGATTGTTCTCTTATTGGAGCCTTGAGAGGTGGGGCAACTTGAAGCTCCCTTTAGGGCAGCAAACCGCAGGAAAAAAGATAGAGCAATTCTTGGTCCTGATTCAAGATGAACCTCTTTCCCCTTCATTATAAAATACCTATTATCTCTCTTTATCTCTGAGCGAGCAGCGTTATTTCAATTTAACAGTGTGTGAGAAATGCACTACAATATAATAAAAGGACCAAGGGTGCACTATTTAATGTCAGGATGACAGATGCTTCAATTAGGCAGACAGGACTCTTTCTCCCCAAAATAGATAAAGATGAAATTTTTATAAGATTGTGCTGTTTGTGTTGATGGTACAGCACTGTTACAAGCTTTCATTACAATATAAATTAAAACAAAAACTCCTATTTCAATGGAAGCCAACCATCTTGCTAATAATTTTGCAGCTTAGAACCGCAATCTATGAGAATTTCCGGTCCCCTCACCTGGGAGGAGACGCCTTCAAGGACCGGAGATGGCACCCAGCTAAGAAATCTCACCCTGACGTTTACGGATCCTTTCCCAAGAGAGGCAGGAAGGAGTGACGTGAAGTTACCATTTGGCTAAAGCTTGCGGAGACATTCTTTGACGTGTGGAATTTTCTTTCCTGCTTGGTCCAGGGTTAAAGTCGTCAGACAATTGATGGCTAGAGTGGGGTCTGGTTTCGGATTCTGCTGCTTGGGTGTCTCCCTTGGTGGATGTAATCAGCCCCAGCCCCGGTTATCAGCTGGCCTGGGACCCTGGAGACAATCTGGGTAGGGAGGCGGAGGGCTACACTGTATCGTTAGTGGCCGCTGACTCATTGTGGCCGTTTCCTCAATTATCATCATTGCCAATGAAACAGTGTTACCAGCGGCAGCCACACTCTGAGTTTCTAAAACTTCTCTCCAATTACTCCTCCGTGCTTCATCTGAGGGTTTCACATTCTCCCAACATTATGAAAGCACATTATTTTTTATAATTAGAAAAATATGTCAGCTGAGTGAAAGCATTTGGCATTCTGCAAACAAATGTGTCGTTCCAGGAAATCAGTGGCCTGAGATGTCACGGAACTCCTCCTTCCAGAGCAGAAAGAAACACCGGATGAAACAGTGACACTTGAAAAAAAATATCCAGTGGGGCTCAGCAGAAGGCAGAGAGATGCCCTGGGCCAGAAAAATAACATGGGGCAGCGAGCATGTGCGCTGCAGGTGGCTTCCGGAGAGTTGTGAGGCTGGAAAAGAGGGCTGGACATGGGTGTCTGGGTTGTAATGTTCGTGGAGGGAAGGGCGTAAGGTCTTGGACCCAATGGCCTGGGCGGCCGGGGCTCTGACCCTCCCCCGGAGCTGGACTGTTGGGGGGGGGGCTGTGTGATCGGCCACAGGAAGAAGTGGCACTCAGCCCACGTGGCCTGGGTGGTGGTCAGAAAATGGAAACTCTCAGCGTGTTCCTCCTAGGAATTTGGAGTCCAGATTTATAGTGCTAACATGACTTCTTATATTTTTTTAAAAACATAAATTTATTTCTAGCAGAAATGATGTGTTCCATGGAAACTTATGGGTCCTGCGTCCTGGAAGTTTCCCTCTAGAGTCTTTTTGGTTGGCTGGTTGTTTTTGTTTCTGTTTTAGGGCGTTAGTTTCTGTCACGACCAGAAGGGCAGCTCCCACACGAGACCAGTGTCTCGACTGGGATGTACTGGCTTTCTCGGATGGAATCTCTGCTTCCTGGATGGGCAAGGGCCACCCAGTGCCTGACACTTGTCACCTGCCCCAGGGTCGGGGAGTGCTGTTGAGGGAGGGCGTGATGGATCGCTGGGGTTCGCCATCGGTGACCCCCAATTCCACTCCTGGGACTCTGTCACGAAGTTTAAACAGAAACTCACTTTTATTGGGTTAAAATACCTTGAAGAAACAAGGGGGAGACCACCTCGCATTCAGTTAATGTTAAAACAATGACTGAAATAATGCCATTTACAGCAACATGGGTGGACCTGGGGATCATACTATGAGAAGTCAGCCAGAAAAGGAGAGAAAAACACCATATGAGATCACTCATATGTGGAATCTAAAAAGAACGACACAGACAAGCTTACGAAACAGAAACAGACTCCCACAGAAAACAAACTTATGGTCACTCGGAGAAAAAAAGGGTGGGAAGGGATAAATTGGGAGTTTGACATTTGCCGATACAAACTACCATATATAAAATAGATAAACAACGAATTTCTTCTGCACGGCGCAGGGAACTCTAATATTTTGCGGTGACCTATAGTGAAAAAGAATATGGAAACAAGTACGTGTATGTGTATGTGTGACTGAAACAACATGCCGCACGCCAGAAACAGACACATTGTAAACCAACAGTACTGTAATAAAGTAAATCAATAAATGAACAAATAAATAAGTAAAATAAAAAATATTAATGAAAACTGAAAAAATACGAGTGGCTGTTTGAAGACGCTTCCACGGCGACTGGCGTCTGCCCGGCTGCTGCCGCCGCCGCCTCTGCCTGCGGCAACCCTGACGCGGGAGGCGGGGCGAGGCCCTGAGACAAAGGATCTTTAATAAAGAAGATTCATCATTTCGAAGGCTTCTGTTCCGACTGTCAGGCCCACGGAGGAGGGAAGGAGAGGCGGTTTGGGGTTTCTAGCGCTCTCGTTTCACATGAGATACAAAGAGATAATTAGAGCTTTGGGTGAGAAGATAATGGAGACGGGGAGGACGTGGGGGCAGGTGGGGGGCACCGTGAGCCGCGAGCAGACAGTGTTTAGCCCTCTGTGTCACGAGGGAGGAAAGCCGGGGGCCCTCGCCTGTCTTCCCGCTGCACGTGGGTGTCCTCTCCTTACGGGACCAGTGAGAGAGGATGGTGGGGCCGGGGCGAGCCCGGGGACCCTCTCCCCCAGAGCCCCGGTCCTTTTCTGGGAAAGTGGTCCATTCTGCTGCGTACCCCGTGCCTGGCACACTGCGCTGTTCCTTGCTCCACACCAAGCAGCCCCGTGTTGGCTGGTGCCAGGTACAAGTGGAGGCTGGGCATGCTGGGGAGGAGAGGTGCGCAGGGTCCCGCCAGCTGGGCGCTGTGGCAGGAGCGGGGCCCTGTCCCCAGGTGGGAGCTGCCCTCCAGGTGCGCCTCGAACAGACCTGGGGACCAAGCTGGACCTGCTGGGGGCGGCTCCTCCACCTCTGGAGGAATCCCAGCCTCCATCAGCGTGATGAGAAGGGCGATAAACTCCGTTCACCTGGGACTGAGGAAGATTCTGCCCCACGGGCCTTTCAGGGTTGAAACTGGGAAAATCCTGGGTAAACTGGGACACGCTGGCCATTGCAGTGATGGACTGCTGAGGGCAGGGGCCCAGAATTCAGCCTGTGGTCCCATGAGGCCGGAGGCAGGTGCCGGTGAAACTGAGCAGGACCCTGGGAGGCCTTCTCAGGGGCAGCCTCCCCATGTCCCCTGCCCGCCTCTCATTCCTAGGAAAGCTCTAGCCTCTAGGCCGTCCCCGAGTTCCAGAGTGCAAGTGTGATCAGAGAAGTGAGAAAATGCAGAGACGAAGGAGAACAGTGAAGACAAAGTGGTGATAGCTCAGCCATAAAGCAAAGTTGAGGACCTTTATTTCCTCCTCAAAGGCTGCAGCTAACATCCTGAGTCCTGTCCTCGGCTGTTTTGCAGACTCTGAAACCCCCCCCGGGTGGAAGAAGTTAGCTGCGTGCGGACCACTGGCGCATGGACCCCAGGCTGTTTGGAGCCAGAAGGTCGGTGGTGCTGACCCCCGATGGCCTCGCCACCAGCCAGTCAGCCACGAGCTGCTCAGGTACCTCGTGACCCTCACCCTAGAGTTGCCTTTAAAAATCCTTCCCGGAAACAGGCTCGTGAACGTAGAAAACAGAACACAGCTACCAAAGGGGGCGGAGCCGGGAGGGAGAAATTGAGTTTGGGATTAGCAGGTTCACACTACTGTATATAAAATAGATAAACAACAAGGACCTACCGTACAGCACAGGGAGCTATATTCAGTTTCTTGTAATAAGCTATGAGAAGTAATCTAAATATATGTTTATATATAACTGAATAACTGAATTGCTCTGCTGTATGCCTGAAACTAACTTTGTAAATCAACTACATGTCAATTAAAAATAAAATAAAATAAAATAGAATAAAATAGAATAAAATAGAATAAAATAAAATAAAATAAAATAAATCCCTTCCCGAAAGCCACTGGGGAGTCGGGGTCTTGGGTGCGAGCCGCCTGTCTTGCTTGGCCCCACCTGGGGCCTTGCATAAATGCCGCAGGCACCTCCCTTCACCGCAAGGCAGGGCCAGGCGGGCGGCTTGGCTGCGCGCCGGCTGAGTGGACCGAGCGTGGCTCAGTTAACACGGCGCAGTCCTGACGGGTGGAGGCGGGGGATGGGAGGAAGGGGGCACCAGTGTTTGTGGATAATTTGCTTGATGGAACCCACAGAGCTGAACCAGCCCAGTCGCCCCTTAAAGCTAATTTTGTATTCGGAGAAGTACCAATCTGAGCACAAAAAGTGGTTCCTGATGTGTTTCCAAGGACAGCAGAGCTCCTGGCGACACAAACCTCCTTAAAAACTGCTCCATCCCCTTGCCAGTTTCTCACGCAGGCAACGGCTGCCCCATAAGCTTTCTTTTCTTTCTCTCTTAACTACATCCACCTCTCCCAGACCGAGGTCACACAGCACCGTCCCTGGTACAAGGTTTATTGAAGTGGCTTGAACTTAGAAAGACAGAGGTCGGTGCAGGGGAAGGAGCAGTGAATTTGGGACCCGATTCAACCCCATGTCTTCTCAGGAGGATTAGGGAGGTGCCCAAGGTGGCTTAGCCAGAAGGAGGCAGGACCGGGACTCATTACCGCCCCTGCGCAGGAGAGAAGCCAGCACTGTCCCTGCGTGGCACCCCAGGCTGGAGACAGTCGGGCCGGTAACCCCCGCGGGGAGCCTGGGCTCTCCCTAGCTGGGTGCGCTTCTGCCTGCGAGTTCCGGGCGAGGCCGGGAGTGAACAGGCTGCTCAGGGCACAGGGGATGGGCATCACCTAGCCCCGTGCACCCACCCCTGTCCTTCTGTTCCCGGTGTTGTCAGAGCTATGGGCTTGCGACCTGCAGCGGGCAGGCGCTGACAGAGCCCAGCGGCACGAATCTGACCTCCCCTGTGGACATCTGCCAGGGGTAGATGTGGGAGGACACGTGTCCTTCAGCCACTTCGGGCTCCTGATCTGCACAGGAGCACAGAGCTGAGGGGAGGGGCTGGTGTATGGATGATGAAATGTGAGACCTGGCCCTCAAGGAGCAGCGTGACCTGGGGCACCAGTAATGGGCGGCCGTGGCATGAGGCAGGGGACCAGCCAGATGAAAACCCAAACTAGGTTTCCCCAGGGGCGAGGCCACTGGCTGAGGGGGTCTCCCGGGTCTGGGGTCTGGCACTGGTGGCAGATGGGTGTGTGACTTTTAAGGCCGTGCACATCAAACTCAGCGCTGTGAACGACCCACATCCCGGGACAGTCTGGTCGGAAGCGAGGCGGTGGTCTTGTTGGTTCCAGAACCCGCAGCTCTGCTGTGCCCCAAAGGATGCCAGGAGGTCTGGGCCACAGCAGACTGAGGCCTCACCAGGCGGCCAGGACGGGCCAGGATCCCGGGCCCAGGAGCCTCCCAGCGCCGTCCGGGAATAGCTTTCCACTGTCGCCAGTTACGTAAACGGCAATTTGCCTGCAAAGACGTTGTTCAGAGGCCTCTCCACACGTCTGCTGCCTTCATTTAACTGTGTTTGCCTACGAATCAGCTCTAACGGTGTTCTATTTGATTCCCCTCCCTCCAATAGCACGATGCTTAATGTAAACCAATTACGACAATTTTGCTTTCTAAGGAATCAGGAAATGTAATCAAGGAGATGCAATTTGTTTGCTTTTCATGAAATATTCCAGCCTGGCAGCGACAGGAGGTCGCCGTCGGAGGGATCAGAACACGGGTGTGCACGTGCGTGTGTGTGAAATGCGGGTGTAGCCGTGTCTGTGCAGTGCCCGTGTGCACGTGTGTGAAGTGTGTGTCTCTGTGCAGACGCACGTGTGTCAGCGTTGCCATGTGGGTGTCTTCCCAGACAGCCACACACAAGGCCGAGCCGCGGGAGAGCCCGGGCTGGGGGCCGGGGCTCACGCCTGCTGTCTGCTCACACGGGCATGGACGTGTTGAGTGTCTCGCAAAAGGCTGATGGCTTGACCCTGACTCAGAGACCTGTAGGGCTCGGGGAAGCGAGACTGCAGGTGTGCTTCTGCGCCGTTTGTGTCCCATAAAGTCCGAGCAGGCATGACGGCAGGTGTTTTATTTTAAATTCCCTTTTTTTATTTTAAGCGATGATTGCGCTCCCCACAGAGAGAGGTGAAGCCCTGCGTGCGGCAGTGTCCAGGGAGCAGAGGGGAGGCTGAGACCTGAGCCCACAAAGCGGAGGACAGGAGGGGAGGAGCCCCAGTCCCGCCTCCAACCCTCACTGTCAGGGCCCTGGTGGGATTCTGTGATGAGTGGAAAATGCTCTTCTCGGCAAATTCTTCCCCCACCCCCGGACCCTGACTTCTCCCCCCACACCCGGACTCTGATTCCCACTGTCCTTAGGGAGAAGCTGGCTTCTCTCTATGATGGGCAGTGATGAGCCCGGGAGGGCTTCAGGGATGCTCTGAGCTTCCCCTCCATCCCCCTCTCTCAGGGCCAGGGGTTGAGGGGGTGGCGGCCAGCGAGCAGCTCTCCCCTTGGCCCTCCAGCTTCTGGCTCCGACCAGGGAGTGAGTGCTCTCTGATCTCCTTGCTTTTCTTCCCAAGCCCCAGAGACTCCCTGTGCCGGCACCAGGACAGGCAGCTCAGAGGACAGCTGTGCAGGGGCTGGCCAGCCCCTGCGGGGTGCCCGGGGTGGGGGTTGGGCCCAGCGGGGACCTGGTGCCCTGCAGATGTGAGATCCCTGCCCAGGAGGTGACCACTGCTACTCCCCAGTGGGCAGTGCTGGGGCTTCTCCGTGAAATGGAAAGTGAGATTCGCACAGCGCACCAGGACCCTTTGGAAAGCGCGCGCATGGGGGGGGGGGGCTACTTAGCGCATCTGTGCTGCTGTGCAAGTCATCACCCAGAAGACGCCTGCGGGCACGCTCCTTGACTCTTTAGGGCCTGGATTCCTTCCTCTAAAACCCAAGGTGAATAGATCTTGCCTGAACATCCCCCCGGTTCCCACCGTAAAGGCCTCTACACGGCCTGGCGCCTCGCCCCGCCTCCACCTCGTTAGAAGGTGGGGGATTTTCTACTCCAAGTCTGAAGTGTCGCTGGCGTGGGGTGTCCAGGCCGCAGGTTGGCTGTGCCGAGGGGCCGTGGGTCTGCTGGTGCCGGCGGACATGGCGAGCCCAAGGTGGGGCCAAGATCCAGGGCAAGCCAGGTGGGTCAGGGCTTCCTCAGTCAAGGCAGGTGGCTTCCCTGAGCACATGGGGAAACGGAAACCACAGCTAAGTGTTCACGGGGGCTCCACCGGGCTTGGAAACTGTAGTTCACCCAGCTGAGAGCAGGAACACGCCGGCGATGAGGAGGTCTGGCCCCTGTGTGGGTGGGTTCGCCGATAAGATGCTGGTGAGCGTTAGTCTCCCTCCCGGCCGGTTCTGCACCCTCGCCTTCCGCCTCCGCCACCCACAGATGCGGCTGGGGTCTCTGAAGGGGGTTGGAGCACCTGACAGCCTGGCCAAGTGCCCAGGACAGGAAAGGTGCCATTGTCCCCAGAAATGCTGACCAAAGAGCCCTGGGCAGAAGCCGCTCTGGGGGCCGGAGAAGGGGGGACCAGATGGCCCGTGGCCCCAGGCTCCGAGGTCAGGGACCAGCATTTCCTTTCTGTGTCAAAGGTGCCAGGATCCCACCTTCCCAGCTTTGGCACAACAGGAAAATAAACAAACAAACAAACAAGCAGAACCTCCTCTGTTCAGGAGAAAATGCTGAATTAAGCCATTTTACCTTAGTTCTAGAAGGGACACTCTCACCTGAAGGATTCTCCTTTATGACCGAGGTCGGGTCTCCCAGCAGGCGCTGCCTCGAGCCTGGCCGCGGCGTTTGGGAAAAGCCGTGGTGCAGGCACTGTGGACGCTGCCTGTTGTCACCCAGGCTGTCATTTGATGCAAATATCTGACCTGCAGTCACAGGTGAAACCTGACACGCAAACGCAACCTTTGCACCCACAAACTGAGGACTCAGGTGACGCGAAGTCGCCGCGGATGCCGTGCTGGTCCCACAGCCCCCGTTTTCCGTGACCAAGTACCGCTAGTTAAGATATTCGGACTCCGCCGCCTGGGCCGCAGCTCACTCTCCACACGTTGAACAGTTTCTCTGGTGTTAGCTGTAATGGATCGCCTGCCGGCCTCCGGAACCCGTGTGCCGTGAGGGCTGGGTGTGTGCATCTTGGATGTGCTGGGGTCCAGAGGGACTGCGCAGGGCTTTCCGGGGGTGGGTCTCCGACTGCTAATTCAGAAGCGCAGGCCCGCGTGCCCCTGGGGCCCTGGGGCTGCCGCTGGGGAGCACGGTTTTGGGAACTGGAGCAGCAGCGGGAGCCTCCCCTGGGCCATGAAGGCCAGAGTGGCACCCAGACAAGACCCCAGGGGTCTCAGCCCCTGTGGCAATAGGTCCACTGAGGTGGCCCAGCATCCTGGCCTCTGAGTGGGGGCAGGGCTGGGGGAATGGCTCCCTGGCCCCGACCGGGCCGGATGTGGCCATGGTCCCATGTCTGCTCACTGGTCCCCCTTCCTCCTGAGAGGTGGCTCATCTCTGTGGACTCTGGCCCAGGGGTGAGGGGACGCCATGGGCTGTTGGGGTCTTTTCATGAAGCCCAGAAGCCAGAGGGTGGTCTTGGTCCTGGGACAATTGATCACAGTCTCTAATTAACACCTAGGCCTCTCTAGCTTCTGCCCATCTCAAGGTGCCCCCACAGCAATGCTTCTCCAAGGAGGGGAATGCACCTGCTGCCGTCCCCTCCCCTCCACCAAGACTCTAGTAGGTCGTCACCAGGCCAGCAGGGACATGTCTTGTCTGCATCTCAGCTGATGCTGTGCGGACCCCGTTGTTGAAGCCCTCCAGGTGCACCCCCAGGACAGGCCCTCCTAAGGCAGCCCCTCCCTGGCTCCTCACCTCCTAGGCGGGCCCCTCCCCTCAGCTCACCTGTACCCCCAGGCCTCAGCTCTCTTCTCTGACCGCCCTCTCCCCACAGGTGACCTCCTTCGGTCCTGTGGTCGGCAGAACCATGGCCCTGAAGATGTCCCCATCCTAGCCCTGGGCGCCTGTGAGCGTGTGGCCTTATATGGTGAAGGGACTGTGCAAGTGGGGCTAAGTAAGGACCCTGAGGTGGGAGATGGTCCCGGAGCATCTGGACCGCCTGTGCCATCACGACGCTCCTGGAAAGGTACAGAGGGAGCCACAGCGGGAGGGAAGGGGATGTGACCACGGAGGTGCCCAGGCGCTTGCTTCTTACTTAAAGGGTCTCCCTCAGCAGCGGCTGCCGAGCACGCCTGGGGCCGGGGCCACTGCTCTTGGCAAAGACCTCGCAAACCACCTGGTGGCCGGGGGCTGCTGCCAGGGACCCGGAAGAACCAGCCCCGAGGAGGCCCTTTCATGGGCACTGCAAGCGAGCTCAGGCCACCACAATGGGCAGCAGTGTTCCTTGGCGTCTGGGAGGGAACGGCGGGGAATCGAGTTCACGCCTGAAGCGCGCACGTGGGGCATCCAGGAGCCGGACGCTGATGTGTCTTGCAGGAGGGCGTGAGGGCCAGTCTCAGGCTCCTTCCTCACCTCCGTCCTTCTTTTCTGTCTCCTTTTTTCATTTACTTTAAGACAAGTTCAGCCTGTGTTACTGTGGGAGGGGCCCACAGACGGGGTCCCTGGTCTTGGCCCCAGGAGCTGGAGAGAAGGGGGCTCCATGCCTGGCTGTGTGGGGCCCCGGAACCAGGTGTGGGCAGGGAGGGATGTTTCAGGGGAGGCTGCACCACCCCTGTTAACACATTTTCAGAGGGACGTTTCCCCTCTGAATGCCGGCCTCCATCTCCACGGCTCGGGGAGAGGGGGCGGCTCGGGCCGCAGCCAGGAGCGAGGAGAAGGGGAATGAGTGCTGAAGTGGACATTCTGTGCCCTGGGGGACCTCGCCGCCAGAGCACCAAGGATGAACCCCTTGGCGTTACTGGCCGGCGTTCCTTTCCCAGGGCTGCCATGGAAAAGTGCCCCAAGTTGAGTGGCTGGAAGCAGCAGTTTATTCTCTCATCGCATTGGAGGCCAGGGGTCTGAAATCAAGGGGTCGCAGGACCTTGTCCCCTGGGGAGGCTCGGGGAGGCCCCTCCTCACCTTGTTCCAGCTGCTGCCGGCCGTGGCCCACAGTCCTGGGTCTCCCTTGGGCGGCCGCATTCTCCCCGAGCCTTCAGGCCATCTTCTGTCCATGTGTGTGTCTCTTTGCCCAAATGCCCCGTATTTACAAGCACATCAGGCCTACTGCATCGAGGTCCAGCCTCATGACCCCATTTTAATTTGATCACCTCTGTAAAGAGCCTGTTTGCAAATAAGGTCCCAGTCTGGGGACTGGGCTGGGCCTTCAGTATATGTTTTGGGGGCCACAATTCGACACACATGGCCATGACCTATGTCTTAGAGGCTCGAAGTGCAGCAGAGGCCTCCTCCCTCTTTCCCCCCTGAGCTTGGACACCTGGGACAAGAGAGGTGAGAGCCAGGACTGCCACCATCCAGAGTGACCCCTTTCCAACAGGGTGCCCAGGGCAGCGGCCTCTCCCACCTCCTCTGAGTGGGGAGGGAGGGGGACCTCGGACAGTGCGGCTCTCCGGAGCCCGCCCTTAACTGGCTTGTCTCAGGCCCGCTCAGCGCCACCACCACGGCGGGTGGAGGAGTTTTAAGCTTCACTGTGAAGGTGCTGGTGACGTGGCTTGCACGACACTTGTGCTCCCTGCAGGGACATGAGCGCCTCCAGAGAACACCGCTGATGACCCGGGCTGCAGTGGCGCCCTCTCTCCCGACCCAGGGGCCCTGGGGGACAGTGCTGGGGGGCCCAGCACCCGTCTGCCTCCCTCCCTCTCCCCCTGCTCCCCCTGCAGTGCCCGGCTCGGGAGGCGTGCCTCCTGCTGTCATTTGAGGAAGAGTGTTCTCCTCTGGGGCTGGGTGTCAGACAGCGAAGGTGAGCTCTGGCAGGTTCCATATTTATTTGTCCGAAAACTACCTTGTCTTTTTATTACTATTTGGGGCCCAATGACCAGCAGCCCTGCGGTCTTCCTGGGGGGTCTGGGGTTGGACAAGAAGGAGCAGAAGGGAGGGGCTGTGGCGCCGTCCTGCTCGGGGGCCAGGGAGGAGAGCTGTCCCCTTCTCCAGGCTGCAATGGATGCCCTGTCCCGTCGACGTGTCCTCCAGCCCAGGATGCCCTGTCCCGTCCACGTGTCCTCCAGCCCAGGGCTCCCTGTCTTGGGGCCGTGGAGCACTGCTCTGCCCGAAGCTAGATGTGGGGTCTGGGCTGGGAAGCCGGGAGACCAACCATTGCTCCCCTAGTCTGTAGCCATGCCTGAGTCAAGGCAGCCGGAATTCTATAACCTCCCCGACCCTGTGCCTCACACCACCAAAAAGTCAGCAGAGAGTCTCCAGTCCTCCGACTCCTTCTGTTGGTTTGGAAACCAGCCCTGTACCCGGAGGGCGGGGAGAGACGGGGGAAAGAGGCTGACGTGCCAGACTGGCAGGTGGCAGGTGGCAGGTGGCAGGTGTAGTGAGTGGAGAACCTATGAGGCTTGCCCTGGGCATGGAGAGATGAGATCTGCGTCCCCCACCGACTACCTACCAGACTTTTAAAAAGGTTATGGAGAGGCCTTAAAGGGGTCCAGTCACTTACATCGTCCAGATGGTCTCAGCACGTGACACTCCCAAGGCTGCTTTTGGTTCTCGGATCCAGCCGGGTTTAAGTTCTGTGGGGCAGTGACCATAGGTGCCTCTGAGGGGACAGTTAGGGGACCAGGGACAAGGGTCCCCCTGATAACCGGAGAGCAAATCCATGTCCCCATTTCTCACCCTAGAGAGGAAGGCCCCCATGTCGTGAGCCTTCGCCAGGGAAACCGAACCAATGGGAGATAAGTGTGTACATGTATGTGTATGTGTTTGTGTGTACACATGTATGTATATGCATGCATGTGTTTGTGTATATGTATGTATGTGTATATGCATGTTATGTATATACACATATGAGGGTGTGTATATGCATGTATATGTGTATGTATGTGTATATAAATACGTATATGTTTATGCATGTGTATGCATATATGCATATGTGCAAGGCATGTGTATATGTCTGTACATATGTGTACAGTACATGTGTGTACATGTGTATATAGTGTTTATGTATATGTGTGTGCATATATATGTGTACACACATATGTACATGTATATATTTATGTACATTGTGTGTATGTGTACACATACATGTGTGTACATGTGTATATTTATGTACACTGTTTATGTACATGTGTATGTGTGTATATGTATGTTTTTATGTATATGTACATGTATATCTGTATCTATATAGAGAGACAGAGGGAGACAGAGACAGAGAGACAGAGAGAGACTTTTTATCAGGAAGCGGCTCTCACAAGCGTGGGGGGTTCTCAGGGCAGGGCAGCAGGCCGGGGACCCAGGGAAGAGCTGATGCTGCGGTCTTGAGTCTGAAATCTGCAGTCTGGAGGTGGAACTCCTCTTTCTTTGGGGAAAACCTTAGTTTTCAACGGATGGGGTGAGACCCACCCCCATTTGGAGTGTGACCTGTTTTACTCAAAGTCTACAGATTTAAACGTTAATTTCACACAAAAAATACCTTCACAGCAGGCTGGTGTTTGACCAAAACTGGGCACCATGGTCTAGTCAAGTGGACCACGAAGTTAACAACATTCCCCGTACTTGGTACAGACAGCAAGCAGGTTTCGTCATCTCTCCAGTCCATCATAGGACGCATTCTCTAGCTCAGAACCACTGCCAACGAGCACCTGCTTTTGGGGGTGAGGACTCTGTCATCGTAGCATCCAGGCAGAAGCTGGCTGACCCGCCGTCTGGAGTGTGACAGGAGGGCAGCTGACCTTTCGTTTTCTGTCCAGTGTCGGGGGTCACACTGGGTGCGCATGGAGCCGGAGGGAATCACAGAGGAGGTGGGGCCTTGGCTCGAGGCCTCCGCATTAGGTCCGCTCCCAGGTGCTGCCCTCCGCCAGGCTCCGGGCACTGCCCCCGCCCCAGTCCTGCTGCCCCACTACTAACAGGGCAAATGAACTCAGGCTTGGACTCTGTATTTTCCTCCCCATTTTGGAAAAACATTATGAGCTTTAAGGCTGAAAATGTCACCCCCTCTCAAGGCATCAGGGGACCCTGGAGATGCAGCCCCTGAACTCACGGGACTGGCCTGGAATCGCAGACACCTGGGTGGGTTGTGGGCTTACCCCTTCCTGGGGGTCCTATCTGGCTTCCTGCTCTGTGCCCAGGTGCTAAACTGCAAAGATGTGTGCAAACTTCACACATAAAAGCAAATGAAATCGAAGGGGTTCCCCCGGCGCCAGGGTTTGTGCCTGGAGGAGCTGCAGGTGGGACTGGGCGGGTGGGGGCTGCTGGGTCACGGAACAAGGCGCCCCCATACTGTTCTTGGAGAAAGGGAGGCACAAAAGTGTGGCCTTCCTTTCCATTTTCACTCTTTCCCCCGTCACCCTCAGACAGGCAGAGGGTGTGGGTGCGTGGGGTGTGCAGACAGGCTCTGAAATTTCCACAGAGAACGGCAAACATAAAAGGCTGTCACTAGCTTCTGCAGGGAAATAAATGGCTTTCAGGGTCCTGACGGCCTCTGGCTCCTGGCAGCCTCGTCTGCCGTCTCTTGCCTTCTCCGCACCTCCCAGCATCTGTCTCTTCTCGCCCCTGGCTCTTTCTGGTGCTTCTAAGAAGGGTGACACCAGGGTCAGAGAATTTGAGCTCTGCCTCTATCTGTCCGCTGTTTGAAACATCACAAAATGGTGATGCTCCTGTCACAAAGATTTCAACCCAAACCGTCCCCCCTCCTCCCACGGGAGCTTCCTCGTGCCTGTGGCCTTCTATGCCAGCCGCTGCCACGTGGAAGTCATGTACCTCCCCGCCAGCCGTTTCTACGTGGGGGTCCCCAGGGACCTCGGAGGTGACCTGTCCACGCTGCACAGGTTCTTTTTCTGCTCACCTGCGCCTCCCCAGGGTCGTCCAGCTCGGGGAACCGCCCATCCTTTCAGGGCTTAAGGTTCACTTTGGGGCCTTCTGGATTCAGCCTCCCTCTGCCCAACACTGGGGGTTCTGCGTCTCCAGTAGCTTCCAGATGCGTTCACTTCTCTTCACCCCCATGCCGCGTCCTCACTCAGCACCCCCGCACCTCGTCTGTGCTGTCCCAGTAATCTGCTGGCTCCCCCAGGCCTCCCTTCTCTTCTTCACGCTGAAGCCACAGGGAGCTTTCCGCAGTGCACACTGTACTGCCTCACGTCCCTGCTTAACTCCCTTCGGTGACCCCACTGATAGCAGGAACTAGCCCGAGCCAGTAGCTTGATGACACGATCCTGCACGACCCGCCTGTAAGCCCCACCCCTGCAGACCCCGCCCAAACCCCTGCCCACGTAGCCCCGCCCACCAGCCCCACCCCTCATAGCTCTGCCCTCTTGTGGCCCCGCCCAACCCACGCAGTCCCCACTCCCTTAGTCTGGCCTCTCCAGTCTCAGCCGCCCAGAGCTCGGCCCTGCAAACGCCCGGGCGCCCCTTCGTGCCTCAGTGTCTGCTCCTGGGACGCCCTTTGCACCCCGCTCCTCCCCCGACCCCGCGCATGTCTGCAGAACCTGGGCCCCTGGGCCCCCGAGTCCCTGAGATGCTGCTGTCCTGCCATTCCCCGGACAAACTAGCCTTTGAACCCGAGGCTCCCTCGGGCTCCGGCCCCTCCCAGCCGCCTCCAGGCGCTCCCCGCCCCACCCCGCGACGTGCATCCCAGTGGTGCCTGCGGATGAAGGCGGGCTTACCACGCGGGAAGCGCCACTGCCCTACTTGAAAATGCCCCGCAGGCCCGGGCTGCGCCCACCTCCGCTCTCTACTTACTTCCCCGGAAGAGCCACTCACTTGGCTACAGTTCCCGAGCCTAGAAACTGCTTGAAAGTTTACGCTTAAGATGAAACCCAGACTCATTCTGTCACTATGTTCCCTTGTGGAAGAGAACAACCGGCCTGGCGCTGTCACGCGGACAGACTCCGCGCCCTCCCCCTTCTCACTGCCACTCCAGGTCTCCCCGGCCGTAATCGTGTCACATCCACGCTCCTGACAAATGGTGTGCCCTTACCTCCCCACTCGCCTTGCAGAGGCGAGATCTCCAGACGGATGGCAGACACGCCGCCCGGAGCCGCGCAGCCCGCCAGCTCCTCGGGGCTGGGACGACATGGACCCGCCAGGTTTCTGCAGGTGGCAACGTTTTACCTTTAATAAGTTTAAAGACAGATTAGCACCAGGTTGAGGAAGAGTCAACAGAAGCCCGTCTTTACCTGGAGTTTCAGGTTGAATTATTCATGGCCAGGACCTTCTTCTGAAAGCAGACGTCCTGCCCCCTTTGTGGGGTGTCTGGTGGAAGGTGGGGCAACCCCCATCACTCTCAGCATCGCTGACCCTCACAGTGGGAAGTGCACAGGGAGCCGGGAACTGGGCGGAGGCTCCAGGTGGGGCACTGGGACCCTGCAGGGGTGAGGAGAGGGCACCAGAACTGGGGTGGCAGCCATTTCTGCCCTTCAGATCCGCGGGGATGGGCCTGACCCAGCACGGCTGGCTGTCCTTTGACAGCACTTCAGGCTTCCTAGAGCTGCCAGGAGGAGTGATGCCGGCCCGGCTGGGTTGGCGGTGGAAGGGTTAAGCTGTTGGCATGCCCTCCCCACCACCACTTCCAAAGTTTTCATTCCCCTCAGCACCCTCTCTGCACTGGGAGGCCCAGCTACCGCCTCCGCCCTTTCTGGGCCATCCTCAGACTCTGGGCCAACGCTGACACTCTCTTGGTCTAGCCCTTTAAAGACCTGCCTGTGCCCGCGTGAGGGTCCCCCGCCCAGGGGGTTGCCTGGATGATGTGAGCTGTCACTGCCCCCCTCAGCTCTGGGCTCTGGCAGAGGCTGTGTCTGTTCAAAGGTGGGCCTCCTTTTCCAAGTGGCGCAGGCACCCTGAGGACCTGCCCTGCTCTCCCCAAAGACGCCCGGAGTGCCCAGTGAGTGTCCGTGGCCTGGCAGCCCCGCTCCGGTACCCCCAGGTGTCCGTCTACCTTCGCTGCTGCTCGGGTGTCCCTCCTCCACTGTGCCTCCCGTTCAGCCCTGACCACATCCTTCTGCCTCCCATTTGGGTTCCCTTTGCTTTCCGAGCCCCCTCCTCCCTGCCCCAGCCTGGTGACCCCTCCAGGTGCCTTCTGGGCGATGCCTGTCTTGGCTTGGGTGACACGCGGCCCTGCCTTGCCACAGCCGTCCACCCCCTGGTCAAAGTCCTCTTTTCCTGGCGTCCCAGGACCGCCCTCCCCTACTCTGCCTGTCACCCCATGCAGGAGCCCCAAGGAGCAGGCCACCACTTCTGCTCTGCCCTCTCTTTGCACATGAAAACGCAGACTGAAAACGAAGCCCAGCTGAACCCAGACTGCCTGCCCCTAAAACGGTGGCACCACCCGAGCACATAAACTTGGCATTATTTGAGGAATGCCTGGGGTCAAGGACACACCCGGTGGGTTTTAAGGTCATTTTCAATGAGGCAGGGAAGGCCTTTTTTTTTTAAGATGCTGCATCGCTTATAAAGTTTTATTAAAGAAATATTCATGATTTTTATGGGACAATTTTAGGTATAGTATAAAATTATTTCGTTGATAATTATTTTATGAAGTTCTGATCAATAACGTGCTGTAAGATATTTTGACTCGTGTGAAGTTCTAAACATGTGAAGTTAGCTTGCTTTAGAGTGGCTGGATGTCAGACGTGCCGCGGATGAAACCAGGGGCGGTTTGCTTTCCGCTGTAAGCAGGGCCTCCTCCACCTTCGGGCACCACCCAGTGAATGTCCTGACTTGCATCTTTATTATCACCTGTTTTCCGATGCGTACAGCTCTGGAGAAGGAGTGGCGTCCTGTCTGGGACACAGAAACCAGCCTGGAGGGCTCGGGCCAGTGGCTGTGGGGCTTTTTCCCTTTCCTGTTCGGCACGGGAGGGGGAGTCCCGTGTTCCGCCCCTCCCTCTGCCACCAGCTCCTCTGCTGCACTCTCTTCCGAGCTCCTCTGTGCTCTTCTCTCGGTGCCTTTACTCTGTCCTCCTGGCCGATCTGCTGGGTTGTGGGTGTGTGGGCTGCCCCTGCTCTTTTCTTCTGGACTTAGAGGCCTCTGGGTCTGGGTCCCAGCCCTGCTGCTATGACTGTTTGAATATGAACAGCTACTTTGCAGAAGTGTTGTCTCAGGGACGTCAAACCCTGGGCAAGGCTGCTCACTGCGCAGGCTGCAGGGGTTGATGGAGCCAGTGCACACAGGGAATGTGCAAACGGCCTGGAGGGAGCTGGGGAAGCACTCGAGCTGGGGACTGCCTTGTCTCCCGGGGCCAGATTGGTCCCACCCCTCCCAGGCCTCCCTCTTGGGAGGGAATGAACTTGGCTTCTCTGCCACCCTCCCCAGGCAGCATTTTGTTTATTTCCCCGACTGGCTGGGTCCTTGCAGTTGTTACTCGGGGCTGCCGTATAACAAAATTCCACCGACTGGGTGGCTTAAATGACAGAAATTTATTCTCTCAGTGATGAATAAATTTGAAGGCAGGACGGCCAAGATCACGGCGTCAGCAGGGTGGGCTTGTCCAGACACATCTCTCCTTGGCATGTAGGTGGCGGTGTTCTCCCAGTGTCCCCACACGGTCTCACTCTGACACATGCGTTCTTGGTCTCTCTCTGTGTGCCCAGACTTCCTCTTCTTATAAGGACATCAGTCAGGTTGGATTAGGCCCCCCCCAATGACTTAATTTACCTGTAGTTACCTCCTTAAAGACCTCCTCTCCATGTACTGTTACATTCTGAAGCACTGGGTATTAGGACCTCAACATATGAATTTTTAGGGGGTGCACAGTTTAACCCATCACAGTTGCCATGAACAAGTCACTCTACCTCTCTGGACCTTGGGTTACTCATTAGTAATATGGGGATGATGACGAGAATGATGATAATGTTGATAATGATGGTGACAGTGTTGGTGATGATAGTGGTGGCAATGGTAATGAGGATGATGGAGATGATGGTGCTGATGGTGGTGATTATGATGGTGATGATGCTGTAATGGTGGTGATGGTGCTGATAGAGATGATGATGATAATGATGTTGGTAATGATGCTGGAAATGATGATGATGGTGGTGATGGTGGTGGTGATGGTGATAATGAAGCCACAGGTGACGATGATGACATTGGTGACGATGATGGCACCTGTCCTCCACAGTTGTTTGGATAAAATGAGTTAACGAATCTGAAGTGCAGTAGTTGATGTCATATAAATCTTAGCTGTTATCATTTTTCTTACTATATTGAATTTTTAAAACGCATAATTACCAAAAAGCCTTGTGAGCTGGCTTTTGGTTTGTCATAGACATGAGAGTGAATCATCAAAGCGCCTGTTAGCAGCAGACACCGTGAGGCATGACGGATGTCAGCCTGACACCACAGTGGAAAACAAAAACGATTCAATGGCAGCCTTCAGACTGCACTTTCTGTAACCAAACCAGTGCATGTGTGTGCAGAGTTGTCCTCATTTAAAAAAAGGCCCAATTATTTTCTTGAGTTAGGGAGGCAGGGCGTGCATCTTTCCATACAAGGAGCACGTGTTCTTCTGAATAAGCAGGTGCTTCCACCCTCTCAGGACAAGTCGCCACGCGAGAAGCGCTTGCTAGAGGTAGAAACAGACTCTCTGGGGTGTCGGGGGCACACCAGCCTGGCCCAGGGCTGTGTCCCACAAAGAAAGCAAAAGAAATACACAGTGTCTTTGATGGCCTTTGACTCATTCATTTGTTCAGTGTTCACTGAGCCCCACCTGTGCCAGTCCCAGGGGGGAAGGTCAGATAAGGTGAGAATCAACGGGAGTGCTGGGCACCTGGGGGAGGTGACACAGAACCCACCTGTGAGACCGTGGCCGGCAGCGTCTATGGAACGTCAACCTGGGCTGGTCAGGGAGGCTTCCGGAGGAGGCTGGACGCGGTGTCCTGGGAAGAGTGTGAGTCAGGAGAGGGGAAAAGAGCAGAGGGCCCTGGACCCTGCGCACCTCCAGGTCACTGTCAGTGTGTGCACGGCCGGCTGACTGTCCCTTCTGCGCTCAGGCCACTCAGGCCGTGCGCCACCACGGTGGACAAGGCAGGGCAGTTCACATCACACTTTTAAACCCTTTAAATCAAAAGTGGACAACAACTGTCAAAGCTTTGGCAGAAATCAGATTGGTTAGAAAACCTCAGTTGTGGCAGTCTTCGCTCAAAGTGCAGAAATAATTACGGTCACAGACAGGATTTCCTTAGACTTCAGTTTTGCGTCATATTTTTTTTTCTTTAAGATGATAGTTATAAGTATATAGTAGACCCACTTTGGGAGTAATTAACCTGGTCCTGGTTCGTCTGCTGGGATTAAATGTGTTGCTATCTCGTCGTCTGCCGAGCACCCTACCTGGCCATGGCTCCACCCCTAGGTGAGAGCCGCTGCCTCCTGCAAGCATAGCAGGTAGCGAGGTGCTCTGGGATCCGGAGGAGGGACAGGTCTCACATCCAGGCCCGCCAGTTACTATCTCTGGGTTCTGGAGCCACCGTGACACCCTGAGACTGAAAACTCTGTGATCCTGGCCACCAGTCAGCTTAGCGAGAACAGGGAGACACACACTGCAGACTCCACACTCACGTGTAAACACGCAAAACCAAACAAGCGTGACGTCTCCGAGTTTCGATAGAGGGTCAGACCTCCAATGAAGGTTAATGTCACAGGCAGAGGTCAGCCCCTCAATGGCCGACCAACACAGCAGATGAGATGCCATTACAAGGACCTTCCTATCCTCGGGGACCCCTGGCTGCCGGCAGGTTTCTCCGCATCCCCAGTGCCGGGGTCCTGGAGCGCACGGCTGCACAGTCAGTTCCTGCGTTTCATTCTCAAGTGCAGAGCCCGCCCTCGGCTCCAAGCCAGGAGCATCAGCTTCTTGGGAAGGGTCCCAACTATGTTTTCCACTCTTTTCAAACTCAAGTTCCAGCTGAAAGGCCCTGGGGAGGAGGTGGCTTGGTGATGACCAAGAGTTTTCTCTACGAAGTGCTCTGAGCTCCGGGGGGCGGGGGGCTGCAGGGACACCAGGGCACATCATTCTCTCCGCCTTTGCTGGGGGAGCCCCACAGGCTGCTCTGTCCATGGGCTCGGGAGACAGTCCTGCTCAATCAAGGGACCACCTCGGGGGGCGGGGCTGAGGGCCCCCCCCCCATTCTAATAAGCAGATGGAGATGGGAGAAGAGGCTGGTGTTTGGGGCGGAGCGGGGGTCTGTTCAACAGCCGCCCAGAGGTCGTCCTGTTCCCGCTGGTCGGGAAGTCCGAGTCCCCACCCCGCTCCGGCCAGCAGGTGGCAAACAGGCTGTGGGTGTGATGTGTCTCTCCTTTGGGTTTTCCAGAACCGGTTTCTCCAGAAACTTGTCCAGGCTTCAGAGATTGCTGCCTCCATTAAGTTAAACACCCTTGATCTGACTCATTTTAATCATGCGAAGGTCAGCTGTCACTGCGCAAATGTTAGGCTTAACTTATTTTCTTGATGCACGTTGTATTGGTGATAACTTGGCCCAGTTTGGAGTCACGTGCCAACGGGGAGCTGCCGGGGTGGGCGCGCTGACAGCTGCGGTGGGGACCGTGGTGGCCTCCCTGGAAACCTGCTGGATGGGAACAGGGCTTGATTCGAGGCCGGGGGTGCCGATGACAGTGACCCCAAGGACCTGTGCCTTTTACTCCCCAAACTGTAGGCTTCTACAGCCTGGATTTGGAGCCAAGAATCTTGGGTTTGAGGCGAACTGCTGTTTTTCCCACCAAACGTCAGTTGCCCCACGTTTTGGAGACGCCAGCCGTCTTGGCTTTCTCCCCTCCAGAGCAGGAGCTCCACCGTGGGAGCCGCTCTGCCACTTCTCAGAGCAGAGGGCAGCTCGGGGAGGCTCGCGTGACCTGCTCGCCCCTCCCGGCTGCGCCCTCCTCCGCCCCTCCCTCCTGTCTCCCGCCTCCTGTCTCTGCTCCTCTGCTGGAAGTTTCTGGGCTGAAGACTGGCATGGAGGCTTTTAGCCCTCTCAGCAAGCTTTCCCACTTGCCTGAGGCTCAGAGGAAGCGGGGACTGAAGGAGTCTGTTGGGGATGCTCTGGGCTCCAGTGGGTCTCTGCACTGCAGGAATTCTCAGAGCCTTTAATGAGCACGCTTGTGGCATGAATTTCCAACCAAAGGGGATGCTGCAAATGTTACATCACAGGTCACTCTTGTCTTGGGGCGTTTCAGTCTGGAAGTTTATGACAGCGGCAAATAATGTTTACGGGGCGCTCACTGTGTGAGCTTGCAGGCTGAGCACTTACACAGATCAACACGCTGTGTCCTCACAAGAACCCGGTAGGGGCCAGGATGTCATCCCCACGCACTTATGAGTTTCCAAGGGCTTTCGCTGCCGATCAGGCAGGCTACCTCTGTGCTTGGCCCCTGTGTCCTGTGCTCTCCCGGCCGATGACCTTCACTCTGAGCTGATCTCCTGGACCTGGTCCCCGCCCTGACCGCCCAGCCTGAGCCCAGACCCCCGTGGTCAGCAGCCTTCCCCACACGCCATGGGATGCTCATGTGCCTCAGACTCAGCGTGGCCCAAACTCAGCCAAGCCTGCGTCCTCCCGCTTCCCACATTCTCCCACCCGACCAGCCATCTCTGCCCCTTTCTTTCTTGGTCTCAGTGGAGGGTGATCTGTGTTCATGCCGCGGGGCTGATGAACAGAGCGGCACACACTGGGGTGGAAGGGGGCTTAGGGCTCTGGGAGCAGAAATGAGTTCCCTCTCAGATCTGGAGGCCGGACGTCCAAAGTCAATGTGCCGGCAGGATCATGCTCCCTCTGAGGGCTCTAGGGGAGGCCCCCTCCCTGCCTCTTCCAGCTCCTGGTGGGGGTGGTCAGTCTCAGCTCATGGCCGCCCCGCTCCGGCCTCTGCCCTGGACCATGCGGCCCCTCCGTGCCTGTCTTTTCTCATGTCCTATGGCCTGTCCTGATTCAGTGTGACCTCATCTTCATTTGATCACATCTGCAGGGACCCTGCTTTCAAAAAAGGCCCCTGAGCTTACTTACAAAACAGAAATGGACTCACAGACATAAAAACAAACTTGTGGTTACCGGGGGGAGAGGGGTGGGGAGGGATAAATCGGGAGTCTGGGATTTGCAGATACACACGACTGTACGTAAAACAGATAAACAGCAAGGTCCTGCTGCACAGCACAGGGAACTGTGTTTAACACCTTCGATAGCCCGTGATGAAAAGGACTGTGAAGAGGAACGCATGTATGGCTGGAGCGCTGCGCTGGGCACCTGGCACTAGCACGGCTGTAAGCCGACTGCTCTTCAATAAAAGGGAAAGATCCTATTCACGGGTATGGGGGTTCAGTGTGCCTTCTGGGGACACACTTCGACTCAGGCCCGGTGCCCCCGGTGCCCTCGGTGCCGCGGCTCCACCCAGGAACCCGGGAAACCTCGGCGTCTCTCGTCGCCTCGCCCCTGACCCCAGTCAGTCCCCACGCCCACCCAGGCAGCCCCACTTCCTCCCTCTCCCAGCCCCGCCTCTCTCCACCTGCCGCTCGACCTGCATCTGAGCCGCATCCCCATCCATGGCCACCTCTCTGCCACCGTCTCCTGCCTGATGCTCTCTTGGGTCACAGCTGATTAGAGGCTCTTTGGGCTCCAGATGCAGCTCGAAGCTGGGGATGTGACGGGGAGGGAGGCTGATGAACATCTGGGCTCTCTGTCTTGGGGGTGATGGACGCGCTGGCCAAACAACATAACATGCAGCCCTGAGGGGTG